>NC_068943.1:77348528-77651558 GCF_026419915.1 Harpia harpyja | reverse complement strand
CAGCACTGGATTAGCAACCAAGGCAACATTAATAATTTAACTGTAGCATTCACAATAATTTAACCCCGCTATCCAGAACACAAAGCTAATGGTGATATAGTGAATGAAGCCAGAATAAGGTAATATTCCAAAAGTTTGTAAGTGCCAGCACATAAAAGAATCTCCATGGAAGAGGCTAATGTTCAAATTTTTTGTTCTTGCTTTCTTGTTTCCCGAAGAACATAAAAGGCAAGTGGATAGTTTTTGGTAGTTGTTATTTGCTAGCCACAAAGGGAAGATGGGCTGTTTCAGAAGTTCCTGTTGACAGCCAACTTACAGAGTGTGACAGGCCAACACATTTTGCTGTCTTTGAAAACTGAATAACAAATAGTTTTGCTATTTACAAGTCAGAAATGAAGGAATGGATATATCTGAGCTACAGAGCACCCTCGAAAATATACAAACCCCTTCCTGCATGCACCACTTGCAAACTCTGCCTTCATCTAAGTTAACATTAGGTTATAACTCATCCTAATTCATGGAGGTTGCGAAAAAAAGTATAAAGCGAGAACATAGGAATGCCATAGCTCACAACAGGCTCTCAAAATTTATTTTATCGCTTGCCTACACACAGAGTCGTACCACTCTACCGTTGTGATTAAAATGGTAGAACCTCTCTCTAAGGATTACACCCACTACTTTATCGCTGAAGATGCTAGCCCGAGTAAAATCCATGATTGTCCTGTGTTGCATTTTCTCACTCTGGGAAGTCAAATTCTTTTCTAGAAATGACAATCTAAAATGGCTTCTGCTTTTACAACAGGGGTGCTTTGTGTACGTATTCATAGGCAGAGCTTTTACTTTAGTGACAAAAAAATGGATTTTTACAATCCTTTACTTACACTACCATTGGAGTCCATACACTTAGGAAAAAATGAATTAGATTCGATTGTGGCTCACATGTCCTGATTGAACCACTACTGCAAACTCCTATTGCAGCAACAAATTCTGCTAATTGCATTGTGCAAGCTAGCTCCACAGCCTGAGCTGAAGGAAAATTTAAACTCCCAGGGAAAACACATGTTTATGAATACACACTGCATGCTGCTCTCAACTTCAAGTGGTAGTGGCCCACCAAATCAATTCTGGCACAGTTTTGGAGCCCTGTGAATTTCCTCTGAGCTGGAAACTATGCAGATCCCAAGTGCTAACCAGCTGCTGGGGATTTTTCTTTTGCTTAGCTCTTGGCTAGTTCTAAGCACACACCGAGGAAAAATGGTTTCTGCTCCCATTGACAGCATCTTTTTGAAATAAGTATATTTATGAAGCCCAGTGGAGGCATTAGGGTAGTGGTGGGGGTGGAACTGTAATACTTAGTTTTTGCTCAGTTTGCGTGCAAAAACTATGGCGAGCCAGATTTCCTTCAGTGAGAAGCACGTGAGAAAGGATCCAGAAAGTCTGGATCCTAGTGTTGTCCCTACATTCTTAAGTACATTGTGACTGCTGTTGCCAAACTTATATTGGTCATACCAGGCAGAAGGGTAGCTCATCATCCTGGATCTAAAGGATGAAAAAAAGACAGCCCTATAGAGGGGCTAAAAGGAAGGCTAGACTTGTCTTCTGCAAAAAGGTAGCATGAACCACACCACTCATCTTTTTGGCCTGAAGATTCATGTACATAAGAATGCAGCACTGTCATTAGTAATAGCACTCCAGAGCATCTTTTCTGAGTTAACAAAAATGTTAGGTATGCTATTAATACTACCCATTGCACACATTGACATGAGAATGATTATTTGTATAGCTTCTCTTCTGCGTTATTTTATATTCTGTTCCGTTCATACATAAGCAAAACCTATGAGCATTTCCTGCCTTGAGCCCCTACCTTTCTGTAGGTGGTCTTTAGCTCAGACCTGAGGAAAAGCTGAATAATCATATTCCCAGCAAGAACAAATGCCTGGCTGAGCCCAGTGGTTCAAGGTATGAAATTTGGTCATTGAACATGCAACAGGCTTTGTGCAACACATACGAGCACCCTTGCCAGGCAGTCTGTGTGCTTTCTTCCATGTCTAGCAGGATGGTCTGGGCCCCTAGCAGACAGGTGGGGTTCCTGCCTCCCCCTCACTGCTGGGCTGAATTTGGTGCTAGGAGCTATGCAGCCACCCGGGGAGGAGTCCTCAGGGCACGCCCCGGCATCCCTGCCCACTCAAGACAGGCCACAGCCTCTAGCAGAGAGCTAAATTGGCAAATAGTGGGTTTCTTTAACTGAAAGGAAAAGCAAGCTATGGAAAAAGTGGTTATGATTGCTTTATATCCCGTCTCCTTAATCTCCTAGGTGTCTATATCAGACCTGCGGCAGTAATGCACTAACAAACGCTGCTCTGTCAGACTGTACTTTCCACATCCTTTTTTTCACACTTTGTCCTCATTAACTACGACCTTCCCATGGATGTGCTTGGATGATTTTTCCTGCCCATTCCTGTTTGCCACATCCTTTCCTTTCACCACTTATCTTTGAGGAGCAGAAACCAGCCTTGCCTTGCTACTGAGAAAAACAGATACAAAGAGATGCCTTTTGCATCTCCCTCTGAGGACCTCATGTCACAGTCAGCAGAGGAATTGGTGCTAAATTGCCATAACAGAATATCTTGAGGTATGAGCTCCATCCAGCCTCAGTAGGTATTGATAGGCAAAGACATGCAATAGAAGAAGTCACTGAGGAAAACTCTGCAGAACTGATGTTGGCAGGTGACTATCCCTTTGAACCAGGACACAGCCATGTGCTAAAAGGCTCAGTCTTTTGATTATGGAGAAAATTCAGGTTCTTGCCAAGATCCCTTGATTGTTTCAGACAAATTGGATTAGTCAGAAAGGCTTCTTGTTACAGGTCATTTTTAGTTTTGAAGATTATCTTGTGAAAACAAGAGCCGCCTTTGCTGTCCTTTTGACACATGTGATTTTGTCATGCACATCCTTTCCCAGCTGACTGAGTGGTGTTGCTCTGGAATGTCAAACCTCCTCTGGATTTCAAACATGCTACAGCACATCCACCTTCGGGATGCATCTCAGTGACAGAAGCAATGATGCCTTCAATGACTGTATTGTAATTAATTTAAAAATATATTTACTGATTTTGCAAGACCTTAATGAGCTTTATAAAGTTTGCAACACAATTTAGGATCCTTAAAAGAAACCTAGTATAAAAAGAAAATGTTACCTATACAAAACGTGTCAGGATACCATGGATGGAAGAGCCATATTCAGATCACTTACAGTGGTGCACAAAGTGGATTTAGGACTCAACAGTGTGCTGAGTGAGTTAAACTGCCTATTAGCCAAGGCCAGCTGCACCAGAGGCTGTTTTCCTATATGTTTAATGGGTGGGGGTCCAGCATTACTGTTATATCTACTTCTATCCTTTGCCTGTCCCTGCAGTATGTAGTGATATCTTCATATCGTATAAAGCCTATTTAGTAGTGAAGCTACTTTCTCTGGCAATGTTATAGATGGAAGACTTAGGCTAGGGAAAAGAAGAAAAAAAACCAACAAAACAAACAAAAAAGAGAATATTCCCCAAATAAAGAAAAGGCAGTCTTTAGCAATTTAAAACATCTGTTTTAGAGGGGGTACTCCTACGGGTCTCCTTTTTTTTTTTCCTTAGCTTTTAATTACTTTTCTCTTAACAGCTCTGCATGACAAGACATCATTCTTTCCAGCCCAGGGGGAATGAATGAAGTTCCTGTTTGACTATCCCTGTGCTTTTCTGACAGCTGTACTGCTAACTTTGACTTTTTTCTTTTTTTTAATTTTTTCTCTGGAGCTCTTGGGACTGGCTAACAGATCTCTGCTGTGAAGCCCATCTACGATGTGGCAGGGACATTGTTTCACTCTGGCAAATGAGTTACTGCTTGCAACAGGTGAGGATGAGTTGGTACAGAAAATAACAAGCTGTGTGTAGTACTAATTCCACCAGCTTTGGGGGTCTTCTATCAGAGGATCTCACTCAGTGATACATACAAAAAGAGGACATGAAGCTGATCTCTGAAAAGGAAGTACAGAAGACGACTTCTGAGCTTATGCCAGACCCCAGTGAAATCAAAGTGAGTGCCCAAGTGTTCCATCATTGTCCTTTCCTGTTAGCTCTTGGAGCACAATGGGCCAGCAGTCCTACTGAGAGCCTCTAGGGGCTACTGCAGTTCAATAAATAAGAATAAATAAAATGCAAACCCGGTTTTGAGTCTGATACGGGCTGTATTAATCTCTAGTGTACTATCTTGGACTTCAGAGAAGTTACATGCAATGGAATTTGGCCCACTGAGCCTTTGCTGTCTGCTCTCGCGTTGCCATGAAGGATAAAGGATGGCAGTGAGTACAGACTATTCTCTTAGGACAGAGTGTTTTGTCTTCTTTTCCTGGGGGAGGAATTAGTCTTTCAGTACTCTTTCTTGCTTTGTTCCCTGCTTTTTGATAATATTATAAAAGTACCATCTTTATCTCATGCTGGGTTCTGCAGAGAACACACCAACTTTGTGTACATAACAGCTATTTCACTCTTTGCTAATGCCTTCATGAAAGTTGCTTTTATTTGAGTTACTAAGAATCATTGTTTTACTAATTTGTTCTTTAAAGATACCATACACCCTTGATAATTCTCTCCCACCACATGGGGTTGGGTTCACAGTGAAGTGTTGCACGCAATGCACGAGACACAGCGAGAGAGCGTGCATGTGAGAGAAGGGGTGAGCTTGAGTGCAGCCTATTTAAGAAACTCAGACTTTAGGAGGAAATCTCTACAGGGTATCAAAGCAAATTTCAATCCAAGAAGGTTTCACTGTGTCAATAGATGTAGCACAAGGGCTGCCTGTTGTTTCACAAACAATGAATCTTCTCCAGCCCATAAATAATGTAAAGACAAGTCTCAGGATTTTTAAAAAATTCTGCTAGCTTGAGGCTACCTACCCAGCATGCCTCCTTGTTTACAACTTCCAATACAAACATATATTGTGTTTGGTTTCAGACAAAACATCAGCTTTCCTGACTTCTAGAATTAACCTCTAATACATATTAGCAGCAGCCTTTTAAGCAGTTTTTACATACAGAGACGTTTAGCTCCGTGACTGTGGAGGGGTGTGCTCTCACACAGCTGAGAGGTGAGCTCCTTGGCATGACATGTGCGCACAGCCCCTTTGCCGTGCTAACGAGTTATGGCAATCAGCTGCCAGTCCCTTGGCAAGCACCTGCTCTTCAGGTGAGCACTCTAAAAGCCATTTACAAACGTAAAATGAAATGACGTGTTGAGTAAAGGTGCTACTGCACCTTACATAGATCTGGGGATATAAACGGGGACTACACAAAGGAATGGATTTGTGAAATTCAATTTTTTGTTCAAAGATAGCAGGTCCATTTGTAATCCTTGGCATGTAAGGGCCTGAACTCCCAACATCTCCAGGAGTGCAGGTGAGTGCCCTAACTGGTTGAGCCCTACTCGCATTTCATTTGTCTCTCATCCCACAATTTCTGTATTCTTTTTCCTGTGCAGATGCAGTAAGCCCAGTGGAGACAGTCTCTGCTTAGGCTAGCCTGTCTTGCCAAGGTTAGAACCCCTTCCACAGCGTGGAGACACGTGCTTGAACCCTGACAGAATGCAGAGGGCACAGACCCTGTGCCTGTCACTTCTTAACTAGCAGGCTCTCATAGGAAATGCAGGTGCTTGCCCCTTTTGTGTGGTGTCTGATCCTGTCCCTGCGGCTGAGGTGTACTCTATGACAAGTATTTGTCTGTGTAGTTTTTAGACTCTTTTATTAGACTGGAGACGCTCAGACAGAGGGTGCTTTCATGTAGTCAGGAAAACAGAACCCTGGGCATCTCTAGAGCTTATGAAAAGGAAAACAAAATACAAGACACTGATGGAGTGTGTGCAACAAGGGAGATTTGGATAGCAATTCTGGAGTTAAGCACTTAAAATCCACTTTTTTCCAATTTCAGGCACTTTCAGTCTTTATTGGAATTCTCCTGAAACACATTCTTTCAAAATGGCAGGACATATGACAAAATAAAATTTGGGTCAGGGACAATTTAGTCTATGGCTCTGTCTACTGCACTTTATGTGAAAAAGTTATAATGATGAAAGGCTTCTTTCCGGGACCTGAGTCTTGGCTACTTCTAAACGTCCTCAGAGTTTTATCTTTGTTGTTAGCCCCTTGGTTTTCCTGGATACTTTTTTAAAATGAACCAGAGGTTTTCCAAAGTGAATGCAACTTATTTAAAAGCACGTTTTGGGGTTCAAGAGGGGACAAATGGTTCACTCCAATGCAATGTAATAGACCAAGACTATGATGGAGTATGGTCCACACCAGAGAGCTGGATTGAGTTGGTATCAGTTGAGGAACAACTGCGAGTCATAACTGTCCATCAGCATTTCGATGCTGTACGGGAAGGAGCCTCCACTCAGATCTTACCAATTCTCTGAATCTTGGCTGACAGGTGTCCACATCATGAAAGCAACACAACAAACTGCTCAGCCAAATTCAGTGACCAGCCACAGAGGGAAAATTTCCCTCTCCCCTGCTTCGTGCTGATTCAACCAGGACAGAAGGGAAGTAGTTTCTTGGACAAATTATGTCTGTAGCCATTGTGCCAGTGATACCCATGTAGGAGCTTTCAGCCTGGCAGTTGCATGATCATGAAGTGTACCTGCAAAATGTAAGCAAGAAAAAACTTGGAGTTGCATGAATTTAAGAAAGCAGCGAGGGGGAGGGAAGGGTCACCAAGTTAGCTGTTATTGCTGTCAGTCCCCCAGAAGGTGATCTATTCTAAGGCTTTCGTTAGCTCTTAAGGGTATTCCAGGCGCTCACCTAATCTCCAGGACCTACATATCCAGCTGAGGTATTACTTCCTTACTGCCCAAGTCAGGTTTTGTGTTCTACAAATGCTCTACAAGAATATCATTATAAATCCATAGCTGAAAGAGCCTGTGCATCTTAAGTGCTCTTTCATTTTCCACCTCTGAATATTCTGCCAGCAGAGATTTAGAACATTGGCTCTGTAAATGCTTTCATGTCAAGACTAAAGGCAACACTTGTTTAATTCATTCTTTGACCCAACAGTAGCTTTATCTTAGGTTATCACTTGTTAAGCTCTCTAGAATGTTTTAAACATGAAGGGGGCTGCTGTGTATATATATCCAGTGTACTGTACTTTACTTGTACAAATTTGACAGCAGTGATTCATAAACATCAAAACCATTTCCTTTCTGTGCTGCAAATTATGCTTTACTTTAGCTCCATTCACAGGATGTGTAACCCATTCTAGAAAAAAAAGAAAAAAAAAAAAGAATATTGCATTTATCCTCTATCCAGTTAGTAATTCTTTATTGTAGGTCACAAGAGCTCACAGATTCATATATATATATATGCGCTTGTGTGTATATATTTATATATACACTTGTGTGTATAAAAGAGTTTTTGTGTGTATGTATAAATATACATGTATATATAGTTTGAGTGCATGCATATTTATGAATATAAATATGCACACACATGAGGACAATTGTAGCAATGATGTATGCTGTGGTGTAAATGGAGGACTGGATTTATACATCAAATGTACTGCAACCTGATTAGAGTAACAATTAAGATTTGCTGTATATCATTCATTGGCAGTGCAAAACCAAAATAATTTGCACTACACTGTGTAAACCCATCGGTTCTGCCAGCATAAGATTTATCCCTAAGTTGTCAAAAAGCTACAATTGTATATAAAATCAGCATCTGACAGTAACCCCCAGAACTGAGGTCAACAGTTTTGCATCACAGATTTGGTGCAGATTTGCATCACATAACAAGTATCAGAAACTCAAAAGTTTTGTATTATAAAGAGTCACAAGGCTAACTTGGTAACAGTTTGTGTATTTACTCCCAACAATGATGTCTACACCACAGGACAGATAACTTTTCACATGAACACTCCATTCTTACGTTGTAGCCTGATTCCTCCCTCCCTGAATGTCATGATGAGACTTGAGTACTTGCCATCCTCTTGTTGCCTCTTTTTTAAAAAAAAATTTAAAAATAAAAAACAATTGGGTGGAGTGGAGAGGGAACCACAACATCCTGCAGTAAGTTCCCCAGTTCAAATAAACAGAGGATCAAGGACTGCAATGGAGACATAGCAGCTCAGCCCTGTGCAGATGGGTGGGTGCTATTTCAAATAGTTCGGTCTCAACATCCATCTCGTCTTCTAGTTACCCGCTGTGACATCTGCACCAAAATATTTAATAAGCACATAATATACCTGAATGAAACTGCAAACCTCAATGTCCATTCAGGGAACATACCACCTGCTACTTGGTAATAGCAACTTCAAAAAGTATATTCTGCAGTCCTTGGCATACCTATGACTAATGAGCCAGAGATGGCAAAGCCCTTGGCTGCTGGTGGCTGCGCTGTGTCGTGTCACAGAAGCTCGTGCAACTCTTGTAACCCAGTGCCGATCAGTTAGGATGCAGGCACTGACAGCAGCAGACCTCTGTCAGATGCCTTGGCCCTGAGTGATTTCTCAGCAAGATATGTTAACAGGAGTAATGTGGAGAAAATACCCTGAGTGAAAGAATAGGACAGCTAAAGCTAAAGCTCCATCAGGAAGGAGATGCTTTAGAAATGTGGGAGACAGCTAGACAATGTTTAAATGATCTGCTTTGTAACTGCAAGTAATAGTTGCCAGCAGCAAGGGAGATACTTAGAAGAGAGCTTTCTTTTTGACACCTGCTTGTTTTGAAGCACTTTATGGTTTTAATAGTTTTCATTTAGTGCAGGCAGCAAAGTCTAGCCATGAAAATGCAATATAGAACTGCAGAGAGAATGTGCCATGTGCAGAATTAACCCTGACAACACTTTTTTTTTAAAGGATAATAGTGAAATACACACAAGTGCAATTTTCTGAGGGTTAATATGTGGCTTTGAAGTTCTGGGGGCTGAGTTTCTTGTTAGGGACTTGGTTGTGACTGGGGTGCAGGAGAAAAAACAGGGTGAGCAAGAACAGTGTGCTGAAGTGATTTGGAACTAGCCCTGACTAATAAAAACAACAGAGGATGTTACCCACAGTGGGATTCATCTCCCCTAGTCACAGCTGTCAAAAAGCTAGATGTCTGGTCTACACTAATCTCTCAGGCTCCTGTACAGTGAGGCACCAGCACAAAAGGCAGCTCCAGAGTTTAATGAATCCCAGCTATTTGGAAGACAGCTTAAACCAGAAAGAACTGCCCTCCCAAAGGAGCAAAACCAAATACCATGGATTATACCTCCTTACTTTTTCCACAGCTGCAGTAACATGAAATGAATCCCTCTTACGACCCAGGCTGATGCTCATGAGAAAAGGACAGTGCTCTCGCACAACAGACATGCTGGAACAGCCAAAATGCTCTGTTATTTATGTGTAGTTGGGGTAGGAGGGAAATAAAACACCTTGTGTTTCGTAAAATACGACAACACCAGGCGCTGTGGAAGGTGGAGACAGATAGTGGTAAGCATTTCTGCTAAATCTCTGGTTCTGTGCCATGAAAGCTAAAGGGTTTTAACCACTGAATGAAATGAGCAAAATATTGAGCCCCAGACAAGTTGGACTGAGGTCACTGACACACCTGAAACCAGAAAAACCTTCAATTGCTGTCATTTTATTTTCCTTTTGAGTTCAGAAGGGCTTCTGTCTAAATTTGCTGCCATAACCCATAACAAAGGAAAATCATTGTTCACACTGATCAACAAAACCACACTTCCTTTCTTTGTTTTTTTTTTGTTTTTTTTTTTTAAGAAAGTGCGCATATTTTTAGGAAAGATAAACAGTTAGAAAGCCCCAAGGCCAGCTGATGCTAATGATTTTCTATTCAATGCATGGAATTGTCATAAATAAATAAATAAATAAATAATCTGTCAATCCTGTGCTTATTGTTGCATTAACATCAAACCCATGAAAAGGGTAAGTATGTAACACAGTATGCTCCACTGGCACTGAGGCAATGACATCTTTTTTAGAGTGTGAGTAGGAGAAATTATTTCAGCCATATATTTTGAATATCTATTTGAAGCTATCACTTTGCAGTGAATAAAATGTGTTTTATCCTTGTTAAGTCTGCAATCAAGTCTAGCGCTGTAGCTTAGAGGGCTAACGTTCTCATTGCTTCAACTTTCTTGCTTGGCAGGGGATCAGCCTCTCTTTACTGCTCATGTTGAGCAGGCAAACTTGCAGATTTCAATCCTGTTGGCATTTTTGTCTGAAATAAATGGGTTATAGTGTACCTTTTGGCCTGACAAGGAGATTGTGAATCCGGGAGTCTTCCCCTCAGCCAGTGTAGGACCTCAGAGAGGGGCTGATGTTCCTTCACCATCAATGTCGTTACAAACAATGTGGCTTCTTAGCAAAATGCTTGAAAAAAATACAGAGAACTAAATTAACCATGGCAAGAACAACAACAAAATCCAGCCTGTAACTCCTTAGAAAGAATACTCAGATGAAAGCTATGGGACTAAATAACCTGGACTTGAATGGAATTACCTGGTTTTTTTTTTCTGTTTCCTTGCAGGTCATGTAAGAAGAGAAAACAGCGCTGCACCTTTGATGTAGTTTTAATAAATATTCAAAGTCCCTTCAATTACTGCCTGAGTAATTAGTGTGGATGCAAATAAAATGGGGAACAACAGAATGACTTTCTGGGCTTCCTCAGGGGACTGGACTTTGGAAGTAGCAGCACTGTGTTGTATGTGATGCAACTTTGAAAAGAGAGGAAAGGAGAAAGCTGGGAATAGCAGGCAGTGGAAGCCTCCCAAACACACTACATTGCTAGCTGTGCATGTAGGAGAGTCTGCGTTAGCACTGCAACCTTCAACCGCTGTGATTTGCCAATCACAGTTTTGGAAATGATACTTCCTTGCTCTTTGTGCCCTGAGGGAAATCTCTGTGCATTACCCTGCTGCCTGCTTGAATGAATCCTTTATAGCAAAATAAACCTGGCCATGAGAAACAGAGAATGTTTTCAGGCCAAAACACCCATGAAGAGACTTGTGTTTTTAGTGAGAGTTTAATTCCAGGGATCTTATGCTTTGATCTTATATCTTATACTTTGATCTTATATCTTATACTTTGATCCAGCAGTTGCCCTGTTGTGCCGAGCCTTTTTCAGGGGCACAACACAATCCTTCTTGTGATTCCCCACAGTACTTCAGAAATACCGCTTCTCCCAGGAAAGCAGGCAGGACTTTGTGGTGGCTGTTTTTAAGCCATTACAGTTGATGAAAATATTTTGGACTGTGTTGGTGAAGAATATTGGAGGGTCTATACTCTGTCTTGAATAAGGCTGATAAATATCTCCAAGTCCATGGATGAGTCATATTGTTCTCTCATCGTAGAGGTCTCAGAAAGCCTTTCATTCATATAGAAGAGATACATCTTGTCTCGTTCCATCTCTCAAGCCACCAGCTGGATAACCATGTAATCACCACCATGACACAGCAGTAGGGTCCTACTCTCAGTTTTTTTCATGCATTAGATCAAACTTCCCATTGTAGTATCACTTCACTTGACTCTGTGGTTGCAAGGATGGTGGTGTGCGTTAGCGGCCTCTATAGCCTGCCGATTTTCTAAGAATTGTATCATCACACGCTATGTGGACCTGTTCTCTCAGTCTCAGAGAATCAAGCAGCTATGACTCCAGCATTGTGTGGATACACAGTCATCTCCTGTGATGCCGCCGTCCTCCAGTGAATCTGAAATGTGCTGGTCTTAGCAGTAGTAGAACTTTCCTAAAACTTAAAAATGTGCACAATGGTTTGAGTATCTCATGCCTCAGTCAAGCCAGCTGAAAGGCTGAGGACTGCTGGATGAGGGATAAATCCTCTGGAAATCAGAACATGGATGTGAAAAGTTCAGTCATCTTTCTGTGTTTCAGCTTCCTGTTTTGCATTTTATAATTTCTAGCAGCAGACAGCTGCTTTAGGGGGGCTGTATAGGTAATGCTGTTCTTTCTCTGCTCCTATTCCCATAGACAGGACAGTCTCTGCTACTGACTCTTGATATTCACATTTCTGTTCTGGGGGATGCAGCCCACATTGGTTAAAGCTTGTGAGTGACAGGGAAATCTGCACAGGAAACAGATCCTTCTGTTCTGCTATTGCTGGTTAAAAAAGACTCCCTTTCTGATTGTCATTCCAGTGGTCCACAGCTTTCTGGTTCGATAAGGGGCTGTATTTATTATCCGTTGCCGCCTTCTGTGACTCAGCAGCAAGCAGGCTGAGATTCACAAACAAAAGTAAAATGACATCAGCAGTTGTCAAATAGAAAAAGACAAAGCTGACAAAGGCATTTTGCTTTAATGCTTCTAAGCGGATACTGCAAATAATAGAGTGTACACACACGCACGCACAGAAGAATATTCAACATGGAATTTTAAAACAGTTGCCAGCATCTGCATGCTGGAGAAAGAAGAGTTGCTGCCTGCCTCAGTAGCAACTTGTATTTTAAGTTCAGCTGATCAAAGATGAGCACAGCAGCGGCCGCAGGCAGCTGCAGCAGCTCAGCCAGTGAGCCCTTGCATCGGGATGGACCTGATAGGTGACAGCCAGGCAGGCGGCACTGACCCACAGCATCAGCGTTGTAAAAGATCTCAATAGCACATGGGGATGGTGCATGCCCTTCCAGCCATGCTAGGCACTTCTCTGCTCTTACAGCTAGTTTCTGCACTGCCAGCACTGAGGGAACAGGAATGGATAAAGGCAGGGTAGTCATGGATCTCTGACTGTGCTACTCTCTGTATGATCATTGAGCTCCTGTCAATGACAGAGTCACCCATGTTATCCACATACATGCTTGCCCACCGCTGTTAAGCTCAGGAAAGACCATATGCCAGGCTTTTTTGGAGCAGCACTAGAAGCACTGCTGAACACCCTCCCCTGCGAACCACTTGGCACAGTCAAAACAATCCAGTAAATTCCTCATCAGGGTCTGATAATTTTCTTTATCTTTCTCCAGTTTTCTACGTGACTCAGAGAATCAAGAGGCTAATTCTTCCCGTAGATCAGCTTTCTGCTATAATCAGGTACCTTGTTTGGCATTTCCTTATCTGATCAGCTCAACAATTATTTTCCCTTGTACAGAAGGATGAGTAAATGAAGACCACTCAGATGAGAATTGATTGGAGTTTGTTCCTCAAACAGAGCCTGAATCAAACCTTTTCCTGAGGCTCAGTGGATGTTACCCAGCTTTAAAAGACAGGTGCTCACATATTTCTGTCCTTTCCTCCGCACCACAGCTGTAACCAGAAAGAAAAAGGGCCTGAAACACAGCAAAAAAGACTTTTTTGCTATGGGCTTATATTCCTTCACCTCTGCTTCTCTTTCTGCCTCTCCTAGATTCCCTTGATCAAGAGTCTCTTGATCTTTCAGTTCTGAAAGTCATCTCACCAAGTTTCAAACATATCCAATAATTCATACCTTCTCCCTTCGAGAAATGTGTCGAGTTCCTTTTGCATGTTTATTTCTGATCCTCTTTGCAGATATGTTTAAGAGTTTTCCTACATTAACATCCCTACTCTTCACCTGGCTTCAGAAGATTCCCTTCCCTTTTCAAAACTAAATGCCAGATTTTTTTTTGATCTCAGGAGTGAAAGCAACTTTTACCTCTGTTTTTTGAATAGCTGGGAGGAAGCATTGTCAGTTTTGAAGCCTCCAGCTCATGGTATTTTCTGCTTGAACAGAAGTTTAAGCATAGCCAAAGCATGTATTTTTCACCTTAGATAATATGCCAGTTTTCTAAGGGCAAGAGGCTCAACAGGTAAGTTCACATGGATTTTACTGAAATCAGCTATCTAAGTTACACCAGCTGAGACTCTGGTTGGAGAAATCAAAAGCAATCCTCTCTGGAAAGTAAGTACAGTCACCAACTGACTTTATTTTACTTTCCTTGTCAGTGCACACTTTTGGCTTGAGGATGTCAAAGACCATTTTCCTGAATCTTCTCTGTACTTTTTTGTGGTTCTCTTTCTGCTATTTTGGTGTAAATTCTCCTTCATCCAACATACTTACTTCTCTCGTACCTTGGCTTTCAGACTGGGTGCTGAGTTGATCTCTGTATGAAAGCTGGCTGACACATCCTATGGCTGTCACTGGGCAAGACCGAGTGGCCTCTTTTTCTGCTCAATTGGTTTTCCATACTTCAGCTACTGTCCTGTTCATTTTTGGAGGGCTCTGTAGCACTGCTTCATTTCCTACACAAAATAGCTGCTGCAGTTGAGTAAGCTGAGAGGATCCATGCCCATTTCTCTTCTGTGTTACCCTTTACTCATGCTTTTTTCCTCCCTGTCCCCTCAACAATGACTGAGTTAGGTGGTAGAGGACTGCAAGTCCCAATAAATAAACATAAAGTGGTGACTCACTGACTTCACTGCATCTACCATAACGAACAGTATTCTTCTCTTGTGTAGGTGGGAAGGTGTGCATCAGCACTGCTACCTGGCCAGAGCATTGTTGGGAAATGTAGTTTGGCTGAGGGGTAAAGTCCCCAACAAAGAACTGAAATGGGACTTGAGACCTTTGGAGTGCTGTGATGGCCCTTTGGAACGGAAGTATTTCATCTAGGTTCTTGGTTTGCCTGCGCAGGTTTTCAATGAAAACTTGAAATGTTCTGTGGAAAGCAGAACTATTTCATGAAAAATCCACCACCACTGAAAGCTCCACTTTCTGTTGCAAAACAGTTTGATGTAAAACTTTTCAGTTGGTTCCAATTAGGACAAATGTAGAGCTCTGTGCTGTCCTGGAGCTCAGAAGGCAACCTAGCTGTTGTCTCATACCTTCAGTAGCAATAAATGTTTGATCAGCTTGTGTGCTCAAGAAACAGGCTTGAGAGGAGGGAAACAAGGCGTAGTTTGCTGAAAGTCCCCTTTAATTCTTCTCAGAAATGGTATGACTTGCCATTCTTTAGGCCAGGGCTGAAGCTTTTTCTTCTTGCTTGTTTCTTCCTTGGATGTTTACATTGTGCAAAGCCCTATGTTTGTTCACTCATTTGCTTGAAGGTTTTCAGCCTTATTTCCAATTCTGGCATTGCACTAGGCATGTTGCCTGTTTCTTTTAAGTGATATTTTTCACTGAGATGGATTAAAGTATTCAAATACCTTTAAGCTGATGTGCCTCTAAACAAAACTCTGTAATAATTACTGAGGAGATGTATTGTAAAAAAATAATTATCCCAGTTTTGGTGTAAGAGAGAAAACTGGGACTGCCAGTTGCTGCATGGACAACCTCAGCTGAAAGGTCACCACTGGTTTGGGAAGTTTTAACTGGATGTACATTAGTATCTCTTTCAGCGGAATACGTGCCTTTCAATCCTCAGGACTTCCAGAGTCAGTGAGCGCCTTATCCCTGCCCATTTCCCGTTATCTGCCTGATTACTGGAATATGGGCAACATTTGGTGAAGGTAGCACATAAACCCTGTGGCTGCTTTCATCATTCTGTCAAAGGGAGGGAAATATCAAAGAGCTGCAGCAAGAAAACAAATGGCCAAATAGCTGTTGAAGCAGGAGGTTCCAACTCGCTGGAGCTCAGCTTATTACAGGCCATATGCCTGAATGGCTCCTCTCACTGAGTGCTGCACCCAGCTATGGAAACAAGCATGAAAGTGTCTGTGGTTCATCAGGCCTGATTTGCTATAACTATGTGCAACTGCTGAGAGCACAGAAAATAAGAACCTGAGGAGGCTGTGCGGCTAACAGGAGAGAGAATCCTTTACAAAATACAACATTAATATACAAATTCCCCAAATATTTATGTAAAGATGTTAATGGGCAATAATAATTTGTTTTCCAAGCTCGCAGCAGATGCTCTTCTTTTAGTACACAGGCTATATTCATAAATGATGCAGCTTAACATAAGTAGAAAAACAAATTGATATGCTCTTCTACTTTATTTTTACATATCATGGGGTTGAATTAATAGTTACTCTTGACAGATATCACTAGCTCATGCCCTTTCACCTATGCCTGATGTTTGCAGGGCTTGCTGTGTAAATGAGGGACTAAGCACATGACTCAGCTCCTGAATGATGGATATGTTAAGGAGACTGAATGACAGAGCTGGCAGAATAAGGAGAACAAAAAGGGTGGAAGAAGTCTGTTTTTAACCTGGCATTTCAGTTATCTTTACTTGGCAGGGCTCCTCCCAAGAGCGCTGAAGGCTCAGGCCCCAGCCAACCATTGCATTTGGGTGTTAGGAAATCTTAATTATCTAACAAAGGCAAGTGACCATCAGCAGCCAAGAGCTTGCTCTACAGCTGCTGTATTCCCCATCCTCTCTGCAGAGTACTTCTTTTCTCACAGGGCTTAGCTGCTTAATGACTTATTCTGGAAGACATGTTCCTGCTAGAGTGGCTTCACTAATTCAGAAAAAGTATTCTTATTCCAAAAAATGAGGCATGCACATTTAGTTATCATGGAGTAGGTACTCCATTCTAAGTTCATACCATGTCCTTAATTCAAAAGGGTTTCCCTAAAGAAGCTGGTGCTTCTTCTCTCACCACCTCTTCTGTGTTTTTGTGGCTAGCTTGTACAGCTCTGTGGCCTTTTTATCCTTTAGACTGGGGTTATGTCATCTGTCTAGTAGCTCTTTGTGCACATAATTCACACTATCCATAATTCAGTGCAGCTACATAGGTCCACCCACATTTCATAAAAAGGATGATGACAAACTCTGTTTCATTTCATTTATACTCCCCCTCTGTGTGAGAGACTCCTGTCCCATCTTTGAAACCTTTCACCTTTATTTTTCACTTTGGTGGCCTTTGCCTCCCCTCTTATATTGTCCATTTGAAAGCTTTTTTACTTGGGTTGTGTGTCTTAACTTTTCCAGCAGCACATCAAGTAAGGATGCACTTTATAACTAAAATGAGCTGTGCTGACAGCTCTGGTCTGTCTCTGTCCTGGTTTGAAATGCCATTACATGAAATACTAGGAAGGCGTCTACACACGGTGCAGGGTGGGCACCGCATACACACTGTTAGCAGACATTACTAATCCCTCAGTCCCAGTCGCTGTCCTCCATGTTAGTTTAGAGGAAAAAAAGGTTGTGTGACAATGTTTTCACCTGCACAGGATGTTTTTAACAGCTTTTCTTTTCTTGCAACAATAAGCAAAACTACACATGGAAAGTGTGTTTCTTAGAAATTAAAAGAATCATCTTACCGGTTTTATTAAGACTTGTCATCTGTTGCCTCTGTGTCGCATAAGGGTCCATTAATTATGTCTCTGAACATGGTTCCAAAGAACAGGTTGACCACCTTTTTCAATAAAATTGCAGATTTACAATTTTCCAGCTCAGTGAATTGCGAGTGTTTAAATATATTGAAAGGCCAGTGCCAGCCTGCTCTGCCTCCCTCTGCGGCATTTTACTGGGAAGAGGGTGCTAGGAGGGTGCATGAGGAGAGAAAGAAAAGGGATAGAGAAGAAAAAACAGGACAGACAGATATGATGGCAGGAAAATCCTGCAAAAACAGAAGGGATTAGAGTGCCTGGAGGAACCTAAGATTCAGAGGTGGCCCTTGGTGCCTCCTCAAACCTCCTCTTGCTCCCAAGTTGGAGCGATGAACATCACTAGGACCCCAGACAGGGCAAGGCTCTCCTGAGAGGTATGGCCCGACACTCTGGCTGTGAGATGAGGACCAAGCTGGTCTAACTGCTTTCTGCCTCTTTGCCCATTGACTTGCTGAGGGAATATCAGGAGAACAAGGCACAAATTCTGCACCGTGCCTCAAATTCAGGTAGGCTTGACACAGCCATGAAGAGGTGTGGGGTGACTCATGCTTCCTGTCAGCTCTGCTTGGTTGGGAAAGGGAAAGATGAGCCCACACAGGATTTTCCTGCTGTTTGCAATTGAAAACTTGTTTTCTCCATCTGAAAATTGTACATTCTTCTGGCAACAGGGAAGACAGGAAGAAAAAGAGTGGGAAACAACGTAAAGTGATTGAAAAGAGAAAATTAATGATGATCTAAATAAAAAATATCAGAAGGAAGAAGGATAGGGGCTAGTGACAAAAGCAGAGCTGGGGGTTACATTTTTGTGCCTGTAGCTTGTGATCCTAACATATAACTAAGCAACCTCTTGTGGCTGCTTTGCTTGAGTATGACAAACAGCCTTTCTTACAGACACAAAATAATAAAACATCCAACTCCTAAACCTCAGTCTGTCTGTGCTTACGGTAACGTTCATGCTCCTGAGGGCACCTGGGGACTGTTGGTGTCGGACACTGATGGTGGAGGGAATGGCGCTGCAATCTCCTGCTAACAGCTCAGCTGAATCCCAGGAGACCAATTTAGAAGTGAGAAAGGAATTTGGGTACATGGAACATCTGCTGAGAACAGTACCAACTTCTGCCTGGTTTTACACATGGGTGGACCAGCTCCCTCCTGCCTGGCCATGCTGCCAGAGGTAGCAGGGCTGTGCCCAGCGCAAACTCCCTCCGCAAACTCTGTCCACCCATTTTGTTAAAAGGGCTTCAGAGACAGGAGAGGGGCCTTTAAATATTAGCTCCCTGATTTTCTTCGGCGCTCTGTTTTTTGAAACAAAGCTTCTGTGACAGCAGCCAGGAGGCTTTCAAGGCTCTCCTCTTCCTTTGTAGGAAATGTTACTGGAAACTCACCCTGGCTTCCAGGTTGCACATGTTGAATTCTGCTGTGTGTGAGGCTGAAAGAGGAGACATCCATTTCCCCTGGGTGAAGGCTTCCAAGAGCCTCTGAAGTAAGTCCTACTGCTGAAATAGCATCCTCCCCTTTCCCCTCTTCCCATCATTGTCCTTCTTTTTTCCTAACACGCCACACTGCAGCCACAGAGGCCCTTTCATGCCTGTGCCAAGTGGTACTGGATGGAGATTGGGTTTTGGTTAGCTTGTGTCTGGGACTTGGGAGACCTGGATGTGAGTCTCACGTAGGATGCAAACTTTCTGTAAGAGTTTGGCTTGTAGGGTGGAAATGATGTTGCCTCACCATAGATGACTACACTGTACATCTGAGATAATCACTTCTGTCTCCTTCCAGAAGCTAGAAATGAAAAGAAATGGACACGGCAAGAGTGCAGGGCATCAGACTTACTTTGTTCCTATCATAAGATGAGATAAATATCCCCCAGAGGCAACTGCTTCTTTCTGGCCACCTCAGGGTGGCCATGGTTGTAGTGGGTATCTATATTATGGATAGCTACCTTTAACCAAATAAATTGTACGTGCAGCCTGTCCTGTGTTTCAGTTATGCTTTATAATGCGAAGGTGGCACAGTCGTTTTCCTTTTGCAGAGATATTGTAAATCCAGTAATGCTTGTGTGGCATCTACATGGGGAGGTGAGAACAGCATGGGAATGCCTATCAAACAGTGAACATGACTAGCTGCTCTCTCAAAGGCTGACAGGGAGGAGTTCCTCTGGCTGTGGCACCTGCATTCAACAGAAATGCAGGGAACACCTCTGTGTCCTCATCTTCTTCCTGACTTGTTAGTAACATGTGTAGGTAATGAAGTAGATGGTTCATTGCTGGAACCTCATCCTTTTCCTCAAGAGAAGTTCCACCCATACTTTGGCAGAAAGTAGAGATACTGTGAAATTATTGTCAAGGGAGACAATGGAAAGGGAGCTTGATGTAAAGTGTCTTTTTGATTCCTTTTTACTGAAATTGCCTCACTTTGATTACATTTATCTCTATCACACACACAAAAAACTAGGGTTCCAGCAAAACTATATATATTTTCGGTTTGTGTTATAAGTAGGAGGTTTTATTTTTGCCAAAAAGCAATGCTTTTACTGACCCCCCCCTTTTTTTTTAAATATTTCTTTTCCCAATACAAGGAAGCTGTGCTGAAATCTTTTTTTTCTTTCATATGACACATTAAGAAATTAGTTTTGCTATTTGCTTTGGTGGGATCAGGAGTTCATCCAAATTACTGAGTGTGTCTGTTTGAATATTATATTTTGCTCTAAAACCTTGTTCGTGAAAGTCATCCTGCTGACCATATTCTTCATTATTAAGATTCTAGCCTTACTTTTTCCTAATTTTTGAAATTTTTAATCAGTCACAGTTCCATGTTCCCACATTCTTGGTATAAACAGGGCAATAAGTAGTTGTTTACAAGGCACAAAAAGTGTAGCACAAAAATTAAAGCAAGACTGGGGCTCTGCTGATGTTTGCTTACATTGCTGTGGAAGAATATGAATGCTTATTATGAAAACTTGCCTTCAGAAAAAAAGGACTGTTTGAAACTTGCAGATACAAACCCAATTTGTTTCTTCAATCTGTTTTAGTATATTTGCCAAATACACTAACAAGTGTGCTCTCCTGAATTGCTCAGGTGGATTTGAAAGAATGTTTTCCCTCTCTCTTCCTCCAACAGGCACATAAACACACACGTGCACACATGCACACATGCAAGTGTAAATGCACAGAAACTCCATCAAGCATTTTAATGCCAGTGTCAGGCTTTGCAGCTCAAAGTCATTTTTTGTGTAAGGAGATTAGGACTTTGATTGACTTCCTATGGCATATGGAGAATGGGAAATACTATAAAGCATGCTAAAGACTAGAGACCAGATAAAAGTACATCAGCAGCTAATTGCCATGTACACCATACAGCTGCAAATGAAACACAGCAAGAGACCCAGAGACATGAACAGATTCCAATACATAAGATTATAGTCGTGGTCTGAGAACAAAACTGGAAATTCAGACCTCAAAAGAAAAAAAAAAAAAGAACAGTTGGAAGTCCTATGGAGTTTTAACAATTTTGTAGCTGGAAGGGTCTTCCTACAATTCTTTTCCATGAGAGAGCTGCATATCCATCAGGCTGAAAACAAAGACTCCTGCCTGCTTTCATAACTCAGACTAGCAGCAGTGGTAAGCGTTTACCTCCTGCAGGATCCTCCACATTTTTTTCATAGCTACTGTGCACTGGAACCGCACAAGGTGGAATGGAGCTGAAGCTGGGCACTGGTGTAGAGCAGGGTACTGGGCACAGAGAGTCTCTTCATGCCTCGTGTGTCCTCACAGCAGTCAAAATATCAGCTCCATCATGTTTTGCTGTACGTACAGGGTGCTCTTGCCCACTCCTCACCAGGCAGCAGGGGAAGCAATGGAGGTGGTGCCGGAGCCCTTCAGGCTACACACAGCCCAGTGCTCCAGGGCTGTCACCATCCTTCTTTCAGAGATGGCTGTGGCTGGCCCTAAGACACTTTTCCCAGCTTTCTACAGTCTGTGGGAGCCACTTCTCAAACTTTCAGACATTTGGGTGCTATCCAAATGGGGCTCCATCTTGCTCACTTAAAGAGGGTTTCTTGGGTTTTTTAAATTATGTGTAAGGCCCTGCTGTAATCTGATTTCTCATGGAGGTGAGATGTATGTGTCCTTAGGCAAAATTAAGAATGTCACTAGGCAATGGTGGTGGTAGTACACAAAGAAACTAAAGTAATACTCACTGATTTCCTCACAAGTGCAGGCTGCTCTGCAATGCACTTGCATAGCAGAGTGGGCCAAGTCTTCTCATGTGGGAGGACAGAGAGAGGCTCTTCAAAGGATTTCCAGATAAATCACTCCTGTGTGACTTTTTGAGGATGACTAATACTGAAGATGGATGGTTGTCAGAGAGAGGCACCATTACTTTTTCATTTTTGCTAAATATACAATTTACAATAGTGCTACTTTTTAGGGTGTTGGGTTTAGGTTTTTTTTCTCATAGTTGACAAAGGCTCCTTGTAAAAAATGTGGCTAATTAAGCCATTTCCAGTCCCCCATCTCCCTTGCACATACAGCAAAATGTACTGGGTTTACAAACAGGAAAAATATTTAGCACCCTAAAAATGAGCTCCAGGGTGCGTTGAAGAATTCAGAAGCCTGTTGTCCTGCAGTTTTACTGAGATACATGTACTGTTTCTGGCATGTTGTATGTTATAATGCCTTGTTCAGAAATACAAACAGCTTATGGATAGAGAGTGTCAGAAGGATAAATAACTTTTCTGTTTGGAAGATTACATTTATATTGAAAGTATTTTTGACCCCACTAGTGAGACTAATTAAATAAAACAGCTTTTAAAGCGTACTCAAAAATTAGCAACATAAAATATAACCCATTTTTGTTTTGTATCCTAAAGCTGTTGGCACACTGCGCAGTCCTTTTTCACAACGTAGCCTCATGTGACCTCACCCCATAGACTTTCCTGGTTCAGACTCTGCAATCAGACTTTGAGCAAGGTTTCTGCAAACACTGCTCCAGAGCCTACAGGTGGTCACTTTGCTGCAGGGAGACTATTCACACAGTGAGATGCTATTCAGGGTGACTACGGATGGCAGAACTACCACTAAGTACCAGCCAGTGAGCCATAACAGCCCACAAGCTGATGTATACATTGTATACAGCAGAAGGGACCAACGGGTGCTGTGAATTCCTCATAAGGTTTTGGAGTAGTTGGTACTACCTTGGGAATATGTTTAGGGCAACCAAGATTTGAATCTGCCTCTAATTTGGGGAGGAAGCAGCTGCTGGTTTCAGACTCAGTGGATGGCAATGGAAGGATTCCTCAAGGAATCAGACCGAATTACCACTCATTTGTAATTATATAATAATTACAATATAATAATTTATATGTATGAAGTAACATAAAGTAGTAAATGACATTTCCAAGCTCCTGTGGATATAATTTCTAAAGAATTTAAAGGGCGTGAAACTGGCTTTGTTTTTTCTTTTTTTCCCCAGTACAAATGTGGCTCTGCAGGCAGTTTTCAGATGGCTGCAAGTTAAATTTTGTGTCTCTCTGGAGTAAGAAGCCAATTTCATTGCACTTGTGTCTTGTGCAGACCGGGTGGCTGTAAAAATCTTCAGTCATTCATGTTAGTCACAGAAGTTATAACTATTACTGGAAGAGTGAACCGAGGCAGATTGCTGATGTTTTTGGGTAATGCTATCTCCTCTTCATATTTATTGTAATATCAGACAAGGTTTTATCAGTGTCACACAGAGATATGCTAATAACATACAAAAGGATTTTCTTTCTGGGAGACTCTGGGTTTAGATAATTTGAGTTCTTCTTTTAGATTTTATTTTTGTTGGCTCTTATTAAATTTCTCCTTGTAATTGTTAACACATCTCATTCCAGCATATTGATTATTACCTCTTCTCCTTTCACCACACTGAAATTTTTAATTTTTTTTATCTACTTGGTAGAGTTTTATATTTCTCCTCTTTCACCAGGTGGATTACAGCTATGGTTGTATTTTCTTTTTTAAAATTTTTTTCATGCTGCTAAGCAAAGCTAGGAATTTGAACTCTTACTCCACTTGCAGAAAGAAGAGCTGACTGAGCCTGGCACAACTGGTCTGCAAAGCTGAAAGAGGCCTCTTCCACTGGGATGCCCACATGTTTGTGCATGCCCACACTCACAAAACAGAGAAGTGGTCAAAATGGAGAAGAAGATGACAATAATCTGTGGAGGCAGTTCAGAGGTTTCATAGCAGTCCCTGAACAAAGACAGCAAGGTAGAGCCATGCCAAGTCAAGACACCTAAATTTTTCTACAAGCAATCTTACCTTAACATACCAGCACTTCTGTTTTGACCTGCTGGAGTATGTATAATTGATGTAGGGGCTGGGAAAGTCATCTGACATCAGCATAAGTAAAATGTTAAGCTCTCTCAGTTTCCAGCACATGATTTTTAAGACATTTTAATCCTCTCCCTTTCAAGTGTGGATTTATTGGGGAGGTCGAGGGGTCATTAACACTTCCTCTCCTCCATCACCATTAACACGGTCCAACCCAGCAAAGACTGGTGTTGTTGGGTACTATGATTTCATTCGCACACACCTCACGATTTTTTTTTTTCTTTCAGCCAAATCTTCATCATCTTATTTCTTTAATAGTATTTGAAGTTTATAAATTGTCTTTCATTTAAATATAAACTGTTCAAAGCCCCAGTAAAAGACCTTACTGTTTCCAGCCCTTGTGGAGGTCCTAGGGGGAAGAAAGGATGTTTGCCCAACATCATTGTCTTCCTTCCTACTGCAAGGACCAGAGCCACAATGGAGAAGCTGTTTCACCCTGCTGCAGCAACGACTGTACCTCACTCTTGTGGGCACTAGAGAGGGGCAAGGTCATAATTAGGCAGCCTCTTGATGCAGATGATTAACAGAACAGATGAAACTAAACCAAGATAACTGGCACCATCTCAAACATGGTAAAGCAAGAATGCCTGCTGTAGAGGCAGGGAGATATTCTGACTACATAGCCCTCTGAAAAAAAATCACTCAAGGATCCACAGTTTTATACAGCCAAATACCCTTCTGTGTGTAAATAACCTCGTTTAGTCAGTGTCATTTTATGGTTATGTATACAAAGGCAGAAGGATATGACATGTTTTGCATGGGCCACAAAATTAAGCTAGCAAAGAGTGTCCTGTGTGTCCATTCTTTTCTGTTTTCTTAAGGGTAAGCTTGTTGACCTTATAGATGTAAGAAATGAGTTTGAGAGGCCTCCTGGGCATACTGAATCTCTTGCTTTCTGGAAATGGGGGGAAAAAAACCCCAAAACACAACCCTTGTACACAAAATAGATCAAGTCGGAAAGGAAGTCACTCCTGTTAAGTATTTTAATGCAACAGAAGCTGAAATTATGACTATATGACGTGTAGTGAGTGCAGTGACACAGGAGAAAATGGCACATCACTGCAACATTAATTACTTAATGGCACAAAGCTGATGATATAAAAACTGCTGTAGGTGGTCAAAGTTGAGTATAGTCAGGGTAGCACACTGAACTCCAAATATCTGTTTGACATTCTGCCTCAGGTTAAATACATTTTTTTCCCCTCCCTTCCTGACACTGTCTGGTTTCTTTTTTATTCTTAGTTTTTGCTTCCTTCACAGTGTCTTGTTTTTCCTCAGCCTAACCCTCCTGGGACAGACTAAGCTGGAAAAACTTCAGTTTGCTGCTATTTTACTCTATTTTACTTAGCCTCATAAAGTTGCTTCAGAGACAGTCACTTTCTGGTGTATGAGGACAAGATGTCACGAGGTACATAGTGGAACAGTAAACCCAGGCTTTGATCAATTGCCAGAAATGGGGACAGGAAGAGAGAAAAAGGGGGAGCTTTTTTAAAATATATATATGAGAGTAAACAGAAGTAAAAGATACCACAGCTCAAAGGAAATATTATATTTTGGGTCAGATGAAGCCTACTAGACTCTTCCTCTAGAGAATACAAGTCCCCCCTCTGCCTGACTCAGCCATGGAAACTAGCTATATCAGCCCTGTTTATTGACACACAGAGGCTAAAACCTTCTGTGTGATCATTATGTTCACCCAAAGCCAGGGTTACCTGACCTTCATGTAGCTGCAGGCCATTGCCACATGATCTCATCTTCACGCATAGCTCAGGAAGAGTTCAGCTCTTCTGCTCCCAAAATGCCCAGCCCTTAGCAGTCAGCTTGGAGGAAAGGCCAAGAAGATCCCTGGCAATTTGCTGAGCTGTTCTGGTCACAGTTTGGGGGGGGTCCAGCACCTGCCGACACATACCTGTCACTCATCTCATGCTGAAGTGCCTTCTTCACACAAAGGGGATTGGAGGCAAGAACACACATGCTTTTCCTTTCTTTCTGTCTTTTAAATGTGACCTCTTGTCTCCTGCTCAGGGTTATTTATATACACTGGCACATCGGAAAAGTGACTGGCTATGTTAAGTACTGTGCTTTGATTTTAGCGGTTTGTGTAGCGTCCAAAAAACATGAATAAAGTACATTAAAAAAACGCTGGAAATTGACATTACATCTATGTTGATGTGCCTTTCAGTTGCCAAGAAAAGAGCAGTTTGGCTGAAGGATCCAACAAAATCTGCTTAGTGGGTCTTCCTTGGCGAGAGCCCACAAAGCAGACTGCTTTCATTCAGTACTCCCTTAATCACTGTAAAGAGGTTTCAGAGAGATTAATAATAACTAGTGCAGTTGTTACACCCACGCACAGTGACTCAGACACACTGATGAGGCCTGGGGAGAGTCTTTACCTGTGTGGGCCACACAGACACATGCCAATACTTAGTCCAATAAAGTTGTCTTTCCAGCAGCATGAATGATAATCTTGGAGGTAGGTGATGACAGGGCCTGTCAAATAAGCCCCTATACTGAGACAGAGCCCAATATATAACAACGTCTCACAAGAGCCACATGAAAGGCTGCAGTGGAAACCTTGCTCTCTCTCCTTCTCTCTCAAATATTGGCAATGTTGATTAAAACCAAATAATACGTAGTCCCAGCGTCATGCTGCACTGCACCGAGAGAGGACTCTGAGTAATGAGCGCCCATTTCGTTTAAATGAATTTTTGGACAGTCTTTCTCGAGCGCAGGGCTGAGGCAGCTGGCTGTTAATCAGACGTGATGCAGGCAGGAGGTGATCAGACAGTGCTGCGGTAGCGGGGGTGCTGAAGGAGTTTTGAGTTGCTGCTGCCCATGATAAACTCAGGCGTGTGGATAGCCCTGGTGCTACTGATTCTGTGGTGGCAGGGTAGACACCACCCTGATTTTGGATCTTTTTGGCCTTTTATTTACCTTATATTTTGTGGGGTTTGTGTCATCTCACCCCCTCTTTCTGACATAAAAAAAACAGTGATTGTCATTTGATTAACCTCTCTGGGAAGGTGGGAGCGCTCAGGAATACACTGGCCAAGAGCGTTTAGTCGGATACAGATTAGCAGAGAATAATAATTCAGTGGCTGTTACAGAGCAAGCTGCATCCAGCAATCAGAGTTGACTAATTATGGATTGCCTCCTGCTTCTAGCTCATTTGATGGGAAAACTCCTATTGACTTCAATGGCACAGGATCAAGCTTGATATGCCCAGTGGACTGTGGAAGCCTTGGACTAGCATGCAGGGCGGAAGTGAGCCAACCGTAACATTAGCTATGGAAATAAAAACCTTCCAACAAAAGAACCAGAGCTAAATTGAGGACAATTAGGATGTATTTGAGCTCTTCTTCCTACCTGCAATATGGCAGGAGGCCAGGCTCTGAATGCATTAATTTTGTGGCCAAAAGCAAGTAAGGCAAGAAGCCACTTTGGAGAGGAAGAGAAAAGGCAGGTCCTGCTTGACTAACCTGATCTACTTCTATGACAAAAAGTGACCTGCTTAGTGGATGAGGGAAAGGCTGTGGATGTTGTTTACCTGGACTTTAGTAAAGCCTTTGACACCGTTTCCTGGAGAAACTGGGCACTCACGGCTTAGATGGGTGTACTCTTCACTGGGTAAAAAACTAGCTGAATGGCGGGGCCCAAAGACTGTTGGTGAATGGAGTTAAATCTAGTTGGTGGCTGATCACAAGTGGTGTTCCCCAGGGCTCAGTTTTGGGGCCAGGTCTCTTTAATATCTTTATCAATGATCTGGACAAGGGGATCAAGTGCACCCTCATCAAGTTTGCAGACAACACCAAGTTGGGCAGGAGTGTTGAGGGTAGGAAGGCTCTACAGAGGGATCTGGACAAGCTGGATTGATTGTATGTGGTTTAACAAGGCTCGGTGCCGGGTCCTGCACTTGGGTCACAACAACCCCATGCAACACTGCAGGCTTGGGGCAGAGTGGCTGGAAAGCTGCCCAGTGGAAAAGGATCTGGGGGTGTTGGTCGACAGCCGGCTGAATATGAGCTGGCAGCGTGTCCATGTAGCCAAGAAAGCCAGTAGCATCCTGGCTTCTGTCAGAAATAGTGTGGCCAGCAGGAGCAGGGAAGTGATTGTCTCCCTGTATGTGGCACTGGTGAGGCCGCACCTCGAGTACTGTGTTCAGTGTTGGGCCCCTCACTACAGGAAAGACATTGAGGTGCTGGAGCGTGTCCAGAGAAGGGCAACCAAGTTGGTGAGGGGTCTAGAGCACAAGTCTTATGAGGAGCGGCTGAGGGAGCTGGGGTTGTTGAGCCTGGAGAAAAGGAGGCTGAGGGGAGACCTTATCACTCTCTACGACTACCCAAAAGGAGGTTGTAGCAAGGTAGGAGTTGGTCTCTTATCATAGAATCATAGAATCATAGAATCATTTCGGTTGGAAAAGACCTTCAAGATCATCAAGTCCAACCATTAACCATGCCCCCTAAACCATGCCCTGGAGTACCCTGTCCACTCACTTTTTGAATACCTCCAGGGATGGTGACTCAACCACTTCCCTGGGCAGCCCGTTCCAATGTTTGACAACCCTCTCAGTAAAAAAATTTTTCCTAATATCTAACCTAAATCTCCCTTGCCTCAACTTGAGGCCATTTCCTCTTGTCCTATCTCCAGACACCTGACAGAAGAGACCAACACCCACCTCACTACAACCCCCCTTCAGGTAGTTGTAGAGAGCTGTAAGGTCTCCCCTCAGCCTCCTCTTCTCCAGCCTAAACAGCCCCAGTTCCCTCAGCCGCTCCTCATAAGACTTGTGCTCCAGGCCCCTCACCAACTTGGTTGCCCTTCTCTGGACACGCTCCAGCAGCTCAATGTCTTTCCTGTAGTGAGGGGCCCAAAACTGAACACAGTATTCGAGGTGCGGCCTCATCAGTGCCGAGTACAGGGGAACAACCACCTCCCTGTTCCTGCTGGCCACGCTGTTCCTGATACAGGCCAGGATGCGATTGGCCTTCTTGGCCACCTGGGCACACTGCTGGCTCATATTCAGCCGGCTGTCGACCAGCACCCCCAGGTCTTTCTCTGCCGGGCAGCTTTCCAGCCACTCTTCCCCAAGCCTGTAGCGCTGCATGGGGTTGCCGTGACCGAAGTGCAGGACCCGGCACTTGGCCGTGTTAAACTTCATACAATTGGCCTCAGCCCATCGATCCAGCCTCTTCTCCCAAGTAACAAGTTATAGGATAAGAGGGAATGGCCTGAAGTTGCACCAGGGGAGGTTTAGATTGGATATCAGGAGAACTTCTTCACTGAAAGGGTTGTCAAGCATTGGAACAGGCAGCCCAGGGAAGTGGTTGAGTCACCATCCCTGGAGGTATTTAAAGATGTGTAGATGTAGTGCTTAGGGACATGGTTTAGTGGTGGACTTGGCAGTGTTAGATTAACAGTTGGACTTGATCTTAAGGGTTTTTCCCAATCTATCTAAATGATTCTGTGATTCTACTCCATGAAAAGCAGGAGAAACTTCTCCTTTTCTGCTCTCCAAGGGCTCTTCCTGTGCAGAAGGGGCACAGAATTGACTTCTGTTGGCCAGTTTACCTGAAGTTTTCTTCGCAGGTTATTTCTCTAATCCCTCCACCCCCAGCCCAAATCGCACAGAAATTATTGCAGGAATATGGGGAGAGGGTAAATTCACAAGAAAGTGTGCAATACCTTGTGCAACTGAAAACAGAAAGGATTGGTTTTCTTTCTTTAGAGAGGAAGTCAAACAGGAATTGGACTTGACATATTGTTTAAATTTTTTGTCCTTTTTTTAACCTGCAGAAAAGCACAAATAGCTTCAATAGTCAGAATAATTTTCAGAACAGAAATCAGACCATCAGACTCATGCTATCCATCCCAAAGCTGTATTAGCTCACTCCCTCAATTTTTGCCATGAGGTAGGCTGCTGCTTCAAATTCATAGTGTTCAATGCTGTCACTGTCTGCATTGTACGCAGCTAATCGGTGCATTTACAGAGTGGCTGGGTAAGAGCAGTGTTTCAATAGCTAGCCTCCTATGTGCATGTATATAGCCTAAAATAAACTGTCAACTCACTTATTATTTTAAATTCCCAGCTATTTGCCAGAAAAGTAGCATGCAATATATATGATAAAGTGTGTGAGTGTCTGCATTTATGGAATGTGGTTGTGCGAAGATATAGCTAATATTTTTTTCAAATCTTTATATATTTATTGAAATTGGCAGCTTCAATTACCTTGCTTGGATGCAAGTTGCCTGCTTTTCAAAATCCTATTTCTCATGTGTCTTGTTCGTTTTGCATACTCCGTGAGAAGCCACACTGCAGAGGGTCCCAAAGAGCCTCTTATGGCACAAATGGCATGATGCATTATTGTGTACGGAAGCCTCTCTTCGGTGGTTAGCCTTAATCCGGAGTTTTCTTCAGTTGTCAAGGCTGCCCAACTCGACAAGAAGAGTTGTAAAATAAGAAACAGAAATAAGACACTCAGCCTATAGGGTTGTTTTAGTATGCTAGGAAGGAAGAACAAGTAAATCAGTAACAAGGTTAGAAAGAGAAAGGGGGTGGGGAGGGAGGGAGGGAGAAGAGGTTAATATGATCAACAGTATACAGAAGGAAGCATTGCTGTTGTGAGATCAACAGTAGTTACGAGATAAAGACAGAACCATACCGAAGCCACATAAGGTCAGAGAATACCCATTGTAATGTTTATACATTACGACAAGGGTCAAGGACATGGCAAGGGAAATAGAACAACTAGTTGCAAGTCCAAATATTAGAAGGATAATCAAAGACCATGGTGGGGCAGCTGGTAGGATTGGGGCATGCATAGCAGAGAGTGTGCGCTGTTCAGTGGACGGTGTGGAAAAACAGTGATATGACGGTTTAATGATAACACAACTGTAGAACAAGTTTAGCTTAAAAGTCACTGTTGAAAAACCTGAAAAAATAGTGTCTCTAAAATGGTGGCAGGGGGCTAATTTTTATTTTTTCTGCATTCATTTATACCATCACTTTGTTTTAAGTGCAAACCTCTCTAGTAAACACTAGGAAGAATAACTTTGAAACACTTACCATATTGGGACATGAATGCTACACAGATGTATAGTTACCAGTAGAGTTGAATGACTAAGTCTGCAGCAATGAAAATTTAAATAGTTTACTTGGGCATGTAGTCCATTTCTTTCCTCTCTATGAATCTCCTTGAACAGTCTACGATGTTACGTACCTTATTCTTAATTTTAACTTACTCGGAGGATAATTTCCAAAAACTGTATGTTGTTTGTGAGCAGCTTTTTGCAGGTTTTCAAAAATAAAAATAAAAATCAAACTGCTTTGGATATAATGAGTTAGTCACATGGTATATCTGTGCCTCTACTGGATAATTATGTCTCTGAAAATGTGTTTGGTGCAAATTTCAGGGATTCCAAATCTGCTATCAGTAAATACTTAAAATATTGACTGTTTTGAAGCACATTCTTGCCAGCACATTCTTCCTGCCAGAATATTCATAGGAAGCAAACATAAAACGGACACAAACACTGTCAAAGCATATTTATTTAAAAACCTGAAGAAATCTTTGCCAGATCTTTTCAGGTAACTGCAATAGTTCATGATCTTCTTCAGCCAAGTGGAGAAAAATCCCTATTCTAGTTGTTTATTTGAGGACATTAACCAAAGCCATATTCCAATTATCCTTGCAAATCACTGCAGTGCTTAATTTTTCTTTTTGAAATTTATCTCTGTGCAAAGGAAGGCACAGAGGGCAGTTTCCACTTGGTCCCCTCTCTGCCACACCTAACAGAGATTCACAGAGGATTTCAGTATCTAAGCTTTTATGTGCTCCCCTGCCCTTCCCCCTTCACCAATGACATCAGCAGTGGGGATGACCTTATACTAAATGGGATAATGTAGGTAAAAACGGCCTTTTCAGCACTTGCTGTGCCAACTGAAAAGACTGCTCCCCTTGATGGCCTGTTGATACTGCAGTTCCTCCACTTACTGCAGGCATGGTGAGATGGGACAGCTGTGTGGCACATCTGGCTGCCGTTGACTGTGAGGGGCCTCAGGAGCCCTGTACCAGTACAAACCTGTGAGTGGAACTGTGCCTGACTGTGCTGGAGACAGCAGTGAGGGTAACCTCCCACCAGCATGGTGGGAATGGGAAGCAGCAGCGTATCCATGCCCTGCCTGGCCCACCTTTTCTGTAACCAAAAATAAATGTACACACATGGTCTGCTGTCACTTCCAGACTGCCCTTCTGTCTTTGAGAGTTAATGGTGTGCATATTCCTTTGTAGCAAATGCCTTATTAGGAATTAATGCTTAGGAGAGTCCATGAAGTGTCAGAGCTCAGAGAGTCAGAGATATCCTTCTGTCTATCGCCATGCAGTAAGACTGGATTTAAATGCTCACTCTGAGATTCCCACTGCCAGCCTCCCCTGACCCAACATAGAGCTGGCCATGACTAATTAAAAGAGAACAAATATGTCAGTGCTGACCCCAAGGATAAAACAGAGACAGGTCTTAATTTCCAGTTTTTAGATGTAGAACTGTGATGAAATGGTAGCAGTGATACAGCGCTTAAGGATCCTGTTAACTCTATTTTATACAGCCCCTATACAAAATCTGATGGCATTAATGACCTCGACTGTACTCCCTTTGCTCTCTAGCTATAACCCAATATACCCTGGTTGGGATCGATGCTATCGGCACCTTGAACAAATGCTATTCATCCTGCCATAGTTTTCTTCAGCATCACAGCACATCTGCTGCCCTTGTCTTCCCTTGCCATGACCAGTCCTTTAATTTTCTGGAGGGAGTCACCACCTACTACTTGCAGTCCCTCTAGTCCTTCCTTACCAAATTTACATGCATTCTTGTATCAGGAAATTGCACCGAGGAAGCTGCCAGGACAGCATCATATCTGGTCTGTGAGAAGAGACTGTATCAGAATTTGTCACAGCAGCAAGCACTGTGATTTAGGACACAAGAGGCAAAGCACCAAACTGGCTGGTGATTCACATCAGCTAGCCTGGCTGAGCATATAACCCAGTGAATGGGGCTGCCAAGCTGAGGGAGCATAAAACCGGTAAATCTGCCTCCAAAAGGCACCACAAGGTGCAAACTTCAGGCTTCACAGTCTGTACCACTGTCCAAGACTACAATGAATAAATCATGATGTTAGAAATTAAACTCAGCTCTCAGTTTGCCCAGGATGATGCCAGTCAGTGTCTGAGGCACGCCTGAGGGGACAGCAAGCCACAGGACGGTGAACTGAGCAATTGGTGACAATCAGTGCTGCTACCATACTCAGCAATCCTAAGCAGGACAACAATTCAGAGTATGTTCAGAGAAGAGACTGAGACAGCAAAATAGTCCAGAAATGCATATGTCTCTGCTGTGATTCCTCCCTGCCCCCCTCCCCCCCCCCCCCCCCCCCGCCCAGTTTGAAACCTTCCCACAAAATCCTGAGCCCAGGTTTCTGGGAACATGACATACATCTTGTAGGACATAGGTGGCAGGGAAATGGCATGGGCTAGCGCATATTCTTCAATGTGTTTACCCATGTTCGTTCATTTGCTCTTCTCTACCTCTTCTGGTCTAAGAGACTTTTCTCCTGGCATCAGCTGCTTTGACTCAAATAGTTAATTTTTTTATAACCTACACAGCTTGCTTGTTTTAAGAAGAGGATGGGGCTATTTCTTCACTGTGTCTGAGTTTTGAGGAGCTACTTGCAAAATAAGGCAGAATTGAACTCGCACGCAGCAGAACTGCACGTGAGGGCATAACCTGGGCTTTTTAGTTGTGAAAGTCCAGAGGAAAAGTAGATAACTGAAATTCTTGGTTAGCTAAATAAAGAATCCAGGCTTATTAGCTACCTTCAAACCTGATTAAGGGGGTAAGCAAACTAATAAAAGTGCCACCTAAAAAGTCATTGTTTTTAAATCTCTAAAGATTAACCAGTTGCCAAACATCACTGTGGCCAATCATCCCTGTTATCTAAAGCACAGAATCTAAAGAGACTGGCAAGCCCACTGAGCTACAGAGGACCATGAAAAACAACATCGGTCCAGATGGGCTGTGTCCACAAGCTCAGTCAATTGGGCGCTACTCTTTCTGTTGCATAAAGCACACTTTCCATCCTCCTCTCATTGATATTATAGTAAAAAAAAAAAAAAAATTACAATGGTCTTGTGTGTTGAGATCCCAGGCAAAATTTGTCTGCCAGTTCTGCTGGTGTCACTGTTTGGAGTGAATTGAGTTATTACAGCACCAAAGCTGACAGCAAAATTCAGCACCACGGAAGCAACACGTGCCTACTGTCATAGGCACAGCTTCTGCCCCTCTTTCTGGCCCATGTACTGCTTTTCAAAAAAACCCAGCAGCATCAGGACATAATGAGTCTCAGATCTGTTCTTTCTTGTAACAGAATGGTAATTTGCTTATAAGAAAAATGTTGTCAACATATGATCTTAGCAATGTGTTAAAGGATCTTAAAGAAATCAGCCTCCTTCTCCCTATAGAAACATAAGTGTATTGATATTTTATTGTATTTTTTAAGCATAAATCATAGGGAAAAATAAACTGATAAGGAAAACATTTGTTAGGTACTTTCAGGCTTTTATTTTTTCTAGTCTAATAGTCTGCTAATCACTAACCAGGACTTTTAGGGGACCCTAACTTTTAGGGATAGAGTTTGCTATTTTGGTCTATTCCCCTAGAAGAAAGATATTTCTATAGCAGCTATTCTTAGAAGCATTTATGGAAGAGAGGGAGGGAGTCAACCACCAGTAGAGGAGTGACTCACCACAGCACTACTAATTGCCAACAGAAAACATCTTTTGCTTTGCAGATTAGGGAATCAGCTGCAGAAAAAAATCCTATATATTTGAGAACCAGACACCGTGCATGATCTTTTGATATTAAAACCATATGGGATGGGTACACAATCGATAACCAGTGACAGACAGACATCGGAAACTACTCCTTTCTAGGTCTGTATCTCTCCACATCATTTGCCTGCCAACCCAATTTCCCATTGCTATAGCCTCTTTCTCTGTCATCCCTGCAACATCTGCTTGCCTTTGATTTTTTTCCTCTTCTGTTGTTCCATAGCTTGAAATACATTAAGTAAAAGGTAGCTAAGGGGACTGGTAGCAGCCTGCAAAACTTTCAATTTCTAGGTCTCTGGCTAGGATCCAGGCAGGTCAGTGGCAACTGAAAGTTGTTACCACCTCATGTCTGCTTGGTGACCTCAGTGACATTAATTGCTGGACCGGCCACAGCGGCAATCTCAGCAGAGAAACCACCCACATTCTGTGCTGAAATCAGACCATCCTCTCCCCTGCAGAGTCAAGGCTGTGTCAGGGCTGCCTCTAGCAGGCCACAAAAAAAGACACCTTCATCTTCCTCATCCCTTTAATTATGTTAAAATGACTTATTATTCTTATTTTCCAATGAACACAAAGGTAGCATGAGAGCTGAGGCTGCACTGGCATGTATTTAAATACTCTGCAAGTGACTTAACAATAAGCCTTACTGTATGGGTAACTAAATAAACTAATTAAATAAGTATGGGTATAAAGCACAGAGTGCTTCCAATAACACAGCTCTCTAGGTGACTTGCATCCAGGAAAAAGAAAGTGAAGAAAAAGTGTCCACGTCTCATGCTGCAGCCTGCCTGCAGACAGATCATAGCTGTTTCTAGGAGAGCTGCGTTCACTTTTCTTCCTCTCCTCATCTGTTATTTGTGGCCTGTCAAGACCAGGAACTGGTTTGTCCTTTGGTAACATCTGCTCTCTGGTCTCCATGTCTAAGATAGAAACAACAAAGTTTCCCTGTCTTCCTTCCTTCCTCCTGTCCGTCCTTCCTTCCTCCCTTCCTTCCTTCCTCCCTTCCTCCCTCCCTTCCTTCCTTTTACTCTGCTACTTTGTGAATAGTTTTCTTAGTGTAAGGGCAAACCTCACACCCCCTAGGAGAACTTATGCTAGCACTAGAAAATGAAATTTTCCATTTCAGAGGAGAACTGTACTGTCAGATTTCCATTAACATTTTATCCTTTTCAGTGCTCATGACAAATCTTGCCATATTCTCTAGTTTGGAGGAGGAGCATGGAAAGCTTGCTTCCCCCCCCAAGAAACCTCAGCCGCCAATATGAGACTTAGGCCTTTTTTTCTTTCACTTTCTTGATATCAGAGAAGAGCATGAAAATATGATCTCTGTAGGTAAAAACAATCAAAGGGAAAGCAAATTAAAAAATAAACTGTTATTTAAGGAAACAAAGAGCTGGCAATGTTTGAAACTACATCAGGGATGTTTGGAGCCTGCCTCGACATTTTACAGTGCTTGGGAATGGCAATACAAATTTATATCAGATTAACCAGGATTTAAAGGTCTTTCTATTTAAACCCACAAATCACAATTAAGCTGAATTTTATTCCCAAAATAATGTCATCTGAGTCATCTTGGTTAAATCTTTTATATTCATTGTCTCAGGATGTTAACTTTTTATAAAAATTAAATTAATTTACTTACAGATAGTTCCTATAAAGGACCAAGTCACAAACATTCAAATTTAGATATCTAAATCTGAACTTTCCTTGGTGGAAAACCTTGCCGCATGGCCTTAAAGAGGGGAGATGAGATTTTTATTTAAAACACATCACTGGGAGAACATGTTCCTGACCTGGGTGTGTGAGCTGACACACTGGCTAGAGGCAGGAGGCTTCTCAGTCCCTGGTATGGGTGATGCTCTGATGAATGGTGTTCCTGCAGCTTGGAGCCACAGAAACAGACCCAGGGCTCAGGGCCCACCTCAAACTCCTTGACAGCAGGTCTAAAGTGAGAAGGATGAGGTGGCTTACAAAGTGAAGGAACATCTCATCCCACCAATTAAAATCCAGGATAAATCATTTCCTGCAGACCTTCATCAGACTGCCAGGCCAAACTGAGCAGATCCTTTCCTCTGCTATGACATCTCTTCATTCCCCAAGGCTCCTGCAGTAGAGGCACACTTTCAAATTCAGTCATCTAATACCGGCACCCAGGTCCTCTGTGTATTCACCAGGGAACAATTGAGTGCATAAGTAAGGAACATCTGTCTTTCCCTTGAGTAAACAAAGGTCTTTAGCATCAACACAGATATACTGGGTCAGACCAAAGAGACAGCTAAGCCACCACTCTGTTTTTGATACAGCCAACAGCAGATGTTTAGGGAAGAGCCAAAGAGTAGGACATTCATATCTAAATCTTCTTCCTCAGGTACTTTTTCACCCATCACCAGTATATATATATATCACACAGAGTTCCTGATGTGTCTGTGGTTTGTATGAATTTAGAGAGCCCATTAATTTGCCAGTCTGTCTTTGAACCCAGGTGAGTATTCAGTGTCTACAATATCTAAGGCCAGGATTTATGATATTTAACTACATGAGTACTTTCATGGGAGATCACTGTGAAACTGCAGGCACCTGTGGGAGACATGAGTGAACTTGGAAACCAGAGCACAGTGCAAACAGAACAAGATTTCTTTAGCCCTTTTCCTGCTACCGAGATGCACTCACATCCTTTTGCTGCATGGCAGACATGCTGAGCGCAACATGGAAACGTCCCTGAAGTAGATGCCTATGTTGAAGGTCCCAAGCTGATTAAGTGCATGGATCAAATGCCACCTACAGCCCATGAAGTTTTTGGATGTGGCCAGATTAAGGATATTTCTTATCATGGTTATCATCAACAGACAGGACTAACTGTCAGGAATCCAGCCTAAGCAGGGCTGGCTTCAGAGCTGCACAGGGTCTAAATGATGAAGAAGTTGGGCTGGAGATATCATTCAATCACTAACAGCCTACTGAGCAATTTGGCAGCACTCCATAGATTATACTCTTTTTTTCTCCTTAGAATTGTAAATACTTATGTGGAAAAACTTCTCAAATGTGAACATTAATAAGCTCAATTTGAGGTCACATCTGCCCAGTGATCACTTTTTATCAGTTCCTTGCATTGCACAACAAATCTGAACTCAGCTTGCCACAAATTGTCAGCAACAAATTCAGTACAGTTGCAGCACCTTGTGCTGTGACTGGGGTCATTGTATTATGCATGGACTCAGCATGAAGAGGGCTCATGTTATCTGCTGCAAAGTAATTTTTCACAGATACGGTATAATGAGTTTGTGGAAAATATGATACCCAATTACAGGTTATAGAAAAGCGTTAGTAACCCTTTGAACCTTGTCAGGATAAGCATTCACTCTAGTTACTCCAGTTTTAAAAATGTGCCACTCCTCATAATAATATGTTTCTAGTTATGCTTCTGTTAAAAAAACATTATCCAGGAGTGGATTTTGAAGGTCTTTAAGGCAGTACACTCTGAAGCTAGTAAAAAAAATTGCAATTGGAGAAGGTCTTCTGTGGGCTGTGAAAAGGCACGCAGTCAAGAAGAAACAGCATTTGGATGCATAAGACCATAATCTGAATGAGCCGTAGACTGGACCATCTTGGGCCATGGGCAGGGTAGGAAGCTGCTTAGGGTGGCAGACTGCTGGGATTTTGCCTATGCCTACTTTTTTGTCTCTGCCAATGGCTCCTCTGTCAGAGCCATTGATAATGAGGCTGGCTTCTCCTGCTGAGGAGGGGGTTGGACTATGGGCTTGGAGACAGCACAATGACTCTTGGCAGAGTCACCCTGCCAAGCTATGGCATTTTTTATCTCTAGCTCCAAGGTAGCAGCAACTGAGGCAGGCTCTTTGCCCGAGTCCTTACCCCTTTTCACAGAATCACAGATTTGTTGATGTTGGAAGGGACTTGTGGAGGTCATCCGGTCCAACCCCCTTGCTCAAGCAGGGCCACCTAGAGCCAGTTACCCACGACCGTGTCCAGATGGCTTTTGAGTATCTCCAAGGAAGGAGACTCCACAACATCCCTGGGCAACCTATGCCAGTGCTTGGTCACCCTCACAGCAAAAAAAGTGTTTCCTGATGTTCAGACAGAGCCTCCGGTGTTTTATTTTGTGCCCATTGCCTCTTCTCTTCCACACCAGAAGTTGTCCAGGCCTGGTCTGGTCTTGGCCCTTCAGCTGTGAGGTGGCTAATTCAAGGTTGTCTGCATGGCCCTAAGCTAACCTGGTAGCCCATGGCCAGAAGCTAGCTCCAGCCTTTCAATTGCTTCAAGACTGTGAACTTGAACTGCATAATAAAAATTAAACATGGTGTGTACAGATTCAGGTGAATATGAACAGATCCAGACAAATGTCATTGTCTTCTTTCTTCATCTAGCTAGCTTGTTTCTGAGAAAACTCCTCCAGAATATAAAGGGCAAACAAAAGCCATTTGACTTATATTCAGTTTACAAAGTAAGTTGTTTTTATCCTATTTTTCAAGCCCTCGTTTATATCTGATTAGCTAATGTCACCCAAGAGCCAGACCATTTGTTTAACAGTAACTGCTTCCGAAACATTTCTGTCAGTATCCTTTAGAAAAACCAGTGTCAGCTCTATAATGAAACAAAAGGTTATTATCATTCACAGAGTTGTGTAGCTACATTTAATGCTAGGTTTGATACTTGCTCTGAAGCTTATGGAAATGAAATTTCCTTTTTTTCTACATCAACAGCTTAAGAAAAACTCAACTCTAATAATGTTCAAGTATGTAGCAATACAGATGAGGTTTTCTTACCCTTGCCTTTACAAAATCCATTAAAAGATCAAAAAGATTTGTTTAGACTTGATCTTTGTCCCATAAATTCCAAGGAGCAACAATAAGCAAATAATTCACAGTAATTAACTGAGATTTTATAATAGTAGTGCACATAATAAACTATGTATGCTGGGAAGGTGTGATTTGCTCCTTAAATCTGTCTGTAGGAAGTACTACACATTCCTCCAGATATTTAAGAAGTAATTCAGAAAGCTGTATGTCAAAAACAGAAAAAGAGCTTGTACTTTTTTTGTATCAGACTCACTGAACAGCAGGCCCGGTGCTCTTTCCTTTTCTATCCTGTCTTCATGTGCTTTCAGTCAATTTGCTTAAGACTTGAGACGGAGTAAAACCCCATGTATCTGGACATGACCCCAACGAAGGGACCACTGCACCAGGAGAAGACCAACAATAATATCTTGATTTGGTATCCTGGTCTCCAGCCAACACCATCTCTGCCCTACCTCTGGTGCAAGGCTGCACCTTCCCTTTGCAGGGTACTGACCCTTTTCTCCTTGCAGGGCTGTGTGGGGAGGTTGGGCCAACACTCCCAGTTGTGCTGCCTTCCCAGCCAGACCTGTAACACCAGCGGCACAAACAGTTCATGTGGGTAGGGCACCCTGCCTGTAAGGAAATAGCCCACCAGAAGAAACACAAGTTCGTAACAGTCCCACCCAACATGGTAGCCAGCACTTGGCCCAGTCAAGGCACTTAAGATACTCAGTTATATTTAAAGGTAGCTTTCATAGACTTAGGGAGGAATACTGACCATTTTCTGCCTCTAAGTTTAGATAACAAGCTCAAATTCCCCAATGCATTTTAGCAGATACTATAGGCAAGTTTGATGGGATCTCAGCTAATTAATTGAGATTTAGTGTTTTTCTAACACTGGGGTGGACATTCAACCTTATTCCCCCCCAATTAGAATAGCTGTAGTAAAGGAAGGCATAATAACCTCAGAATTAATTGGATTTTCCAGCAGGCTGTGACAAGCTGTCCAACACATATTCATATGGTCCACTCTGCTTTTACAAGCTAAAGCCACAGACTGCAATTTATTGCTGCTTCTTGAGATTGAAATTAGAAAGAGTATTAATGTTGGAAGGAAAATATATTAGCAGAAACACTTGCTGGAGCTGAGACATCTGCCTTTTGGCTGAGATCAATAACCAGAAAGCCCAAGGCTGATCTTTATCAGAATATGGAATGAATGCCTAGGAGAATGGATAATAAGTGCTGTCCAGAGATTTCATTCCCTTCCTACAACCATGTGAAAAATGTAGCCACTGGGTCCCACAAAATTACAGGCTTCATTTAGATAAAAACTTCGGTTTGCTTTTATTTAACTAGCAATAAAAATTTTGAAGCACTAAAAGCTGGAAACTGCTGCTGTAGCTTTCAGCTGCAGGTATAACATGACTTGTCCTCACTGAATGAGATAGTTGTTGCAGGAACTTTGTTTCCTGAGGTGTTTATACAACACCTAACACCTGCTGGTTCCCCAGCTCGACAGAGGACAGTAGCTGCTTCTCTGGTGCACCAGTTAAGTAACCATAATTCACAGTGGTTCACAATCTGGCACATTAAGACCCCACGATTACCTCATTGGAGCAACAAGCAAAGGTCACACATCCACAGCCACATGGATTCTTCAGTATTAGTCCTGAATGAGTAGGTATGTATTTTGACTCACTTGCAAACAGGCTGAAGGAAAGGGAATCACTGCCTGCTGGCTTTCTTGATGGGACATCCTAGAGGATGAACTCAAGGAATTGCTCCTCTTCCTTGAGGGCTGTGTCCTGCTGAGCTCAGAGCCATCACACCCTCATATGCCAAGGGAAGTGGGATGTGTGTGACCTGTGACACTTCCAGAAGGCTGGGGGAACTTATCAGTTAGGAAGTTCATGCCCATGTGCAGTGCTAGATTTGCCATGTGTTCATTTGGATGCGTCTGTATGACCAGCTGAAGAAAACAGGTCCAGACTGAGTGGTGCCTGCATACGTGTCTGAACAGAAAGGCTTGGACTTGGCTTTCTGATGCTGACCACACTACAGCCACCCATGTTTCTGTCAGCTAGAGACTGGCTTTTCATAATGTGCTTTTTCTTACATGTATGTGTGTCTCACTCTGAAATGTTAAGCAAGGCAGAGAAGGTTCACCTGAGAGATCTGCATTATTTATGACCTTCTTTATAATTGAAGGGACTTGCTAGACATGCACATTCAGTAACAGGCCATTGAAGGCAACAGTTTCTCCTTCAGTCATCCCAAAGTGCTGGAGTCTGTATACCTTTCTGCTGCACAGACTTTGCCACAGCTCCTAACAAATAAACCTAGAGCAACTCTAAATGCACTGGGCAAATGAAGTGGAGAGACATTCTTGACATGGTGAGGAAACCTTGCAGAAGGCATTCACATACCATACTCAATTTATTACCAAAGATTTGCTTATGCTTTGTCATGTAATGTATCCAGAGAGAAAGAATAGACAATGGTTTAGTAGTTCAAATAAAGAATATACATACAGCCTGACTACCCATGCTCTTGGAGCATTGAGATAGTGAGTCAAAATTAGCAAGTGATAAAATGAGTAATACGGGAAGGCTCAGAGGATTAGGTAACATCCTCAGAGGAGCAGGCCACTCAGGATTCAAACTGATGTGCAAGTGCTTTATACTATTCATACAGACTGTGAATAAGGATGATGTGCTATTCACAGTGGGCACACGGGAGTGGGGGGAAAAAACCCCAAACCACACTTGATTTAAGCGTGTAGGCAGATCTGTTAGCTGAGCTTGCAGAGAGCAGGCCTGGTGATCTTGTTATAACTGCAGAGAACAAGTCCTCTGTTTGGAAACATAGTTAGCTACTGGCATGCACGTTCCTTCCACAGTACCCCGACATAAACGGGATCCTTAGGAAGCAGTTTTGTGAGAGGATGATAGATGACTGCAGACCTTGTCCTGATCTGAATTGCTGAGTTCATGGTGACTCAAGGCTGACATCTGATGACTGACCTCATGCATGGAAGTGCCCTGGAAATCCCTGTACAGCCTGTGCGAATACAGCGCCCGGCACTGCTGCCTGCCGGCATGCCTCTGGTGAGCTGCCACAGCCGAGACCTGGGAGCGAAGCGTGCCTTTGCGGTCCATAAACCACGGTCACCACACCTCCCAGTCAGCACTGAGGCTCACTGATTTGAGGAGACAATAAGCTGGAAGTTCCATTTTCTGTAACATATTAGGGGTCAAAACCTTCAAGCTGAGCAGCTCTAGCAAGCACCTAATTTAATTAAAAGATATAGAGAGAGAAATAAAAAGAAATGGTGAAGAAAATCTACCCAAGTACAAACGCAGCTCAAGATTTAGGATTTTGAGAGTAAGAGATGATTTCAGCCCTCTCTCTTCAATCACAGTTCAAAAAATAGCTTGAACTAAAAAAAAAAAAAAAAAAGAGAGAGAAAGAAAGCACCTCCAAAAGCTGGTGTTTATTTGAAACCAAAACAGTTGTTTAAATTAGTAATTTATTCAAATTCCCACAGGTGGGTTGTGAGCTGACTAGTGCCCTAGTGCCTGAAGGAGCTGAGCCCCTGCAAAGCCCTGCCAGTTGTAGACACTCCCAACTTTTCAGGATCCAACCTAATTCTCTCACCCTCTTGTATAGGTACTGGAGACTTTCTAGATTTTTCAACATCTCAATAACAGGTTGTAATGATGTATGGAAGAACAATATCACTGCCTACAGAACAACTAGCGAGTTAAAGTATTTCAGTATTATTTCACTGAAACATTGTCAGTGGAGCCCAGCAAATGCAAACCTTAACAAACATGACAAAAATAGCAAGAAATGAAGGTCCTCCTGGAAAGAACACAGCTACAAGAGAAACTAATAAATGCATTTGCTATGAAGTGACTTTATTTTTATTTCAATACAAATAAAAGGGACACAAAATGCATTAGTAAGCTTCAAGTTATATTTCTTGTATACATAAGTGCTGGATTTTATATCAAAGCTAATTGTTTCTGGATTTTTTAAATACTTGAGTGCTTTTTAGTGGAAGTGCACTAACATTGATATTTTCTATAGCAGAGATGAGTAGCACTGCTAAGTGGATAACATATGCTTTGCTCTGTATTAGAACCCTAAGTAGCAGCTAATTTACAGGCTTTCAGAAAAAGTAGGGCAAAAAAATGGAACAAAGTTAATTCATTTTTTTGCCACAGTGCAATTTTAATTTTGCTGCCCATCTGGGATTTTGCTCTGCTTTGAACCAAAGCTGTACAAATCAATGTGAACTCTTTTATAACTTGTTAATTGTTCTGTCTACCTATACACATGCATAACAGAGGAAAAGAAATGAAATGATCAGTGGTTAATTACATTACAATTACTTTTACCTGTTAAATGATTTAATCTTTTACAATTATACTGATACTTATCAGGAAATTCATGTGCACTTAGATAATAATTTTTCAAGAAAAATTGATCGTTAACTGGACTATATTCTGTAATTTTCTTGTTTTAAGAATAACTTTCATTATTTCACATAATTTCTTATTAAGCCCTGAAGTTTTGGGGAAATACCTATTTGCAGCCATATTTAGCTGGGGAGCATTCAGTATTACTTTTAACTTTTGGTACATTGCAAGAAGATAGTTAAAATTTTGTAGAAAATGTAATGTCCTTTAACCAATATGAAGTCAGCAATCGATAGGTATTGAACCCTATCAGTATCGAAATGTCTTGCTATCTCTAGGTCTTGATTCGTACCGATATAAAAACATTTCTTGAGGCAGAAGGAAATAAATGTCTATTCAGATGAGAACACCTCAGAACACCTTTAGAAAGGTGTCAAAATCGATAGGCCTCGATGCCTATCTACATCAAAAGGTATCCCTATCTACAGGTCTTGATTCCTACCAGTATTGAAAAGTTTCTTGAGACCAAAGTGTTTGGATTCTTATTGAGATTGAAAGGTAATGATGCCTATGAATATCAAAAAGTCTTGCTATCTATAGGTCTCAATACTTACTCATATCAAAAGCAGTCTCTATATCGATAGGTGTAGATGCCTATTGAGCTCAAAAGATATTGATATCTATCAATAGACATTGATGTACATCTGTAGGTGTTGAAATTGATAGGCATGAATGACTAATGGTACTGAAAGGTCTCACTGTTGATATATGTTGGTGCTAACTATATCAAAATTGGTCTCAAGACTGATAGGAACAGACACAAGTTGAGATAGAAAATTATCTATGCCTACTGCTATTGGCCAATTGTCCAAACTGATAGGCATTGATGCCCACAGATGTTGAAAGGTCTCACTACTGATAGGTCATGGTGTCTAGTGATATCAAGAAATTTCTTGAGACTGATAAATGTAGATGCCTATTGAGATCAAAAGGTATCAATGCTTATCACCAGGTATTGATACTGATGCTGACAGATAGGTCTTGAAATTGATAGGCATCGGTGCCTGTCAGTATCAAAAGGTCTCACTATCTATAGGTCTTGATGTCTACTGGTATCAAAATCGGTCTTGAGACCAATAGGTATAGTTACCTATTGATATCAGAAGGTATCTATGCCTTCTGATATATATTTATCCATCAATAGCTATTGGTGTCCATGCCTAAAAATAGGTGTCTGAATTTATAGGCCTCAACACCTATTGATATCCAAAGGTCTTGCTATTAATAGGTCTCAGTGTCTACCAATATAAAAATCAGTCTCAAGACCAACAGGTATAGAAGCCTATCAAGTTTGAAAGGCATCAGTGCCTATGAATTTCATGTATTGGCTCTCTGTTGGTCCTGAATCCTACTGATATCAAAGGATTTCTTGAGACCAATAGTATAGATGCTTCTCAGGACAGACAGGTTTCAAATGCCTAACTGCAATAAAAGCAGATTCATTGAAATGTATGGGTTCTACTAAAATTAAATTAACTGTAAGTAAACATGACTTGGTAGCATCCTTTTTGAACTATCAGCTGGTGGTGATTTGAAGATGACTCAAAAGGGCAAATCCAGATATATTACATGTATTCATAGAATTCCTGTAAGTAATTCAGGCTTTGTGGTGGACCAAAGAGGTTTTTGCTAACTGCCCTGAGAAGACCAACCAGACTTTTGAATGGCCAAAAACCTTCATAAATATTCTGAGGTGCCCAAAACCATCTGTGCATTGGAAAATTGCTTGAATTTATGCATACTGCAGTCAGGTGTGAAATTGTCTACTCTACTTTGCCTATTTGTTCCTATTTAAAAATTTACAGGCAATTGTGCATCTCATTTCCCCTGGAGGGCTGAGAAGTGCTGCATTCTGTGTCTGGCTGTGTTGTTTAAAGATGTCTTCACTGTTTCCAGCAATACAGTGGCAAAATTTAATTTCATTAGCTGCAATGGCTCTCGTATCCTAGGACTACTTTTGTTAAAACTGTATCATACTGCGTGGTGCAACAGAGAGGTACCTTCAAAGCCAGAATGGCAAATTTAAAAAATTCTCCATTGCTTCACTTGTTTCTCTTACTCTTCTTCAACTCCTCATCATGTACAAAACTGAAAATTTTAAAATACATTTTAATTAATTTAATGTGCAAGCCATTGTAGCACTCTTGTTTTAGATAATTTTGCCTTTGGCTTACCCTAAAAATAATAAATGTCTTAGGTAGCGTTTTGTACTGATTCAACTAAATTAGTGTAAAGGCACTGGCAGTGGACATATAAATAATTAAAAATCAGTTGAAGACATAGCATTATTGCATTATGGCTCAAGTTCACTGTCTCTATCCTTCTGCAAAGTGAGAACATGTTACATGAGCTTTTTTCCTCTAGTCAGTGCTGTCACTGATGGTTTAAGGCAAACCATTTGACTTCGCAGTGGAGCGGACGAGGCGTGCTCACACAAGCAGCACAGTAAGTGCTGCCCTGAGAGCAGTAACATCCAGCAGAGACTTGGTAGCAGTCAGGTGAAAGAAGGGCCAGTGGTTACATATAAAAATGACACAACCATTTCTACAACAAACCTCTAACCCCGGTTTCTGCTGCATTGCACTTTCTCACAGGCCATGAGCACAAACGTAAATGGTTGCTGCAACTCAGCTGATAAGCGGTTACTGACTACTCTACAGCAATTTATCCTGAGCCTGGGTTCCTGACCACAAGTCTAAGGTGTTATTGTTGGTGAAAATACTTACCGAAGACCAATCTTTTCATGCTGACCACCTTGAAGGAGTGTAACTGTTAACAGGTGCTTAAGACAGTCGGGCGGTGGGGGGGGGAAGTATTATTTCCACAGGCTTTTCACTCCCAGACCTTTACAAACACCCTGCTGGCTCCTGCCATCATTCTCCAGCACCCTCTGCTTTCTTCCTTGGCCCAAGCCCCTAGAATAAGTTACCATTCCTTTGTCAATGTGTGCCTGAGTACACATACACACACCGTTCATAGTTCTCATGGTATCACTGATCTTTGGCCAGGGCCCTACATCTGTGCTTGGTGGTCCTACTCCAGACTTTGGGAATTGCAGGGGAATAAGGGAAGGCAACTCAATCTTTAAAATAAACACTCATAACAGATCACGGATCTGCAACCAAAATGTCAGCTGTAAGAACAAAGACTAATTTTCAAAGGCAAGGATAACGGACAGATTTCTTTTTAATGCTTCTAATTAGACATCATTTTCATGGGTCAGTCAAGAAAGATGTGAAAGAAGAAAACTCTTTCCCTCTCTGTAGTCAAAACATTAAGAGAACCAGAAAAATGAGAGAAGGAAGAATTGGAGGCTTCTTCAAAGTAAATGGCACCAGTGAATAGCCTGAGATTGAAAAAAAAAAAAGAAAAAAAATGTCACGCAATATATATTGGAAAAAACATTCTCTTAGGAGTAGGACATACTATTCAAGAACCATGTTTTAATTCTTCTCGACTATTAATGACATCAGAAAAGTTTAGAGGATAGACTGATGATTCATGACAAAAAGTAATATAAAGCATAAAAGATATAGAACTAAAAAGTTCTTTTTATTCCTTTTATGTATGTCTGCTGTATGGAGTCAGCTTTTTCAGAAATAACATAAATAACCCAGCAAACATTATTGCTGTTAAAGCAAGTTTTGTTCTAGCATTTAAAGAAATTTGGGGAGATTTCCAATACATCCTTTAAATAATGGGAGTTCTGTTTTTCTGTTTCATCTTTTTGTCTGGCCAAAATTATTCAGGGATAAATACCGGTTTTGCTAGTTTATTCTTTTTGTAAATCTTGGAGAAACATGCTTCACTTGCTTGTAAACCTTCCTTTTGGTTAAAGGCCCAGACTGATAAGTATCTTTTCTGAACAGCAGATGACTAAAAAAAAAATTAAATCAGAGGATTAATGCCTTCGTCTCAATTCGCAATGTGCCCAGGGAAGAAAATTGCCTGACTTAAATGTTAATGGCAAAACTCCGTTGACCTCAACAGGCCAAGACTTCAGTCCTTTACCATTTTGCTGATATGAAAACTCAAATGTCTGTATCTTTTGATACAAAGCCAATCTCAGAACATCACAAATTTGTGAACATCAAATAAGAATGAACAACTACATTTGTTAACTAAGCAAGCATTTAGAAATGAAATCAATGTTTTCGGACATTTTTCATAGCACTTGCCTTTCATTATTAGCTGAAAGTAGCTTTCTTCTCTTGCTCTCAATATTTTTGTCTCCTGTGCACCGGGGCTCAGCAGTGACTGAACACTGTCACCATGTGACAGCTTTTTGGGGTCTGTGTGAAATGCCTAATGGGTTCAGTGCAGTCCCAGGGAGCAGCTGTCTACATTACAAAAAGTACAACCAGAAATGACATTAATTAACAGCTCTGGGAGTTTCCAGGCAGCCAAGGATTGAGTAAGCTGCAGATGATGAAATTACTCTGGCACGTTTGGGGTAGCCCCTTTTGGCCAGAAAGGCGGCTCATTGGTGAATCTGGTGTGAAATCTTGCACTGAACTAACACAAACCAGTGAAGGATTTTATTCTCCAAGGATGCCAGCCCAGTACCTTTCATCTCCACTAGAAATATAGCGAGTTGCACACAAAGAAATGGAGGAGAATAATTTCTCCTCATTGTCCCAGCAGTTTGGTTAGGCATTATTTTACTTCACAACATGGCTAGTGGGCGTGAGCTCTGAACTCTCAGCCCTGGGGGTAAATTAAGTGAAAAACTCATTTTAGAAAGTAGCACATTAAACTAAGAAAATGCATTTGTAAATCTTTCCCCTGAGCTCTGAAGCAGTCTTCCTGGGGCCGGCACAGCCTCGGCGTAATGGATGGCTGCACAGCTGCCTGGCAAAAATCGCAAGCTCTCCTGCTTGCATGTGTGCAGAACAGGAGAGGAGCAGCAGACTGACCTGAAAGCTGCTGACACCACCTCTATAAACATGCAACTGACTTTTCTCTCAGTTTTCTTCATTGTCTCAAACAACTGCTGAATGATTTTTCAAGTAAATTTCATGCTATTCTTCAGACAACTCATTCAGCTCATTTGACTTTATTTATTCATTCCTTGCTAACGGAAGTGGCAGAGATGAACAACTCAATATATACAGCAAAACAAATGTACAAAATGAAATTCTAAAGGAAAGGGGAAAAAAAAGAAAGATGTTATTGTGTTTCCTTGATCCTGCTGGCAAATCCAGAGGAAAGTAGACAGTTCTACCTTTAGATGATGGTTGAAAGAGGGATTCTTATGACAGAATGAGTTCCTCATTTCTGCAGCGTGCCATTTACCTGCCTGGGCACACAGCCGAAGACATCACTACCTGGAAAGTTCAACTTCTGTGATTCTTCTAAATTTCATATTGTAATAACCCTCCCTAGACACTCTAGCATCACTAGATTAGAATATTTTACATATATATTTGTTATCTTGGGGAGAGAATTAGTATTTTCTAGTAATGTAGTTTATATGAATGTGAGATACATTCAGTGTGAATATTGCACGCTGGAAGTTATCTGAAGCTAATAACAGGTATGAACTTTACTTATTTGTTATCTCCTAGAGGTAGATTACACTTTCTATTAATAAGAATATGAAAAGCTCCACAGTTCTGGAATTGTGCTTCAACATAATACCCTTGATAGACATTACCCAGGTGCCGATTTACTTAGTCACTGTAAGCAGGTAGCTCAGCACTGATGCTGTAACACTGTAGTCTATCAAATCTCTGCTCGCTGAGCTTCATCCCTGTGGAGCAGCAACTGCTGGGAATCCTTCATTTACCCACTCAGAGGAAGAGGAGCCTATTGCTTAGCCTAACAAAATCTCTGCAGCTTGCCACGCCCAGTGGACACAAAGATCACAGCTTGCATCATGATGTCTAGATTATACTGTAAAAAAAACCCCAACAAGCCAAAACCACAACACAATAACCCCACACCAAACAAACCATAAACCCAACCCCAAATCTAAACCAGCAAGGCTGTTATAAAAAGAAGCAGCCTGGATAAAACTCAGGACTCTTTTTCCTTCCCAGCATCTTCCTTTTGGTTTCTCCCACTTCTTTCCTGCTGCCTGTGCTGTTCCTGAACTCCTCTCCTGGTTGCCTGTTGGGATCTTTCCCACTCTCGTCTTGGAGCTACCACTTCTGTTACTGAGGAGGCCGATGCTTTTTGGTCACTTGGATGCCATGTTTCCTCATCGTTGCACCTCAAAGCTGAGGCCCACTCTGCTAGGCCTAAGCGCAGAGTGCCTCTTTGCATTTTATACTTAAACAGGACCTTGTCAGCTCCATCAACGTACATCGTTTCTGAGTCATTTTGAACCAAACGCTCCACTGGGGACACTTAGGATATGAAAATGATTCTGTCAGTCCCACAAGGCTCAGTTATTATAGGCAAATAATAGTCACAGACCAAGTGCTGGTCTGATTCCCCAGGGATTCCACTAATGGGCAGGGATCAAAGGGAGCTCTCAGGGCCACCAGTGCAGAATCAAGACACTCAGAGTTGCACTGAAGGACAATAAAAGGGTTCAGCTGTGGACACAAGTCCTGTGCAACTATAGCCATTGGTTTTTACCCCTGGCTGTGGAACAAGGTGGGGAGGGAGAGGAGTGGGTCACACGCTTCTTTTGAGGGGTCTGTGAAACCCAATTAAGGAAAGCTAAGCCCATAACTTACCTATGGGAAATTTCTTAAAGGGGTCTCAAATTGACAAAAGCATCAGTAGTGCTGGATTGCATCTCTCTGGGATACAAGCCCATCATTTTATTTATTTGTAATGGTCATTATGTTACAATGGCTCTGTGAACAGAGGTAAGGGGGTCAAGGCGTACCACTTTTGGGGGTGGTACTTGTAGTAGAGCCCCTGAGTATGTGATCACTTCTTTCTTTACTTTGAAGGCCATGCTGCTATCTTTCCCTCCTATTTTATCTATTTTATTACTATCTTCCAAAGGAGGAAAAACCCACAAATTATCCAAGCACTTAGACATCTTTAGATGTTACAGTTCAATAGCAGTTTACTGCCATTTTGGTAAATTGTGCTCAGCAGTGAGCCACAATTAAATGAAATCTTCATTCTAAATGTCTCTAAGATAAGGGTGTAGATTTACTCTCCTCAGAATACTCTATATCTTTATTAAATGCACATGTCATTACAACATAAAAAGATCGGCTCCTCAAGCAGACTCTGAAAGATGGCTACATTTATTTTGCTCTCTTCCTCAGATGACTACCAGAAAAGCCTAGAGCAAGATTCCATTCCTAGTAAATATTGGGCAAACTGGGAGCTTTCTCCTTTTGCAGACCTACCCCATTCACTGGCACTTGGCTTGTACGTTTAGTTGAGGTGGAGGAATAAAAAACACAAAAGCAAAAAAAAAAAAAAACAAACCACCAAAAACCACCCCAACCAATACGACCTCACCAGAACTCTCCTCACCCCACTGCTTGAAAAATCCACTTGCTTCAAGCTGTATCCATAAATGCAGTGAAGTACTGCATGCTTAAGTGTCCAGCTTATTTCTAATCCACCAGACTCAGCACCATCATTTCAAAGAGATAGAGACACTTGATAGGAAAGAGCTGATCCTCCACCTCATGGTAACATGACCATTTCGACTGTGTTGGAGAAGCTGGGAGAAAAAGACCATGCAGGTAGTGCTCGTCATTTTGCCAGCACTGTCTTGTGTGAGCAGGAAGCACTGTAGAGGAAATCTGCTCCTCTGCTCCCAAATTCTGTCTTTTGTGTGTGCATGTCTGGGCAGTAGTTCAAGCACCAGCACTCACTGACTGACCTCCAATTGAAGCTGGATTCCGCACTTTCCTTCCTGCAGGGATAGACAGCTCTCCAGGAGCCTACCTTTAGCACCCAGATGAGAAGGAGAGCCCAGGTGAATGCAGGGCTGACCAGCAATGCCTTTTTATCATGGATGCCCACCACTGGGGCATGCAAGGGAGAATAAAGTGAGAAGCATAGGCCTGAGATTTGCCTCTCCAGCACAATTCTCAGCAGCTCAAAAGCTGCCACTTCTTTTCCTTTGATGTTTTCCTGAAAGACCTAATGACCTGTCTGTGCACAAGGTAGGGCAAAATGCAAATAGGCTCTATATGTAATTCCCAATGAGTTTTTTTGTGACTGATATCCATATACTGCTATAAAAAAAAAATCTCAGCAGCATTTCATTGGTTCTATAGGAAAATAACAGGTTAGATAGCCAGTCTTACCAGATCCTAAATACCCTCTGCAAAGCATAGAATGCTTCCAACTACAGAGATCAGCCTCAGGGTGAGATGTGATGACTGGTGTATTTAACACCTCAGAGGGGAGGGGTCCATCCTCACCTGCCTCCCATCACTGCCATCATCCTCAGCAGGCATCATTGTGGCAAGCTCAGTGCTTTGGAGGAGCTCAGGAATTAGAGCTGAGTAAGACAACACGGGCATCAGTGTTTCAACACTGCCAGTTTGATATAATCTAATTACAACTGCGATGAGCAACTGCTGGGCTGTGTGGTGTTCTGCAAAGTAAAGAGCTCCTGACAAAAAGATATAATTTTCACACAAACCAGAAAAATGAAGAGTTGTCTTCCAGATAGCTCTGACTATAGAGAACACCAAAGTGAGCAGCCTATTTATTATATTACATCTGACATTATGAGAGCCTGTGTAATGTAATTATCCATAAAAGTCCCAACAGTCTGCCAATTGTTCCTCACAGGTGTACTTGTTTTTAAGACAGCTTTCCTAGACATCCATTACTTACAGCCTCCTGCTTGCCTTTATCTGTTCTCTAAACATTATTAAAAGGAGTTCTTTTGCCATGAATAACTGAATGAAAAAAATTTGAAACCACACACAAGCTCTTGGTTTAAAAATATGGACGTATTGTTATTGTTACTATGGGTTTTTTATTTAATTCTCTGTTTAGATAGGACATTTCATGAATACATAACTTATCTTCCTCATCAGTATGCTGAAACGGACAAGTTCTTTTGCAGGCTGTGGGTCTTACTCTGGTCCCAGGGAGCCACTGGGGGCCTAGGGTTTATTCCACTGACCTCTGGAACTTTACTGAGGAGTACGAGGAGCTGTGCTTCTGCAAAGAAAGAGGGTTCTTGCCCCACAAGATTTGGGAGTATGGCCACTTAGGGTCCAAACTCTCTGATTTACAGAACAGGAGTGTTGCTCTTGGGAAATGAATACCAGGACAGAGGATTATGTTCAGCAACAGACTGAGACAGTAAAGACTCAAAATTGTCCCCAATGGTTTTGGATGGTAAGAATGTTTTGAAATTCATGAGTAGCATGTTGTTGGTTTATGCTATTTTCAGACTGGCTTTTTGCTCCTTTTTATGAATTGCAGTTTTTAATGAAGGCTAGGAAAAACAGAAAGAAAAAAGGAGGACCTTTAACAAGAAATACTGAATGGTGTATGCCATCTCACCTGTAAATATAAATATATATCAACTTCATTGCTGTGGATTTCCTATGGAAACTATTTGTGAGGTGTTGGCAAATTCTACGTGTTTCACTGAGTCTATTACTAATATCCTCCCAAGGTAATATTTCATAAACTCACTGAAGAAGGGATGGTCAACTGGTTTTGTAGACAGCTGTAATTGTAGACAGCTTAGAGCTGTAAAGCTCTAAGCTTTAGGACATTAGAAGGTTGCCACAGTAAGGAGGAAGGGGTCCTACTTGCATACATACCGTGAAATTGGTTACATACCTGGTGAAGAACATTCGCTTGGTTTGGGCTTCCTTAGAAAGATAAGGTACAAATAGACCGTGGAATATTTACTTGTTTGAATTGCATTACCTTCTGTAACTTGGAGTGTAACTACACCATTTCATAACGCTGATGGTAACTGAAAAGAGTTTCCACAGACTAATTTCCAGGATCTGCAGTCTTAATTCAGCTCTCCTGCTTGAGAAATTAATAGAGAAATATTGATTTGTAATCCCAGCCTCGTTATGATTGACAGATGGTTTCCTTGAAATGGACATTCTGCCATCCTGCTTGAGCTCATGTGGCTATATGCTGTGACTGATAACACCATCTGAAATGTCTCGGTCATGCTGATTGACTCACACTGCATGCCATGAGTTGGTCCTCTTGAGAGGAGGTAGGTTTATGTTGTAGATAGGGAAAGCCTTTGATCTGCATTCATAAAGAGATTTGGATAAGGCTTAGGAGCCCAACACACAGTTGTGTGTGTCTCAGTCTAAATGTGAAATCCTTAAAACCTCAGCTGCCTAGAGGTTCCATGGGAGGTTTCTCCAATCTTTACAACAAAGTTACTGTAGCCCCCGATAAACAGTTATGAGCTCGTCTGCCTTAATTTTGACAGTTCATGCAGTTGCACATGCATATGTGCAGGCAGGCGGGGGCCTGCCTCCATCGCTCTCATGTGTGTGGCCCAAGTCAGGAAACGCCCAAGAATGAAAGTACGCCTAGCTCAGGATGTGCTGGTGGTTAGAGCATATTTATGAGAAGAAAGGCAGCACCATTACCTCCTCTACCTCATTTCTGGCTTTTCTTGTTATAAGTCCTGCTCCCGCCTCAGTATGCTGCCTTTTGTGGATCTAATTCTTAGACAACAGACTCTTTATACCTCATAAGAAGCCTACACATTTAACTTGGAGCCGTGAATCTTTTCAGACCACCAGGAACCTAAAAGTGTTCCTAAAATCGCATTGTACTGCAACAGCAAAGATTCCATACTGTCAATGGCAAAAAATTATTTCAGATGTTCAAAGTAATAGATGGAAAATCCTCATTGGAAGCTCCTGCCCCCTAATCGTGATGTTTGTGATGAGTGGAAAGAATTTCTAAACAAGGGTGGTTTTAACTAGGTATGTTTTTAAAAGGTATTATGAGAATATTTTAATTAACCTATTTTGAAAGACTGGTGTAGGCATGGAAAGTGTGGTATTCAAACCCAGTATCAGGTAAAGATGAGCCTTAGTCTTCCCCTTGGTTGTAGGTACAACTTGCTGGGCTAGAGTTTTAGTGTCCCACCTAACACTCCTTCCAACTTTGTCCATCCAATCCTAGTGACACACTTGGAAACACAAGAATCACAGGAAGAAGAAGGGATTCACTTTCCAAGGGAAGACAATAGGTCTGCAAAATGAGCCAGGCTGCGTGGCAGTAGGATGGGGAGGAAGGGACATGTATGCAGCAGTATGAGAAAAAACAAACCCAAACATATTGGGTCCTCTGCTCTCCACAACCAGGCTATTGTGGCACTATGGGCTGACACAATCAAGAAAGTTATTCAGTTAATGATGAGCACCCTCGTTTAACAAAATGAAAATATTACCTTTGCCCTGAAAACGTCCAATGCTGATTCATCATTATCTGAACTCCAGTGAATCAACTGTCTGCCCAAGTGCAATGTCATTAAGCAGTGAAGATTCAAATCCATTTGGCTGTGGCAGAGGGAGATTTGATTGAGATCACTGGGACTTCGAGTGGCCCTTATGAGACCCACTGGATATACATTATGTGCTCGTATTCATCCAGCTGTGCCACATCCTAAAGTGGATGGACTTTCTGAATGCATAGGCCTTGGTACACACTGAGTTAAACAGCAGGCAGTAGTCAATCTCCTTTGAATCGATGCTCTGCTTTCCAATTATGTTTCTTCTTATTAAAGATATATAAAGAGAGAAATCAAATGCTTTTTGCTGCACATAGTGTCATGGCCTTTTAAACCTCACCTGCTATGTGTGCTGTTCTTTCATGCTGTAGGAGGACACTGGGTAAGATTACTTTCTGAAAACTGTATTGGCACCAGCAAAGGCCCCCTTTTGACCGAAAGAAAACACAGCAAAACAAAAAGATACTGAGGGAGGAAATCTCCCAGTGGCAACTATGGGACTTGAAGCATACTGCTATCTCACGACATATATGCTTCTCTTGGGCTGCTGTGTGCTAATACTTAAAAGTATTCTATAAACGGAATTATAGCTAAACCTGAGCAAATCTTAAGAATAACTCAACTGATTCAGAATCTCGTTATATTTATTTAACTAGATTTCAATCTTATTCAAACTCCATGCCAAAAAGCACCCAATCGAAGGCTTCAGGCAGCCTTGAAAAACACTTAAAAACACAAGAACATGGAAGATACAAAGCAAAAATTGATCTGAATGGCAACATTTCATCCATCTATTTTATCCCCAAGCATTTCAGAGGCAGTTCTGTCTAGTACATAGGAAACAATAAACTGACTTAAGAACAGACTCAGCCACTTGGCAGCTGCCTTGCCCTAGCCAAATGACTCCATGGTTTTTCCTGTCACACCCTTTGCCAGCCTCACCAACACAGGCTGACAACCGTCTGGGCATGGAACTGTCTATTTTCATGTACCTGCCCTCTGTCCATAGGTTCATTCCTAGATGAGTCTCAACCTTTAGTTCCTGTAAGACCTCTTGTAACTCATGGCTATGGAAAAGAGGAGCCAATGCAAGAGCAAAGGAAACATGAGACCAAATAGGCATCCAGCAGAGTTACAGGAAGGGTAGAAGCTAAGGCCAGGAACCCACAAGTTTATGGGAAATAATTTTTTTCTAGTTTTCTGTGACTTATTATGTACAGAATGAGACCATAGGAGACAGGATTTCTAGGAGGAGACAGGAAAACAGGAATGGCCATGCTACGTGATGGATAGCAACTGAAGGGAAGAGACAGATGACAGGGAGAAAGAAATTATCAGATAAGGAGAAATCTATTTGCAGATAATCCACTTAGTTTGGGAGATTATGAATCTGACTTCTTTTAAAGATCTACTGTTTTGAGCAACCCATATGTTTTATTTCACTAGGCTTTCTATTTTCCAGGGTCTGTCAGGGGATGTCTGTTTGTTCACTTGCTTTGTGGCCTGGGAAATTCCCCATGTTAAAAGTCCCCAAAGTTTATAATTGACCACAACAGAGCTCACACACTTGAAGATGGATGAAGCTGAAAGAAGAGACATAGCCGTAGAGAGATAAATATTGTACTGAAGGCTGTTAACAGGGAAATATGCTGTCACTGTGAATATCTGCCTGTATAACAGCAATATTCAGCAAGGGATCCATATCTGGTGTCCCCCTAGGCTTTGCAGGTAAGCTGTCTGAAAAGCCGACTTGAAGGAGCAGCTCTATCTTCTCCTGCCAAGGCCAGGAGATGCTGTTATAATTTCTAGTATTCTTCCTGGAATATTTATGAGGAGTTTGGGAAGATTGATTTGGCCACTGAGGATAGATATGTGAGCATCTGCTGTAATGGCAGTAAAAAGAATTAGACTCATCAGGAATAGTGATTCATAATGATAGTGGCGGTGTTTGCTCTTTGAATATAAAGAATATACCAGGCCCTTAAATCTAAGAATAACTTATAGTTCAACATGCAAGAAAAGCCTCCTTTTTTCCATAGTAAGAGTCCCAGTCAGGAAAGGGCCCAAACATGTGTGTGCCCCTGTGTACAGGAGTGAGTGGATGATCATTAATTGAGGTATCATCTCCTCTGCTGATCACCTCATGCAAAAAAAAGGACATGCCATCATGTTTTCAAAGACACTTGAGAAACTGTTACTCTCTGAAACAGAATAGATGAAGAAACCTGATGTGCACATCAGGCAAAAAGTAAGTGCTCGCTGGCCAGTCAACACCATTTGCTGCAGAACTGACTTTAACTGGACTTTGGGTTGCCAGGGAATGAGGAGAGATGAAGTAGGCAGGGCAGATGTCTTCTCTCCTCCACCTGGGACCCAGGGAGATGAAGCCTGAACTTGGTTTCTTTTTATGTATCCCATTAAGGAAAAATAAATGCTGATCATTAACTGTCTTTTCATCCTTTCTGAAATATGCCCAGAAAGCCATCCTAACATCCTAAGCAAGGATCACTTAGTTGTGATGAATTCAGTCAGACTGCGTGAACCCCTGCCCCCTCCACCTCTACCCCTCAGGTCAACCAGCAACACAAGCATTTTTTAACTAGGAATCCCCATGCCTTCACATTTTCCAGGAATAAGGAGTCCTAAGGAAAGGTATCATAGATCTTAATAGAACTAAACCCAACGCTGTATTCTTAAACTTATAACTTAAATTAGTATTTAAAATGCTGAACCACAGATCTAATTCTCCATAAAATTCTACTGAAGAGCTTGAATAAAACTGTGGAAAAGATTTCCTGTTTAACTGCAGAGAAACTAGCCGTAAATGGGTGCAATGGAATACATTAGGCTCTCTGGAGACAGTTGAGTCCTCCCTCCTCTTTTAGCCTGCATATTCTCTGGTTAAGCCCATGCATGCAGCTGAAAGAACAGCTCCTGGACTACCATCCTGTTCTAAAAATGAATCTCTGCATGGTCATGCACTCTATGATAGCCAGAGCAGCATGCTTGTAACAAGTGTTGTATATGGGGCATTTAAGAATATGGCTGCAAAAGATTAGCAGCAAGCAGGTGCTTGCTTAAAATCAGATAGACGTGGGAAACAAATGAAGATGAAAGAGTCTTCAAAGACCATTGAAAAACCTCCTCCTTCTAAGGAAACTCTGCCCACATTAGCAGTTTAAAAAAACCCCCATGCTCATTTTGGTCAACACTGACAACCTTCCTCTGTTGTGTAGTAGTTTCCTTCTCAAGTAGTCAGGTGCTGCCTACAGAGCACACTCCTACTCATCAGGAGCAAAGCTGACAAAATCTGCGTCTCAGCTTGGCACGTTCAGCAGATCGCAGATTTTATACTGTATATTTGGTGAGTCAAGCATCCATGCTGCCAAGCCGCCGTGCGTAAACGCAGGCCTACCCACACTGGCACAGTATAGCAGAAGAGGTTCCCAGACTTATTTATCAAAGAAGTGTGTTTATTAAACAACTATGCTTCAAAATACAACTGCTTTTTTCTTTTCTCTCCTTTTTCCCCATGGCTTCCTAGGATCTCTCTGGCACCAAAAATTCCACTGCAATTACAGCCAACAACGGTAACTCAGCTTGAAGTCCAGATATAGACTTCACACCCCTCCGGAACAATCGCTCATAATTTCAGGGGTTTAAGGAATTTCAAGAATTGCCTGGAAAGAGCTAAATCTTATAGAAGCATTGCTCGTTCACCACCTGAGACATAGGGACTGTACTTTCTATTTTAACGCTCATAAAACATGTACGAGGGCTGAGGCATTTTTGACACATAAATCTCAGGTGCTGAAAGTTCACTCTTGTTCTGCTGCTTCTTACAGTTATTTCAGGCAATGTGCCACTCCCAATGTTTCTGGAACTGTAATGGCACTGTTCCCCCCAAAAAGCCCATAAGATTGCTATCACACAGACTTTGAAAGTTAAACTCCTTTTGATGCTTCTTGATTCTTTTCTTGAAGATCAGGTGCCACTTTGCTTGCCAGTCAGTCAGAAGTCATATTAAAAAAAAACATTTTAGAGATAGGGGTATAATATGTCCTAGGCGAATAGATGGCATCCATTAATCTTGTGCTTCTGTGAATCCTTATTTTAGAACAAGAGACAGCGTGTACACCTGGTGTATATTCAGTATGAGCTAAATTGTCACGGGCACTGAAAAGGGTGCGTGCGCTCCATCTGCAGACGGCGAGACAGGTAGTCTGGTTCCTGGCTCCCATCTACTCCTGTTCGAGAAACAGCCGAATGGAGTGAGTTGCTTTGCCTGGTGGAGGTCAGTCACAGCCCTGCACCTCTCCTGTTCTGAGACACCAGGCTGAACATCTGCTAAACCCTGACGTTTCTCTGCTCATAGGAAGCTATGTGAAAATGCATAAGAGGAAGATTCCTTCCCTCTCCTATTGTCACATGCAAGAATGTGTTTAACATAAAACAGTGAAGAAATATGGATCTGGCCTTTTATTTACTGGCCGTTTCAGAGCATGAGCCAGAATGATCCCTGGTACCACTCCATCGGCTTCAGCAGACTTCACCAGGAGTTACGCTGTGCCATTACGAGTTGAAAAAAGACAAGGTATGCAGTCCTGCTTGTTTCCCACCCATAAAATCAGTCTGAAAGGTTTTCTTTCCTGCCTTCATTTTATCCAAGTTCTATTGCAAATATTGAGTTCTATCTTTGTTTTTGCTGAAGGACTGGTGAAGTGGAAAAACCACTTTATTTAATTGCAGGGATAAGGGGGCTTAATCTATAATAGAAAGCTAGTACTTCTCTGTTAGTTTCAACGTATTTTAATTCAGTGGGTGCTAACCAAAGAAAACCCAGCATGTTCAGGATGTTTCAAAAAAACCCCTTCCCTTCACATTTGCTTAGATTTAGTCTTCATGGTACAATTTATTCAAGTGCTTGTACCATACTCAGCACTGTCATATCTGAGCTTCTTCCAGAAGTGCATTGAACAACACGATTAACATTTCTACATGCTGTTTGGTTTTTTGTCCTTTTCAGGGCCGGTGTATGTGGAAGAATATGTTATTTGCTCCTTTATTTGTTTTAAAAATATAGCTCTGCCTGAGAGAAGGGGAGGTAAAAGAGGAACATTTTGCACTAGGTAAATGAGTGCAGACTCAGATGTGGTAGACTAAATGACCACAGCCCTGTAGCCATTCCTTCAGTACTGTCTAAAAAGGGACTGGTGGATGCTTCTTACTACTTGTATAGACAGCCTGAGAGAGGGAAGGTTCTGCAGTCTCCTGCCTTCTTCTTCCAAACTAGCATTAGCTAACAAAGATCTGTTACACTCTATACATCAAGCCCAGGGATATACCGACCATGATAGCATGACATTGCCATGGGTGATGTTTTCTGGCACTTTTAAGCATGGATTAAGAAGTCATTTAGAAATACTCTTCCAAACACATTTTACAGAATTTATATATTAATGAGCTTTTTGTATTGTTTCAGTCCCTTCAGCCTCTCCCACCTGTAGCCCAAAGTACCATCAAGAGTATTTTCTGGTCAGGTAGAGCTTAGTGACCCTCCCAAGTCACATAGTTGGCTGGGAATTTCAATCTGGTAAAATAACATAGTTTATGTAATGGTTGCCTGTCTTGTGTGCCATGTAAACGACTTCCTTGCAGAAGCAAACAACCAAATAACAAATGACAAAACATAATGCAACTCCACTGACGATCATGCTGAAATCTGAATTAGGTGGCATGGTCTGTTTCTACTGATATCTATATCAGAATGGTAATGGGGAGGGGAGGAAAGACTGTGGTTTAAATTCCTGAGGCTCAATGCAATACAAACATACCCTGAAGTCAACAGACCTTCACGTGTTATACATCTGTGCTGAATTTGCTTCCCAATATCGCATTTCCTAGATTTCACAGGGGCAGATGGTGGAAGAGAGCTCAGTGGAAGCAGCATGTTCTCCCCCGAGAGGGATGCCCTTAAGTCTCTCAGACATGAACTGTCTGGTTGATTAATAACCAGTGTTGCTGGACCCGGGAGAGAGTTCAGGTTTGCTTCTCTCACCTGCAGAGAGGGACTTTATTAGAACAGGGGTGTTAAACCGGGACTGTCAGAGATGTTTAGAGCGGGTGGTGAAAGTGAACGGAGAGCTGGGGAAGAAAAGAGGATGCTGCATCCCCGGAGGTGACAAGCTGTTGCACAGGGTGTGCTTGCCTGGCATGGCAGTGTAGATGCCAGCGCAGGGAGCTGCAGAGAGGTGCTCTGTCCCCTCGGCCCTCACCACCTGCTAGGCTTACCGATGCGACGTGGCCTCTCCAGGTCGTTCAAAACACCCCAAGATGCCTGGCGGAGAACCTGGCACAAAGTCTTGCTCTCTGAAAAGGCTTCTTTCTTTCCCTGAATAAGGAAAATCTTTCTGCTTCTAAAGGAGACAAAAGCAGCCATTCAGTTCAGAGCTGGGGCTGTTCTCATGGCTTCTAGCAAACACACTGTGCTTCAGTATTGCTGATAAATATATTAAATGAGTGCATGTTGCTTTTAGAGGGCAAGTTGCTGTTTTACCTAAATGCTACTTACATGTGAGTGTTAATCAAGAAAAATGTTCTGAACAAATTCTACTATAATACCATTTTACCTTCCTTTCCCCAACCCAGCATTTGTATACGCAAAGTGCATGAAAAAGAGTGCTGTGATTTGATTTATAGTGCTACCTGTTTTATCACTGACTGTTCATTTGCTTTAACTTTACATAAACATCACTGTTTAGGACACTTTAAGTTATAGATTTTTAACAGAAAAGTGGATTCACTGGCCATTTTACCTGACTCAAGGATAGTGGAGAACCAGAGAAATACCCCAAAGTAATATGTCCACCTCAGACGGAGATTTGAAAGAGTGATAACTTGGGTAGTTCTGCAGCAAGATCCATTCCTGCTTTTCCTACAGAGAAAGGAGAAGCAGATGAGGTAGCTCTGGGGCTGTGGGTGAAGCCTAGCAGTCCTCCCCACTCCGTTGTGCCACATGGGGATGGGACTGAGTCATTTGTGGGAAAATCTCAGCTGTGACAAGAGCTGAGGAGAGGGGATTAAAAGGCCTCTAGGATAAAACCTCAGAGGGCCTTGTAAGTAAAATGTAGAACTGGGCTTTTTGGAGTATGTGTTAATGATAGCAGGTTAAGAAAAAAATGCACTGATTTAAATGCATTTTTACTGAGGCTGCTTGAAGCCTGCAGGTGAAGATGCAAACCCGTGAGAACCAAGCCCAGTGGGACCACTCTAGAAAGCGTGTGTGAAACCAACACAGGATTTCACAGGGCTGTAATTGCAAACTCTGCTTCCACAAAGTCTTTGCTCAGACCTGTCAGTATTTACAGGGATATTTCTAGTAAACTGCATGCAGACCTCAGCATATGACAAATGTTACAAAATGAGAAAAATTAGTTTCTTCGTTCTTTTTCAGGATGCTGGAAAGGTATTTGAAAAAAATTAATAGTCATATTAACTTGATATGTTTCAGAACATTAATGCAAGAGACTTCTTTTTCAAATAGATTCATAATGTTTATAATAACCCTTATGTTATGCTGCTTGTTGCCACCCACGTGAAGGAGATGCCATACAATGTTGTCTGATATTATTTGCTTAGCTGTAGAAATTTTGGAATGGTATTGTGTAGAAAATGAGAGGAATCAGCTGTGTGCTGCTGATATATTACCTCCTCCTGCAGCTTCAAATGGTTACAGCTCTTGTGTTGCACCCCAGAGGTGACTTCATTACAGTAGGTGAATGCTTTCCTGTCTATTAGGATATGTTTGTAACAGATTCCTTGGAATTAAAGATACTGGATGGATTTCTAATGGGACATTTTGTATAGCTGGCTGGCACATTGGAGTCAGCTTCATTTAATGTATACTACTTCATTGGGTAACCCTTTTGCCAAGCCCCAACTGGCAGCAACAAGGACCAGGTTCTGTGTCTAGATGTCCACATTTAATATCATCTTGAGACACCATCCAAAACTAGAGAGAAACCAAATCTGGCTGTCAGAACAGTTAGTGAGCAATATATTCCCTGCTCACAAGCAGTGAATCAAATAGGCTTATTCAAACAGTGCATTATTTGGGAAAGAACAAAAAGGGAGAAGAGAAACGGAACAACATAGAGAAACAATCTGCGATAGGTCCCTTTACTCTCTGCTCCACTCCCTTCTACCAAAAGTAGATGAATAATAATTCAGATTGTCCTTCTTTAGCATGTTCCTGCTTACTGCCTTCCCCAACTAGACCCATCGCTTGCTGACCTCTATAGATGTTGAACTGTCCAAATTTAGCTGCTGGGTAAGAAGTTTTGAGGAAAATCCCAGCTGACTGTGAAGGACCCAAGTCCTCTCCTGATGGCCTGCTCTGCTGTGGTTTCCACTTCTCACCAGGAGTATGAAAACAGACAGCCCATGAACTTAAAGCCATTTAAAGAAAAGAGCTTCCTTAAAAGTAGGGTCCTTCCTTGTTTCTCAGGTTTCTTTAGCCCAGTTCTTTGATCTGCAGCACTAGATCTGGATGGCTGGTCATGCTCTGTAACACTTCATTGGTTTCAATGAAAATGTCCTAAGAAATCTCTTAGGGCTCAGGGTTAACAGTATCTCTCAAAAATTTGCTAAACCGTATGGGATCAAGACCCAAAACTAGTTCTAATCTTCAAAAGTTATCATTGCTCTCTGGAAAACTCTGCTTTTACTGTATTGAGTAAGTTCTGAAATTTCCTGTGCTTGAATCTTCTCATACTCTGGTTGGCAATGTTCACTGCTGAAGGAACAATCTCACTGTTATGCACAGGATTTTCAGAATCACAATCGTCTCTTAATCCTATTCATTGATTCCAGTCCACATATTGATATTTGTTGCAGAATATGATCTTTTGATCGGTATTAAACAGAGTTGTAGGGGTTTTTTATAGGTAAGAACATGGTAGAAATGTTAATCTGATTGGCTAACTGAACTGTAATGTTAAATATGCAATTTTATCATCCCTTTCCTGTGATATGTTGACTCCTCATATTCCTTCATATTTTTACAAAAATGATTTTTCTACAGTCTGTGCAGCTAGGCTGAAAAACATGGATATAGATAGAGCTTGGCTACATATTCTCTTAACATAAAACCAGCAGTAAAATGTGTAGTGAAGACTGAGATGGACTATATATAACAGGCAGAGATGAAAAACATATCCTGCTGAAAACAGTTAGTTTTATCATTGATTTAATTTGAGGCAGGATATCAGTCAAGGTGTGTACATGCCTCAGGCTTTGCTCACAGGAACATGTCTTTATGTGTGTGCACCCCCCTACACCTACTTCCCTTTGTTATCATGGTTTACCCACCAGCAAAATCCAATATTTTGAGTACTGATGAGAGACTTGAGAGTCCATCAGTTCCAAAAAGCAATCTCCAGGTCAAGGACAGTCTGATAGCTGTTAGAGTTGTACTTTCAACTGCCAGAAGTTACTGTTGCCAGAAGAAAACCCGAGTATCCAAATGCACTTGGAAGTCAGATTTCCCAGTAGGATCAGTATAGCTTTATTAAAGGTGAATATGATTACACTTATACCAGCAGCTCATCTGATTGATTAGTAGAGTCTCACCTTGCAAGATTGCAAGAATGGGAGTGGAAGGAAGGCAAGCGTTTTCCAGCGCTCCCTTAAGAAAGTAGAGAAAAAATGGGTATTAAAGGGACCGTGAATGCCAATGCGTGATGTCGACTGTAGATGAAGGTTGCAGAACTTGTAACAACTTTTGCTGAGCACCCAGAGCAGTGGTAGGTTTTGAGGCCCATTCATTTGGACTGTTATCTAGACCTGGATGAAAACTCTTTTTTTGCCAGCCAAAGATCTCAGAACTGGAGACCTGCCATATCTTAGTTGAGTTTATTGTACAATCAGCTGGGCTACAACTGAATTGGGCAACATGAGACTTGAAATGGGAACAAACTGCTTCCCAATGAGGTCAGCTATGGCAGTAATGATTCTGGGGCAGGCGGGGCTGGCTTTCTGGTACTTGGGTGTATTTTTCCTGTGAATGGGCACTTTGAAATAAAATTCCTTTCCTTGAGAAATTCCCAGACCTCTTTACTTAGACATGCAGTTACCAAATATAGCAGGAGGTACTGAGTCCTTTAAGATTCTCTGTCTTCAACAGTTTTCATGGTGCCCATGTGGGACAGAGCTGTTAGGGAAAAGGTTTACTCTGGGAAGGAAACTAATACCACACAAAACAAGGAGGAAAGATCTTGCTCTTGAAATGCTTTTTTTCTCTTTAAACCAGAAGAAAACTCACCTGAAGACCAAGGCATTTAGAGGTTTTAGAATTCATTAAGCATAAGGAAATAACCTTGGCAAAACTTGCTTTTCTGTGTCAATAACTTGAGCAAGAGCAGATTCAGACAAAAGTAGCAGGAAGTACTGAAGGAGGGGGGGTAGGTTTAAGAAGGTTGGGATGCTGCTGTCTTGTAGTGCTGAGATAATTCAATAGCCCATCAAACATCCTGGCACAAGCATACAGCTCTCTGTCACATAATCCAGATGGCAACCAGAAGCAAAACAAAATATTTCAATTAACGTACCACTAATGGTAACATGAAGTCCTTGTCTTGTCTGGATTTACCCTTTAGCAAATTATAAGCATAAATAAATAATGGCTGACATTCATAGTCTTAATAAAGATTGTTGTATTCTGTATGGGGAGATGAGATCTTTCCTTTCACAGTATTTTCCTCCTTCACCTTTATCAACTTACTAACTCTATCGTGTTTTCTCCATGATCCTCAAATTTAGTTCTATGTTGTTCTGATGCTGGTGATAACGAATCTCATCCAAAATGACCTCTGGCACCTCAGCTTAGTTCTCACGTTTTCAGGGCTGTTTTCAGGTATCATAGCCATCTCCCACAGATGGCATGTTCCAGCCTTGCTCAGTCTTTAGTCCTCCCTAGGCTATCCATGGACTAGCCATGAGTTCTGGTAGTGGGGACAGCTCTTCATCAGCCAAAATATCCATCGAGCTGTTCCCCAGGTCATATCCCAGCTATATGTCTTCCTTCCCCCTGTAAGGCTTGTGGCTGATCCAGTCTTTTAAAGGAAGTGAGATGTGCTTCAGAGTGCTGTGCACCCTGCATGCTTCAGGATGTATTCAAAATGCCAACATCAGCAATATGCATAGCCAAGTGCTCCCTATAGAGTCAACCTATTTTATCCATCAGACAAAGAGACATAACTGTCATCTTCTAAAGACATGTCCCAAAAATTATAATCCTAAAGTCAAAGCAGTCCCATGAGATCTGTGTAAGTAAAATTTGCTGATGCTCTTTTGTTATGTCCAAAGCTAGATATATAGATGACCTGGCCTATTATTTATCTTCCACTTTCCAGGGAACTCATCTTGGTCATCTTGATAAAGCCAGCACTGAACCTTGCTTGGACTGGAAGCCAGCACAATAGCGATGTCACTGTCAGCTGTGTGATTTTTCAAAGATTCTCACATGTTCTTTTATTTTTTCCTTTGCTAAGGAAAAAATGACCTTGCACCCTATTCCCTTGACTTTTTTAAAGGAGGGGCAAAATCACATTTCTCTTGGCTATTCAGAGAAAACTCTTTTAAAATCACAAACTAGACTGGTGCCCTTATGGTCTTCATATTTTGGTGTTTTCCCAGCTGGGATTCATATGCCTCTGCCACTTCAAGGTCTCAACAAGATCATGTGAAAAATTGCCTTTCTGACAACCAAGGAAAAGAAAAGGTTCCATAATACACAAGACCAACCAGTGAAAACGTTTCATCTGCACTTTGCCCTCGGGCCAATAGTTTAAGTATAATCTGCAAGCAACAGCTTCAGAGTGCTACAAGCACTGCCCATATCCATTAGCAGCATTTTTGGGAGGAAGATCACAGGTATCTCAACTCCTTAGTCACATTCTAAAAGGCAGTTGTTCCAGGGAGGAGGATCTCTCTCGCTCTGTCTCTTCTGAATGGGTTCTCATCACAGGTGAGATTTACAAAAACCCACAGCCTCTGTATTTCCATGACTGGCTTCCTTCTAACAACTTACTCTCAGTTCCTCACAGGACAGCCAGAATATCAGGCAGGCAATTAACAATCTTCTGCCTGCCCCCTTACCCTCAATGTATTTCAGTGTCTAACAGCATAAGAGAACATAACTAATGACCCTCACAATGCAGAAGAACAGAGGGAGGTAGAAAACATAATGAGTTACTGTGGAATAATGCACTTATCCGGGCTATTGAGGAAATGAGCCGTAAGGGGCATGGTTAAAGCCTGGGGTTTTGTACAACTGTGTTACCTCACTCCATGTTCATTTTAATTTAATTGAGTCCTTTCTTTAAAATATTACTTTCAATTTCCAGTCATCAGGAAAAATTATTAAAATAGGCTACTTTTTGCCTTTGTCAATAGACTGTACACATGACCAAGTTTTTCATCATTCTCTAAACCTTAATTTCTGAAGCAGTCATAACTCCTGAGCCTGCATGTGAGAAAATGTGCTTGAAATCAGTTTTATACACAGAGCTTATAACAAAATTTTCTTCATTTCCTACCACCTGCTAGTGATGATCCAATTCAATATGGGCAAAACAGTGAATATATTCTCTCACATGGATTAAAAAACAGAACTGTTTGAAAGTAGGTGTAGTTTTTTGTTTGTTTGTTTGTTGTTTTTTTTCTCTACACTGGCTTCCATTTGATTCCTAGCTTAAGGGTGTATAGTCTTCAAAATTGTTTTATTGCTGCAGTTTGATGTGATAGATCACCCTCCAGCTCACACTTGGGGGAATCCCGCAATTCTTCAAACAATTCCCGGTTTGCAATAGTAGTGCCCCCAATATCTGGATATAATAGTCCTGGACAGTGAGTTTTCTGATGAATAGTGCATCTCCCCTTTCCAGTCGTCCATCACAATCGCTCAGGTCTGATTGATAGCCATTTCTCACTCCAGGGAGGAGACAAAGACTTGTCTGGCTGCTGGCCCACAGACCATTGCTGACCGACTGATTTGTGCAGAGGCTGCCCTGCAGCTGAGCATGGCTCTAATAGTCTCCTGAGCTAGTAGAGCCTGTCTTGTCTTCTCTCTTCCTCCTGCTCACTCCCACCTGTTGGCTCTCCAGTTTCAAGCCTTCTTGATCTTACTCTGTGATGACTCTGCCAGCTCTACCTGGCAGCTTGCACTTTGCCAACACCACTTTATAGCCTTTGCTCTTTGGTGGGTCATCAGGAAGTGTCCCCTGCTCGGTCTTCTCAGAGCTTCTGCCTCCTGCCCAAGCTTTCCTTCTCAGCCCTTCCCATCCTTTAGATAAGCCCTCAAAAGAACAGCCAGACATTGAGCAGTATCTGCTAAAGGTACATCAGCCATGTTGTCCATGTGAGGTTCATAACTTCATCCCAATAGAATGCAATTCAGCAATAGGTTTTTAATATTTATTTACTATCATTGCCAGATGCTCCACAAAAAAGTGGTGAGAATATTATTTGGGGATGGGATTTCCAAAGATGCAATTTTTTGCCATGATTTAGCTCCTGTTTAAATTCACAGTAATATTCATCCTGAGTCTCAGAGGTAGAGAGTTGATTATGGATAGATGAGGAATGATTTTTAAAATGTCATCCATCTTGTCAAAAATAAAGTTTTTGTTACATTTAAAAGAACAAATGTAAATTATCATTGTGGTTTTAAATCTTTATGAAAGGAATTCTGAAATTAGTCTTGTGATTTCACCAGCTATTTTGTGCTTTATTATCCATTGTGGGATTATTTGGATACAACCATTTATTTGGGTAATTATTTTTAGTATTTTTACACATGCAACTTTGAAAGGCTCTGTAGGAATATAATTGTTAAGACTGCATTTCTTCAGGAATGATTAAGCATTATCATGTAACTATAAGCATGCATTGCACAGAAAAGTAGAATACAGAATTGATACAGTCTCAGTTGTGGTTGCTATGTAATTTTTCTTTTCATACTAATATTGAATTTGATGTATAAAAGAGAAACTGATTTCTAAAGGTTGAGAAAAAGCCTTAATTCAGACTTTCCTGTAGATGCAGGCTCTGTTTATTTTGGGAAACTGCATTACATATATTAACTAACATGATATTAAATATGATTTTGCCTCGGATGTAATCAAAGTTAACTTTGACCATAACCAGATAACACATTTTTAATGGCTACTGTCCTTTTTAATTTATTATATACATACATATATCTGTATATCATTTCAGATATGTAATAGCCTGGTGGAAATAAGTGGTGGTGATATTTTATATATTAAATTAAAATTTTATAGGAAGGCATTGTCACACAAAGCTGTCTCGTCTGTGTGAGGACCTAGAAATTGGATATTCATGTAGGAAATTATATAAGAACTAATAATAATAATTGTCCTCTTTCTCATCACTTCCTCCAACATGCACCAAGCCTGCTGGTTCTAACTGGAAGAGCTTTATTGAAACCAATGGAGTTGCTCCAGTGTCCCCTAGCAGGGAACCTAGTTCTTAAAGTTTCTTTCTCTGGAGGGCTCTTAGCACCAGATATAATAGAGATATGATGTTTCCTGAAAAGGTGAGGTATCTCACCAACATCACGCAGAATAAAGGCTGACAGAAATTGATGGAAGGTTTACCTGAAAAGGAGTTAAGGAATCCGATGCTGGATCTGCAAGAGTAAAAATATACAGTAAGTACTAAACCAGTGTGTTGCTGATATAGTGTTATCATCAAGCTCTCTGCAAGCTATCTGTAGGAGAAGCATACTTTTCTCTCCAGAGGCTAAGAAGCATCATGGCCTCAGGGCTACCAGGAGGTATAGGTGACTCTAACCACGACAGAGGGCAGCTAAGAGACTGCAGCATGCTCTCCCACCAGCTGCAATAGTATGACCATGGCTGACCTCGTAGCAGCACCTGAATGCTGTGCACCCAAGGACTCACGCTGTCCCCATCCCTGCAAACTGCCAAATAATGGCTGTGGCTCCTTGTGGCCTCTTGCTTTCACCTTTGGACACTGCAACCCATGAAAAACATTCCTGTGTTTTCCAAGAGTGTTCATATAGTCTTTATGGAGAAAATTTGGGAGTACAATGGATAGCCACTGTGGCAGGTACCATCATCTGGGTGAATTCAGCTAAGACACTATAGATCAAAAGAGCTATGGAAATCAAGCTGCCCTATCTGATGCAGTAATAATCCTTCAGGGCCGCAGAAAAGCCTATGTATGGATCTGTTGCTCTTCACTGCTTTAAAACACACATACCCAGTGGCAGCTCAAATGCTTTTTAGCTGGTGGAGATCTCAGCATAAAATTTTTGTAGTAGTACTCTATCCCAGACAAAACCAGGACCATAAGTAACAGTTAATAACTTGTTACGCTGCTACTACACAGCACTGTTAGGGCAGAATGGTAAAACAAGACTTTAGAGAGTTTTATAAAGTACTGGAGGGGATAGATCCATTATTCCCAAGGTAAGACTCATTCCTGCACACACCAAAGAGTTTCCCTTTCCCCGAAGTATCAAATGCTCCCAGAGTCCCTGTGAAAGCTAGCACAAACTAGAGCTGCCATTCCACATTTTGCACAGTGTAGATAAGTGTTTGTTATCACCTTGTTTGTTGGCTTTTTGTTTGTTGTCATTAACACCCAGCAAGGACCCTAAACATGTTTACAACCTAATTCCAGATCTCACAAATGCAACTTTCCACCTGCTCCGTATACCTATGGATAAATTAGTTGCCAGCTATGCAAAAGGAATTGATGAGTCCAATTATCCAAACCTTTACTAAAGATAACTCACCAGTTTGCGGGAGGACCCATCACAAAGGCACACAGGAGAAAGGTTCCCTCTTTCCCCCTTTAGGCTTCCCCTTACCCAGTATACAGGATATCTGTGGAACTGTCTCTTGTCACTGGATTTGGAGCACCTGTGGCTATTTACTCTTTGCAACAACCAGAACAAGGAAAGTTTTGTCTCTCTATTTCTACTATCCTGGCCATGGGAGATCCCTGACAGCAGAGAAATGCCCATGTCACCCTCTCAGGTCTTATCTTCACAGAGGAACAGAGCAGTGCCAAGGGACCATGCTGTGAGTGTGGCAGACCTTGAGTCTGACTGGGGGTTTAGACAGTCATCTGCAGTGTCTCAGAATATCAAAAACCTCAAGCAGAAGAGACATCTTAGTATTTCTGCTTCCTTCTCAACCTTGTTGTAAGCAATAACTCAGAAGCAGGCTCACTGATGCCAGACGTCCCTGTTATATCTACAAACATTAGTGAAGAATGACACAAAGGGGGACTTTTTAATTTAATGTTGCAGACTACAAATTGAATTCTCAAACTTGAGAATTGCCAACCTGACTTGAGGCTTGACAGTTCTTAATAGCCCAGTTACAAATTAATAATTTTTATCTAGTTGAGTGCATAACATTTTGATAAATTGTCCATTTGCCTGTCTGCTTTATCCAGCTATGCCTTGTTTCCTTTCTAAGTCTAAGGAAACTCTGTCCCTGAGTTGACTGTGATGCAAAAAGCTGTTTAAAATCCCAGATAACTCAATGCTTTTCACGTATTCCGTATTCTATTATAAAAGGTGTTGCCAAGCCACTAAATAAAAATAACATTGTATGTATAGATAGTTTCCTCATTCTTTATTTTTGTCTTTTTTCTTTGCTTCTTTTTCTCATGTCATTGCAGACTTGTAATTTTTGTATGTAGTTCAATATCTTTAACTTACAATCATAGAATCATAGAATCATAGAATCATTTCGGTTGGAAAAGACCTTCAAGATCATCAAGTCCAACCATTAACCATGCCCCCTAAACCATGCCCTGGAGTACCCTGTCCACTCGCTTTTTGAATACCTCCAGGGATGGTGACTCAACCACTTCCCTGGGCAGCCCAATATATATACAAGTATATTTCACTGTCACTGCTCGACTCTTGTGGAGTATTTCAGTCCATCTCAGATGTCCTACAATACCACCCTTACTGCGCCATCAATAACACAGACAAAAGAGGTTTGCAGTGACACATGACAGTCTTTCCAAAGTAAAGCTTTATCTTCTGGGCAAAAGGTCTGGAATCATTAGTAGTTTCAGGTTAGAAAGGCAAAACAAAACCTAACCAAGCATCTCCCTCTAAATCTGACAGCTTGTTTGTGCTAAGCTGGCTGGACCACTCCTTGCCTGGCCTGGAAGGCAGTTTGCATACTTGTCTTCTCTGTCTCTGCATTTGTCAGGCTACCCCAGCCCACCATCTCTTTGCAGACATCTCTTGAGAACCCTCTTCCTACTAGTTTGACTTCTTTTTTGTTCCTAGTGCCCAGGCCTGTAATGGTTTATTATTCCCTTTGATATGTCTGCTGCTAATTATAGCTATAAATCTAGTTGCTCTGCTGGTGGGCATCCACCTCATCTGGTCCTTTGTTTTCCTTACATCTAGTCCAGGTTATGACACAAAGTGGATTAAACCAGGCACAGTTAACAGAGAGCTTTAGGAAACCTCTCTGCATTAATGCTGCAGCTTATGCCCTGCCATAAAAAATAACAAGTTGAGATTGTATTCATAAAAACAATGTGTATGTTCTGTATTTGATAACACATGGAAAAAGAGCTTTTGAAGATCTTGAAGAATACCAAGAAATTCCTTTATTAGAAAACAAATGTCATTTAAGACATAGATTTTTACACTTGAAAAGCACTTCGTGATTTTGGGACACTTTCTCATCTCAAAATATACTTGAAGAAAGATAAATATTTAGGGGACCCATAGCAACTCTCACATGTGCTGGCTGCAGTCAACCTTGCCTCCAAAAGTCTTTCTGACTCCTTACACCAAAGGGATCACATGATGGTTGGCAATAGCTCTCTGTTTCTCGTATAATCCACTTTCTGTCATAAACTGGACTAGATGCAAGGAAGCAAGGGATGTCATGATGTCTACTATTTCATTCTTCTGACATACTGCAGGGTCAGCTAGGCTTAAACCATTCCTGATAGATACTATGCCCCTATGCCTGCTTATTTACTTTTTCTAGTATCTCCAGGAAATCTATTCCAGTGTTAAACTATCTTTCCAGGTCAAAAGTTCTTTTGATGTCTGGCCTAAAATTTGCTTCACTTCAGGAGTAAACCCATTGCTCCTTGTGTTATTACCAGTTAAAACAGAAACAATCTCTTCTATCCCTTTCAGTAACCTTCTCATGGAGATGACCATGATCTGTCTCTTCAAGTCTTTTCAGAATTATGCAGCCTGGTTTGGTTTTTTTTTCCTAGTCTTCCCTCAAGAGCCTTCATTTCCATATCACTAATCCTCTTTGGACTTTCACTAGTCAGTGTGGTGCTGAAGATGGAAAGATTACCTAAGCTAAAGCTTTACCAGAACTGACTAGAATGCCAGATCTACTTCATCTGTTTTACTTGCAGTGCTTGCATTTTGACTTCCCAGTATGATGTTTTCCTTTTTTTTTCCACAGTTATGTTGCTTCATATTCAGTTTCCAGTCTACTATAAGGCCCAGATCGTCTTCTGCGGAATGACTGCAGAGAAATGAATTTCCTACCTTGTATTTGTGTGGTTCGTTATTTCTGTACAATACTTTAAATGTAGCACTCCACGCTTACTTTTAGTGAATTAATTGATTTTTTTTTTTTTCCTCAGACCATTTCTCCAATTTGTCATGATAATCTTGAGCTTTCATCCTTGAGCTTTCATTTCAATGTGTTGCAGCCTCACCCAGGCTGGTATCATCTCCATGTTTAATAAATTTAATCCATTCCATTATCCATCTCATTAATGAGATTACTGAATAGGAAACACCTTGGTGGCACCAGCATAGGGAGCTTCAGTTCAATTTGACAGTGAGCCTTTAATAATTACTTCCTTTCAGTACCATCTTTGTGAAGGATGAGGCGCCTGGTGCAATGTGGAGCCTGGAGAAACATCTGCCCTCCATGAGCGGCAGAGCTTCCTGCCTTCCAGGGCTTGGAAGCTGCATACTGTATAGGCAGTTTATTTTGTGCTAGCAATCTAACCTCCCTGACCTTATGCTAAAACCAGCTCTGCCTGGGAACATGTACACACTTAGCTAACCATGCGTGCAAGTGTATATGCTTCCCAGTACAGAACTTCCACCTTTCATCCCGGAAACAACAAGTCTTCCCTGAGCTGAACAAACATGACAGGTGCTCCTATAGATACTCCTATAGATACCTAAGAAGCACTGGCTTTGCATTCAAGCTAATAGGTTTGAAGGAGACCTTTTCTCTTGCTGATGTGCTACTTTACAGTGTTTCTCAAGTGTGGCTCACAATGGAATAGGAAGCAATCACAAGTGGGATGACTCACAGTCATGAGCTATTTTCACCTGGCTTATATTGCTTTGCTAATAATGTTTTCCCTCTGTATTCAGAAGTCTCTTTCGGAGAAAATGAGGTCTGCTGGTGTGAATCCACCGGTGCCATCCCCAGCTGGCAGCATGTCTTCCTGACTGAATCGTTCACCTTTTCTTTTCCTCAGTTGCTCCACTGTGAATATGAAATTCACCTGAAAATGTGAAACATTCTTCAATCGTTTGTAGATGCAAATGACTCCAATTAATTCCCATTTGTATTTTTATGGTGATTTCATTCCTAACCTCTTGTAGAAGAAAATCTGCCCCTTTCCATCCTCAGACCAGTATGGCATCCAATCACTCAGTGAGATCAACCAGTACCTATGTGTGAAGTTGGAGTCAATTGATTTCCTAACAACTTTCCACCCACTCTGACACATTTTCCTTGCCTTTCATCTATTTAGCAGCAATGGAAATGAATTTAGCAAGTGCAAGACAATGGGTGGTCCACCCCTTTTTAGAGAGGTTGGGGCTGACAGCTTGGTGAAAGAATTCAGCTGCAGCAACTGTGCCAGAAGCAATAGAGGATTTTTCCTCCCCACCTCTTAAACATTTCTGAAATGACATCCTGTGTAGGTGTGTGTCCATGAAGGTCTCCACAAACCTGCCCAAGTCAGACATTTGTCTCCATTAAGTCATGTGCAAAGATAAGGGCATTCCTGTAGTTACCAAGACGGCACATTGTATTTTAAAATGAAGGATTTGCAGGGGTGGCAGCTCATTTGCATGCAAGCAATGTGAATGTAGCGGAGGAGGTGTTGTAAATCACCAAAGAGCTACTTGACAGTGCCACTCCGTGAGTCTGGTTCAGAATTATTAATTAGAGCAGGCTGAGGATGGTTTGTTTGCATATCAGTTGAGCTAAGCCATGTTGGAATCCCTGTAAATAATAAAACAGGCTGATTAGGCCTAGTCATTAATTAAGTGTCTTCACTGTGAATAAACAGTAAAATCTTTCGGTTTGCCAGGGACCCCTATGACACTGTGATAAATATGCAGTCGCAAAAGCTCCTATAACGTGGTTTGACATCTTAATCTATTAAATTGCAGCTTTCTCCCCAGTGACAATGGGTTCAAATCCCACAGTGGATGATGCATCTGCCTAATTTTGTTCGTTGAAATATATTGCTTTGGAGGTCTCCGATAACCAGGGTTGAGAACCTGCTAGGAAAAAAGAAGGGGGGAAAAAACTTGTTAATACTGTAAACTACAGTGTTCAGTCATCTGTATGGGTGGCTTTTTATTGGTATAACAATGCAGAAGCTGATAAAAAAGCTGTTTTTATTATTATATGGATGTAAAAGTCAGCTATTATTTATTTGACTAAAATGGTATACATTTAAAACCTAATTAACTCGTCTCAGAGGTTGGTGCTTGAATGGTTGTTTCTGGTTCTAGTGTCTGCTGCCCTTCAGTGCGGAGTAAGACAAAGTTAAGAAATCATTTTTACAAATCATACTGTTTCAAACTAAAGACAATGTTAAAGGCAATTAAGTCTCATGCCCCAAGGCATGAATTGATCACGGTAGGTGATCAACAAGGAGATTTTCTCCCCTTATGCACTGCTGAACAATTTCTGAGGTGCAATGTGGGGATCTTTCATCTTCTGAAGATTTGAATATTGGCAACTTTTGCAGTCAGGATATTAGACTGCTAGACAGATCAATGTGCTGAGCAGACAGGGATAAGTTCTGTTTTCTTGTGTAACATACAAGTGCTGCAAGTCCCATGTGAACATTGTCTCCTGGAAAATAAGGTAGTTTTTATCAGTTCAGCAACAGGGCAGAGATCCACTCCATTCCTGTGGAAATTGATGGCCTTGTCCCCAAATATTCCCCCTCTGCAGTATTCTCCCTGTGCTCTGCCACAGCAAAGAGGGCCAGAACAGCCTTATTTAGGAAAAGGGGTATAGCCATCATTTTGGTATTCTGATACTCCTAACAGCCAATTTAAAGGTCCTGAGATAATTACAATGCTGATCATGAACATTTGAATAGGTGGGAGACAGATGACTCAGTGAGATCAATCTATTGATCTCAAGATTTTCTAAGTATTTAAGTGCCATGCAACAATTAAAGGTATTTCTGAGCATGCACTAAATGGCTTTATTCTGACAAGCTCTCTTGTTTCTTTTATACACAATAGAGACTGAGAATGCCATTGAACTTAGAATAGCTTTTAGGAAGGCAGTGCTCAGCAGACTGACCGTTTGATGCTGACAGCCCTGTGTAGTGGTAAACAATCAGCCAGGTGGCAGGAGATGACTGAAGTTACTGTTGTGGCAAATAGCAGCTTCCCAAATCTTCAGGTTTACCTGGATGTGATCAAAGGTTATAGGCTTCAAAAGGAAATTAATACAGTGATACAAGTACATTTGGAACAGCTGGATTAACTCCTGGTAAGTACAGACAAAGAAATAGAATCCACAGTGGTTTCTCAAGGAGGATAGCAATAACCATGAGGTTTGATTACTTATTTGGAGAGTCCACCATCGATGTCCAGAGTTGCTCTGTGAAGCTGTCGCTTTCGTGCTCCAGAGAGACCCTAACAGGTAGCCGTTAGCAGCATTCCTCTCTCTGCAGTGATTCCAGCAAAGTAGAATGGGAAAGGCGCATGATATGCGTGCCAGGAGACCTGGCTCGTGCAGAGATTTGTAGCGATATTCACTATGCTGATGTCAACCAGCTGGCACAAGGGAAGGATTAGCCAATGTCTAGACAAACTTGAGGCTTGCAGGGGAGCTGGCTATTTGCAAATGAGCCTGGAAGAGACTGAGACAACCTTGGTGGGCTGAGCAGGGGCAGGGAGAAGTCCTGCCAGAGTTTCCATCCCTGCTGCTCGCTGAGGGAGCGTGGCTGCTGTTGGTGAGGCAGATGGAGAATTTAGGTGTGTGTTGAGAGTCTGGGCTTCTCCTCCTGGACATTGTCCAAGAAATCTACTTTAGTTTCTGTCTGAGGAGGAGACACAGCTCTTCTCTGTTCCGCTAGACTTTCCTATTACTATCTGCACCTCTGTTGCCTGGAGATATGGCTGCCATAATTCTGCCCGATAACGTGCTGTGGAGTCTACTGTTGCTTTTATCCCCGGTTTCAACAGCCTGAGGGATCCTGTACCCCCAGTTACGATTAACTGATCCCTTTGGGCTGGAGTGCCTTTGCTATAAAAGCAGGGAACTGCTGAAGGAGGAGGCATCCCCGAGTTTGGCATTTATTCTCCTTCAAGGCCTTTGGGACTGCAGGAGTTTTAAGTTATTAAGCCTTTGGCCATATCACAAACCATGTCCTTTTTTTCCTGGCTTTTGCAGAACAAATAGCCTGAGAGCTGGAAAGGTTGGAGTTTATTTTATTGTCTCCTTATCTTGCCAACAGCCTTTGTCAGGTGGGATGAGCAGTCCTTCTGTTTGTGGCTAGAAATGTGCATTCCACCCAGAACGGACAATGACCCCCAAAGAACCTTTTGCAGAGCTAAAGAAATATGTAATTTAGAAAGCTTCTCCTTCCCCATATAGCTCAGCTAAAGCACTTTTCAGCTCTCATTAAAACTGATGAAAAGCCTCCTAGGTACCTCAGTAGTGAGGAATCAGGCCTATTAATTATTATACTTCTCACATTCTGGGGATACATACCAATGCTGCACAGTCATCACAAAATATACTGCAGACAGCTGTGAGAGTTCATGATAACTTTATTTTGGTTGATGGAACAAAATGGCATTACAGAGAAATTTCAAGGTAAGTCTTGCACACTATCACAGCAATTAGCATTGGATCACTTCAGCTTCATCCTCCTTCATATGAAATCAAGACCTTCCATGGGTGTCTCCGAATTTAGCGCTGCCAGGTTACTCATGCACTTGCCTTGTACACTAAGGAAATGGTCTGGAGTTTGCTTTTCATATGCAGCCAGGACTTCCAAGAAAATAAGGAAGTGTCATATGCTACAAGTAACTGCCTCTGGGAAAGGAGAGCAGAGGCCTATGTCCTGCTTTGTGTAATAGACCACACCTTTGGCACTCTAACAAAAGGAAAACATGCACTGCATTGCTGAAAACTCCACAAAAAGTGCAGAATTTGCTTTGTTCTCTAGACCAGCTTCTCCTCCTCTTCCAAGCTCCGTCTTTTTTAACAGAAAAGATTTCTAGCTGTGAAAATAGCCTTCCCAATGCAAATGACACACAGTTTTGTTGAATTCACAGCCAAGCAGACAGGCTAAAAGAGAGCCTGGAGAGCCAGATACAAATCTCTCAAGTAATGCTGAAGTGTCCTATTGACTTTGGTAGTCTTTGAATCAAACTCTGAAAAAAGTTTTAATATTCCATAGTCACCTTAACATAGAATATTTTTTCTGATGCCTAACAACCATTTATACACCTCAAACCCCTGTAAGACACTACAGAATGACATACTAATTACATCCATCAAATGTGCCCATCTAGTGTGGCTGGCGCATCCTTTTAAACAGATATTGCATGATAAATTGTTCCTGGAACACATGCTTATTCTAGCAGCAGTAGTAAGTAGGCTAGCCAGGACATCTGGGTCTAGTGGTGTTGTCTTTGTTTGACAAGAACCCCTAGAAAAAGAAAAAAAAACACTGTAAGAGTCTGCAGAAGAAACAACGAAGGCCAATGAAAAGCTTTGCTTTACAGTATGTGTGCATTGGTTGACTTTGCTCATATCTACTAGCTTACGTTTTCTTAAAATGAATCTCATTTTTTTTCTCCTGATCATGTTTCTAATCTCTAGGCCCTTTTGTAGTATTTCTCTCTCCTCTCTGGTGCCTCCCAATTTATTACCATCTGCAAATTTTGTTAATGCATTTCCTTTACCCTCTCGACTGTCACGTAAAAGAGGGTAATAAATTAGATCCCAACTCCTTAGAGGATTAGGGTATAAGATTGGCCCTAAAACATTCCTGCTGTTGTGCTTTAGTCATCTCCCTTCAGACTGACCCTTCCAGGTAATACTGCTTACTCTTCTCTGGATACCTCAGCAGTTTTTCAACTACATGCCAGTATTTATGAACGAACCAGCTGAATTAATTTTGAGATGAGGGATGGGCTCCAGCCTGCTTGACTCCTACCTACTGTGGACAGTAGTGCCTAAAATCTCTGAGGCCGCAAACAGGAATGCTGTCTTGTGGGTTTCTAGGACTTTTTAATGCTGTGGACACTTGAGACCATTAGATGCAACTTAGGCCGAAAACTCCCGGGGATGCCTAACTTCCTTCACATGCTCTGAGGTGCCCATTCTGGGGGGATGTTTCTCTCTCAAAGGTTTGTTACAGCCCAGGTTGAGGCAGCGGAGGCACCTGCCTGTCAGTGTGATCCCGACAGCTCTACAAGGTTTGGGGTAATTTGTGCTCTTACCACCACACCAGTGGTGTAATCTAGTGCTAGAGTATGCCCAGAAAAAGAGGAGGACTTGGATTTCTCCCTGGAAAAGAACCTGGGAGAGACTGAACCTGTGTTTTGGCAGTGGACCTTACACAGTAGGCCAGGTGATATCCTAAGTCTTCACTCTTGGGCTGAACTCCAGCACAAGCAAGAATATGAGGCATGAGGGCAAAAGGCATGGGGAGGGCTTTTTAAGATGGGGACAGCTCGAGCTTTCATCATCTGCTCCTTACAGTGTGCGTGCCCTTTCATCAAGCCATCACTGGCCATCACAGGCAGGTACCAGTCTGGAGTGAGGAACCAGCATCCCTGTTCTGGTATCCCTTCAGCTGGAAATCCTAACTCCTAACCTAGAAACCTAAAGCAGCAGGTAGCACCACGTCCCCAATGCCAGGTCTCAACCTCACTAAAGGAAACATTGTGTTCTTTAGTTTGGAATTATTTCTGGGAGAGTGTTGACTTTTTATTTCATTTTCTCCAAAAAGATTGCAGCAACTCTAAATCAAAGTGTATACTTTCAAAATCAAGACATTCACATCAGTATTATTTTTCTGGATGAGAGACATTAAAAAATAGAAAATATTTTCATTTCTAATTTTGACTTGGATAAGGAAAATTTTTCAGAAATTTCACCAATTCCTGAGGGTTTTCTATTCACTTTTATTTTGATTAATTATTCCTTATGCTTTGTTTAGGTTTTGAATATCCATGAAAGGCCCTTTAATCCAGGCTCCCAAATCAGGTTACGTTCTTTGAAAGCTTTCTATCTGTATGATCCTCTACCTATATGACTGAATTTGCAAGTCCCTGCATGTGTGTGTTTATGAGTAACCATGTGTGGAACCAGTGGCCTCAGAAACAATAGGAAGACACCACTACATTCAGAAAAATATAGAAAACTTTCTCTGAAGTCACAGTGAGGGGGAGATGCAATCTGTTTTATAGTACACTTGCAAAAATATTTATGCCACAGTATCAATATCATAAAAAAGTCTAGTATAAATATAACATTTTGCAAAAAGCCCAATGCATTAAACAAAGCTTATTTCTGACTAACAGTAGTAAAATAAGATGTGCATTCTGGGTGCTGGAAAAGGAAATTAAGCACATTTGGAAAATCCAACAGCAAGAAACAAGCCATTATACTTTTTCTAACAAGCTTCTTTGAGTCTCTGAGATCTAGTGATTTTACTGAAATGTGTATATTAGAAGATAGCCTTATGAAGGAATACAAATTAGGACTTTATGAAAAAAAGGAGCAGCCCAATGAAAGCAGGAGGGCTGACTCTCTGGTGTGGTATCCCAGTGGCACTTTGTGGTGACTGATGGAATGCATCTGATGTGCCAGAGAGGGGAATGAGGTCTGCTAGCGATAGAGGAGAAGCAGAGGAAGAAAAGAAAGAAAGTAATGTCGTTACTGAGACTGGAGGTAGGCTAAATTACTGGAGAAGGTGACAATAGCAAGCCTATTCCCTGACTGTCTCTTAGAATTAGAAGAATTCACTCTGTCCCCTACCAGTCCTTGACCAGACACAAGGATGAGGCCTGATGAGGTGAGATGCAACCAGTAAAGCAGCCCAGCTGGTACTGGCATGCCAATACTGAACCAACTATCCACTCAGCACTACAGTGTGGCCTTCATGGTGGCAATGATAAAAAGAAAACCTGTAGGGAATAAGGAAACAGCTGCGATCTTATTAAAACACAGACAAAGAAATAAATAATTGCATGGTTTACAAACTAATCTAATTCTTCAGTACTGATTACAACATATTTGCTAAACAGACTGCCAGGCACCTGGAGGTTATTTGCATCATATAGATACCAACAGACCAGAGAGGATCTTGTTACCAGGAAGCCAAATACACTCCAGTAAGGTTTATTGTTTTGCCTGTGTTTCATCTGTTCTTCACTCAGAACATCATAATTTAAAATGATCAAAACACTAAAACACAGGCCTTCTTTCCAAGTGTGCCTGAGCACATGCTTACCTTGATGCAGAGCTACCTTTGAGGAGTTGCCAAGACTCTCAAAGGACTGGACAAATGTCACAAGCTCAGTCATGTCACTGGAGGATGTGGAGACCACTCTTCCTCCCTAGAGAACATTTCACATCTTCAGAGCAGTAAATGTCAAGGAGTAGAATTTTAAAGACATTTAGATGTCAAACCCATTGATTTTCACAGAAATTAGTTGTCAAAGTGCCTGTAAATGCACACTGTGCAGGTTTTCTTCAGGGAAATCTTCCACTGAGGCTGAAATGGAGATACTTCCAAGGCCTGACAGCATTTATGCAGTGACCATAACATGCACCCCTGTATGGCCTGGTTTCTTTACTGAAGAAGTACGTGTGTTGTTGATGCTGAATATAGCTTGAGTAACAACATTTAGGGAAGCATTGTACTATGCAGATGCCCTATAGGATGCTGTGGCAGGTGGCTGAGAAATATAGACAGACCGTTAGACAGGAGGCTCAGTGGAGCATAATGCTGTAATGCCATCTTCCTCACGGTGAACTCTTTTAGATGAACACTTCCAGTTTACAAAGTGTGATCAACAGTGAAAAGTCTTCCCGAGTCCTGAGAAAAACAAATTCGGTACCGTAATTCCATCTTTCCCCAAAAGAGAAATGTTTGCCCTATATACTTCTGAGAAGTGCCTAGAGCTCGCTCTTATTCAGTGTTGAACAAAACATATACAGATCTGCAGGTTGGTTATCGTTTCACCTCTGTGGTCTGGGAAGCTGAATGGAGGCAGGAATCCCACTGAGACAGCTTATTTATTACAAGGATGTGCCCAACAGAACCAAACTCCTTTATCAGCCACATATTGACAAGACTTCAGGCATGTGAAACTCTGTCAGAAGAATAGTTTCTACAGGATCTGGTTCTCATGGGGATGTCACCATCAATCTCCTTACAAGCACATCAGGGTTGGTGCATATACCTCAACTTGTGTCAAGGGAGAATCCTTGTCTGTCAGTAGATGTGGAAGAGCTGACCTCTGAAGCAGATGGGGATGTTACAGGTAAAGCCACTGATGAAGTTCTCACTGAATCAGTGGACCAATGGTGTCTAGGAACATCATGAAATGAGAAACTGCCTAACTGCAGAGGTTTAAGTTGCCCTTTCTGCAGTGTTGTCCTGGCCTACATGCAGTAAGTAGGAGACATGCTCCACAGACTCTATGCTCTTGATCTTCTGTGCTGTGAAAGACAGGCTTACTATCAGCTCCTAGGTCGAAATGCATCTTGTAAAAAGAATGTGAGGGGAAGGATTGAAATTCAGTGGAGAATCCTCTTTTTATAGTGGCTAAAGCCAAGGACAGCAATTGTGCTCCTGCTGCTAATATGCTACTTGGGATACACCAGACTGATTCCAAGGCGAGGCACTATTCCATGGGTAAGGGGGAAACTGGCATCTGTGACTATAACATGGGTATTGTTTTAAGATGGTTAGGAGAATGTATGTATGGCTTGCTTTACCAGAATGAAAATCAGTGACTATCTCAAGAACTGCTATGTTTATCAACCTTCTAGGCTGACAGTTACTCATGTATTTCCGTAATTTCCCTAGAGGAATCTACTAGTTAAGGTAACGAATGCTTTTTACTTTTTCTTCCCAAATGACTATCAGGTCTCCTGCAGGTGATCTCGAGAAAAATCTTTGCATGAGAAGTACAGATAACTCTGGGTCTCTCCCAGAGGCCCTGACTTGCCAAGGCTGAGTTGACATCCTGGGTATGCATCAAATGCAATAATTAGTCCACCTGCAGTCCTGTTCAACAGTTTGATGTATCTTGGAAGGCAACCTTGGAATGCTCTTTCTTCTTGACACAATAATGCAGTATAATGGTAGAGAAAGGTTTATCTTTATAATGCAGCATCCTACCGGGCTTTCAACAAACAGCAAAACATTAAAATAAATAAAAATTACAGGCAAGTTAAAATGAAATCCTAGCATTATCACAAAGGTCACTCAGCATCAATGGTCTGTGTGTAAGCAGAAGTAAGACTGTTTCTAGGGCTTGGACATGATCCTGCAAGTTGCTGTGCACATCTTCCAAGATGCTAGACTCCTTCTGTCCATGTTGAAGAAGCTCAGCACCTTGCATAATGTCATCCATATGTAGTAAACAATAATGTAGACAGAAACAGTAGAGCTTACAAGCACAAACGTTTTAAAAGATAACAAAGAGTGGCCATGAATCAAAACCCATTTTTGTCACTGGTATCTCAAAACCCAGTAAGGGTTTGGATGAGCTCCAGCTAGAAATGTTATTGTCAAAAAAATATAAAAACTGCTTTAGTTTTTGAGTTAGGCATATTTGCTGTGCTATTTGCATAAGCAAATCCTAACCTAAGGATGGAAGGGCGAGAAGGAGTTTTCTCGGGGCCACAAGTCAGAAACTGATTAGAGAAACTGTGATCATGTTTAGAAGACTTTCAAGAATTTCACAAGACCTTCAATTGAGCACTCACCTTTGCACTTTATTAAATGTTACAAAATGCTTATCTTTCAATGAAAGGAGATACTTAGTGACACAATTTCTTTCCAAATTAATGGCAAATAAAGCCTTTCTACTTCAGTATAATGAGTTTGATTACACAGCTCTAGCCCTTTACTCATAAAAGTCATTACCATTGAGCAGCCAAAGAAGGAAAGGGATTTCTAAGGAAGGGTACAATTTTAAATATCATGCCACTGGAAAATTTTAAACAACTTAGACACTCATCCGAAATGCTGTTTATACACTGTGTGATGCAGATATACTTGTTTTACTGACTATTTAATGTCACTGTAATCAGCAATAAAACATAAAACTACGGCTCAGGAGCTGGAGGAAAAAAAAAAGGTTTTCTACCATTTTTATCACCCTGATTTACATCTCTACATAAATATTTGAAGATTCTGCACAGAAAAGTTTGAAGTGGAACAGCTAAAGCAAAAAAGTGTAGTGTTACTGATATGTCTACAACTATCATTTCACCTGTCTGACCTGCTATTAAGATCTGACCCATTTACCCACATTAGAAATACAAACACAGATAATGAGAGGTTTCCACAGTAAGACCCAAATGAAGTAAATTTCCTTCAAGATGTAATTTGAATTTAATGGCTTGTCCATGAAATAAACAAAGCATCATAAAAAAAAGAAAGTTTAATGATGCACAGTGAATCAAGAAAATGTATGATGTGCCAAAGAACTCTTTAATCTTAACAGGCTCCTGTCTATATTTACTGCGACACGTTGTCAGAAAAGCTGAGCTCATCACGCTACTTTTTCGGTAACATCGTGATGCAGAATTTTAACTGGAACAATCAATTTTGATTGCTGTTCCCCACTGCTTCATACTGGAGGGGAAAATGTGTTTTGGTGGTGAAAATTACTTTGCAATCTTTCCTTTTGCTTTGCAGAGTGATCTGTGTCTCTTCTCTTCTTGCATGCTGAAAAGGAGTTCATCCTGCTTTTATTGGTTCAGGTGTAAATCCATATTTCCCCAGAGCAATTAAAGAAAAGGAGAATTTGGCCTGACTTGGGAAGATATATATCTTTCTTTTCTAATGCCACTGTTAGGTATTCGTACTAGCTTGGCTTAATACTAGACCCTGATGCTATCCTTAAAGCAAGATGAAACTGGTTTCTTCTTTCACCTCTGCACTATGCCACATCAATTTTCATAGTTGGTTTGTTTGGGTTTTTTTTTTTTACTATGGAGAAGCATAATTCAAACCTACTCAGATTTCTGTCTTTGCTGTAAATTAATCTTGCCAATGCATGTCTGGCACTTGAACTAAGCTGTATCTTCCACTTCTTCAGTAGCCAGCATGACATCGAAATAGTACTCATACTGTGCACTGCTGTTTCTTAACTAGATTATGATGATATAAAGAAGACCAGAGGAAAAGTTAAAATGCCAAAAAGACACTCTGTGGTGTTTTCATAGCTTGTTCCTATCCTTCTCCAGCTCAAAAAACCATCTACAAGAGCTCTGAGCTGTCATGGGCTGTAAGGATGGGTGACAAGAAAATCTATTTGCCTTGGTTGAAATGACAGTTTAAAACTCTAGCCCTTTTATAATATGAGTGCTTTTATGGACATAATGGATCTGATTTTCCTCTCAGTTACCTCAGTATAAATCAGGATTATCTCCCTGGAATTGCACCAGCTTAAAGCAGAATCAGGCCCATTTCCACATGCGTTGCTCTGGTGAAAAAGTTGTCTTCAGCAGTTACATTTCCAAGCATTAAATACTGTGGGCTAGACAGAGAACAGAAACAAGGTCCTGTAGCATCTGGTTTCTCTTACTGCTAGGACTCTTGATCTGTAGGAGCTTTACCAATATACACATTTCAGAGTCAAAACAGTGCTAGTGTGGTCATGCCAGGAAACTTGACTTCAGTGTTAGCCTACTCTGAAGAAAAAGGCTAGCCACCATCTCTCTGCTAGCCCAAAGCAGCATAGCAGACTACCGTAGGAAAGTCCTTTGTGAGCACACTAATGCTGAGATAGCTGATAAACTCCCCCAGAAGAGGCCGTGGAGAGGATGTGGTCAGACAGAGGGAAGGGCTACGCATGCCTGTGCTGCAGGGAGTCCCAGGAACCACCAAATCTCCCTCAGCAAGCCCAGGGTGCTGTCAGCACTCTTGCCTTGTGTTGATGAAAGATACTTTTCAAGATACTTTAGCTTGTGCCAGGGGAACCAGCAGAAGCAGACAAGGACTGGGGAAATGAAAGGGTTGCTTAAAATTACCATTGCACACATGTAACATTTGAATCCTGCTGAGCATTTCTTTGTATTAATTTGGGACCTGTTCTACAGTATTCCTAGAAGAGAGTTGTTCTAGGGAGGGTATTTCCAGGAATTAAATTGTAGCCCATTTAGTTCCAAGCTATCCATCATAAGTAGGAGGAAATATATGTCGTTAACAGAAAACCAAAAAAATTTGTTGTAGGGCTATGGGAAAAGAAGAGAGAGGTCAGTACTGACATTGGTATTTTTCTTCTTTTTAATGCTTCTCAAGAAAGTTTCCCTTATGGTGAACCTTTTTAGAGGAAAATCTGGTTTGCTACTGCAGAGGGAATTAAAATTGCTATTTGTTTGTGTTCCCTTTTTATATAGATACAAATAACTATGAATGATGAGTCAAATGTCAGCTGTGATGCCTGGAGCTATGGCTCTGCATTAATCCTCAGCTTGGCAATTTTTTTTCCCTCTTCCTTCAAATTTGTTTTGTCTGAAGGGTTATCCCCCTCAGCTGCTCAAGTGGGAGATCAGTTACCCAGCTTCAACTTCTCTGCCGTAATCCCTCTATTTAAAGGTGAGATAATCAGCTTTTGTTTGGTTGACTTGGATCTAAGACAATCTCTGGACTAAAGACAAAGAAGAGCCTACATGGAGAGAATGCAGAGTCTCTGCTTGCCCACAGAGAAAGGAGGTGGCCTTTTATGCTCTTTCCAGCACTGAAAATTCTCATGCCCTGCAAACCCCAGCGGTATAACTTAGATCATTACCCAGAGACAAACGTTCCTGTTAGTAAGTGAATATCATTTGGACAGCAGGCTCAGGAACGTGCCAGAATATTTGGCATGGGTGATCATCCCAAGAGAGAGAAAGAATAAACACTTTGTTCATCAAGTGATGACACACAAGGTTGCTGCTCGGGGAGCTACCTTTCAACTCCTGTTGACTGTCACTTTCCTTTTAGGACTGTGTGTGTTTTGGAGGAGAGGCAGAACTAACTTTCTTTCCTTCTTTCCTTCTTCTTTCTTTCTTTCTTTTTTCTTTCTTTCTTTCTCTCTCTGTGTTTCTTTCTCTCCCTTTCTCTCTTTCTTCTGAATTTAATGCTATGAAAAATCACTGGACAGAAAACTGGTGAGAACAAAATGTTTTATACCCACAGAAATTTTGCAGGCATCCAGGCTACCTCACCAGCCTGTATCAAAATGTCTCAACAGTGGGTGGGCATTTCCCCAGTGGACTGTATTCCTAAATCACTTCTGCTTGGATCTTCCTTCAGAAAAGACTTGCAGGAGTAGGCAATGGACACTGAGTTTGGACTTCTCCCCACTATGAACTGAGATCCCTTAGGAGCTATATTTCAGCCAGAGATTCAGGGCCACAGGAAAGTAAAAAATACAGGGAATCAGATAAAATTCCCACAAGGCAATGAGCCTCTTCAAAGGCTGACGAAATGAACAGTTTTGTTATCTACAAGCAGATGTTTCACTCTGCAGTTCTGTTTCATGCTTTTGATATTTCAGGTTTTAAGGTCTATTTGGGAGTAAACAAACACTAATGCATCAGAATTTCAGCAAGGCAGCAATTCCCATTTTAGGACTAGGTTAGGAAAAGGGCCTAAAGAAGAATGCTTCTCTGCAGTGTATTTCTTTAGGAAACTGCAGGTGTTACCGCTCAGGGAACAAATAACTTTGTGCCCCTGGAGTAGGATTCCTGGTTCTGGTTGGATGCAGTAGAAGTCACTACACAACTGGCTCTTCACAACATAAAATATGATCTGTTGTAGCTCTGTAGCTGTGAGTGGCTAAGGGAAAATGCATCTGGAATTGCCAAAGAACTGGTAAGCGTTGCTAAACACTTGTGTTAAAGAACTCATTGAACAAGGCAACGCAGGCCATATCTGATCCTGCCTGCAAGGCCCTATAAGCTCACCTGGAAGTGTGCAGGGTCAGGAGGGTCCTCAATGGCCTCTCTGAAAAATCACCCTGGCAGAACAGTCCAGTGTTTCCCCACCCTGGCGTAGGGACCTGCTGGTGGCAGATGTGTGAGAGCATGGCGCTCGCAGGGAGGTATGCAGGAAGGGATTCCTCCGAAGGGATGGGTCAGAGGGATGTGACACCCCCCCATTGCAATCTTATGATTGCACTATTATAGATTCAAACTTGGCAAATGCGAAAGTTAGAGTTCCCATGGCAACAGTTATCTCTACCACAATTCATTCCCTGTATACTTATCATACACATTTAGCGTCAAAGAGGAATATATTACATGACACATTTAACAAAGAAAAAAAAAGAAAAGAAAATACTCCAGCTGTGGAATGCAGCCAAGTTAAAGATTGCTAGAGAAACCTTGATTTTTGCACTGCTTGACCTTTTCAATTTTAACTGTAAAACTTTATGGTTACATTAACAAAGATTTGTACTTATTATCTGTTCACCTCATCCCACAGATGGTAAGGGCATTATCCAAGCAGAAGAAATGTTCTGTTCCCTAGATACAGTCTATCTTCTACTAAGTCAATGTTTATTCTCATTTTCCACTGGTGGTCTGAGCTTCATTTGTAGTCTTGCTGGGACAGGAATTAACAAATATATTAAGAGAAGATGACTGGTGAAAAATTCAGGGATGTGATGTCAGTTCAGGCAGCTGTCTGCTTTAGTCAGTTTTGTAGTTCCCTAATCTCTTAGAAATATAAGCGGAATTGGATGAAATTACATAGTTTTTGTATCCTAGTTTCGATGCAGAAATGTGTGGGGTTTGCCGTTTCATCATATGTATAGGAATGGCCTTAAGAGCTCAACCCAAACTTGAGCTCCTCCAGCATCGTGCTATCAACAGTGACTGACAACAGGTGCCTGCAGAAGACTATAGGAACAAAGCAAAGATATAGAGAGGCTTCCCAGAAGTTTCTCTCAGCCTCAAGCAAACTGTGGCTCAGGAACATTGTGAAACAATTTTTTATATTTTTTTTTCTCTTCCTATTCTTAACCCGTCGACTGATTAATTCATTTTGTGCAAAATGCATCAGAAACAATAATGGGCTGAATTTAGCCCTGAAAAAAGTGGGTATCATTCTACTAATTTCAATGGAAGTACTTCAGGGATAAAATTGTGCTACTTGACCTAATTCTTGCCTGCTAACCTTGCAAATATGAGCAATTTCACCAAATCTGTGCAAAGTGAGGATAAATAAAGAAGAATCCTGGTGGATGTTCCAGGCTTTCTGTCTCCATGCTCTCGTTTCCTTGTTGACAGCTGCTCACCATCACTATAAACCACTGTCAGATCAGATTGGCATTGCCTTGCACATTAACTCCACATTTCAGATGGTGTAACCTGTCATAGCACTGTTCATGTCAATTGATGTGAACTGATTTGCTCTAACCAGAGCTTGGAGCAATTTGATGGCAGTTGATGGCCTGTTATTACACAAATCATGAGGCAGTGCTGAACAGCACAATCAGGCAATCATTAATTTCATCAATTTCATTAACTTCACCATCATGGTAAGAGTGGGAAAGTAGATTTTTACAGCTATTATGACAGTTTTTTGCTGTGGTTTCTTGGGAATTTCACTAATTTCACTTCTGCAAATCATTATTTGCCCATACAGGGGTTTTTCCAGGCAGATTATGCAATGCAGATATGCAGTACCTGCCATATACTCTACACCCTGCCCCCCCCCCCCCAAGATGCGCAGTGTGTATGAGGGTATGAGAGTGTATATGTATGCAAACTATACCAAACCATACAAAGGTTTATTTACCTGTTCTTTACTCACGGCTCCACTGAAAGTGAGATACAGGCATTTCTTACACAAGAGACTTGCTGTTAGGCTGTTACGTACCCACTTGGAAGTAAAAACTACATAATCATGCTAACTACCATGCCCCAAAACAGCTGCTATGCAAGCAAAAGACTTAGAAACATAACCCTAAGTATCATCAATACAGTTTGTGAACAGATTCTTAGTGCAGAATTATGATTGTTGTATGCAACAGTTATAGAGCAGTTTATTTGAAAGATATGTTTTGAAACAACATCTCATTTAATGGGACCATAATATCTCTAAAGGAGAAATGTTACAGTGATTTAATATCAAAGAAAGAGCATAGATGCATACCTGCTGATACAAAGGTTGTCTTTGCCCTAAGGCTTTCATGGGTTGAGGTTTGGGAGTGTCTGAAAAAGCTCACTCTTTAATTAAAGCAGAGAAAACCATGTCTACTTGTGACCAGATATGATTAGCTTTTGACACTCAATTATCTCCATATACCTACAGTAAACAGTTACCTAGATTTATTGGATTTCCAAATTTAACACAAAGAGAGCTTTGACTCATACAAGAGGATAATAAAACTGCTTAAGTGTGACAATTTGGGAAAACCTGAGGTTTCAATGACAAAAAGTTGCTCCTTATTGTAGTACCATAATTCAGACATCTTGGCCTACAGATTGGCAGATTGTTTCTTTTCTCTCATCCTCAGACAACAAATGTCTTTGCTGGTGGTGGGTCAATATTAGCATTTAATTTGCTTGACATACACACAAGGAATATCTGCCAGCTCTGTCAAGTCTGAGGCATACATGACATATTCCCTCATGCCTGCCATTATTGCAGCTTCTAACCGAAGAAAGAAAGTGCTTCTTGTTTCTCTGCAAGCCCGCTTGCCAACCCCCAATATCTCAACAACACAATCCTGGCAATGATCTCCTGGTCATAAAGGCCTATGCACTGAGCTGTTCAATCTGTACTCAAATTAAATTGTTCTCCTGATCAAAGAAAACAGTTGAAAGCTACGGAGTTGGAGCATAGCCTGGCTGCATCCCCATTTCTGTATCAAGTCTAATTCAGAACAGCATGGGTCCCAGCAGGGGCCATGTGGGATTCAACCGGGCCCCACTCCTCCACTGTGTAAGGATGGCAGTTTATCCCTAATCTTTGCTTCTTTTCTTCTAGCCATGTATTAAACCATGTGAGGGGACCTCCTTTTTATCCCATGACCATTTAATTTCTTTAAGACCCTTTGGTGATGTGAATCACTTTTTGAAAACCCAAGTCCACTATATATCAGGCAGCACGCCCTTTGCCTGATTCTCATTAATTCCTTCAAAGGATGCTAATGGATTTGTGAGGCATGTTTTCTCTCTACAAAATGATGTGTTTACCAATTCTATTTTCTATGATCTGTACCAATTTGTCTGGTACAGAAATCAATTTTACTGGTCAGTAGTTTTTCAGCTCTGCTCTTTAAACTTTTTTTTTTTTTTAATAGCATCAGATTTGCCACTTTCTATTTCTCTGCTTTCAAGAGTGATTTCAGAAATTAGTAGTTTAGCAGTCTCATATTTTAGTTTCTTTAGAATGCTTGATTGAATGCTACCTGGTCCTTGAGATTTGCTACTGTTCGTTTTATTGAATTGCTCTGAAAATCTCTTCTGTTGACAGTTCGATTTCAGACTGCTCTTCAGGCTTGTCCCTGTAAAGAACGGTTCAGGTGTGGAAACCTCCGTGACCCCTTCTGAAAAGAACATTGATGCAAATCATTCGTTTATCTTTCTCGCCATGGCCCTAGCTTCCTGGAGTATCCCATTTGCACCTTAATCATCTCTCAGCCCATTGACTTTCCAACAGGCTTCCTGTTTCTGAGAAAGTTCTTATTAGTCACTTTTATGCCTGTAGGAAGTTGCTCTTCAAAATCTTTTTTTGGCTTGCCTCATTAGAGTTCTATGTTCAACAGGATGAGTTTAACTTGTCTTTTATTTTCCTCATTTGGACAGGATTTCCACATTCAAATGGATGAGTATCTTACTTCTAATAACCTTCTCTATTCTGTTGTTTAAACATGCTGGCTTTTTAAAAATCTTTTGAGGAATTTTTTTTTTAAATACATGTGATATACTGAATCTCAGATTCTAATAAAGCATAGTCCTCCAAAGCATTTAATTCCTTTGCCCAGTCCTTTTAACTATTTCTCTTCAGTTTCATGTAGTTTTCCATTTTTACAACTTAAACATGATCATCATTAACTTTTTTCATGTTTTCAGTCCTGCTCAGAAGATGTAAGTATTTACAGTTTGAGCCAGCTCCCATGCACTGCTTCAGAGAAAATGCATTTTTTTTCTCCTTTTGGGGGTTTTGGATTAGTTGCTCCAAGAACTAGCTGTTTATTGACTCCAGGATTTGTACCTCAGACTCCAGAGACCTTACTGCTACTGGAGGAGAACTAAGATTTGAAATTTCCTGTGTGCTGTCCTTGGAAATAAAATTGCTTTCCTGTCTCTTTGACAATCCAGCTGCAAAGAAAAGGGTTAAAAATATCGCATGTTGCTGTAAATCAGAAGTCACTTACCAATCTAAAAAAATTAAGCTAAGACACAGGGACAGTGGTATTGCCTAATATCTGGAAAACTGATAGCCCTCGTCCTTAATCATCTACAATTACCTGCGATGGGCAACAAATGAGGTACACTGAATCTTGAAGGTAGGTAAGTCACCCTTAATAAGCCAACACATTTAACGAATTCCCTCGTTTATCTCCTAGGTCCAGAAAGGGCTGTGAGGTTCATAATGAGCTCTGCAGCAGCAAAGCGGCGCATCAACTGAACTGGCCAAATTTCAGCAGGCCCAGCCCATCTCCCGTTGCTTGGGGATAATGTCTGCAAACCCATGGCCTGCCAGGAGGAAGCAGGTGGCCAGCCGCTGTTTCTGTCAGGAGGTCCCTTGCTGTCAGTGCCGAGCCTGGGACAGGAGCCACGCGGCCTCTCCTCCCCACCACGCGGCTGGCCGTACCACCCGCCCGCCGTGCCAGCTGCCCCCTCTTCTCATTGTGTCCTTGGTGCCAGGCCTGGGCTGGAAGGCTGAGCTTTGGATGCATCTCCAGATTTTTCCATGCAACAAATTCAGATGCAAATAAGAGTAAACACAAAGGCGCCCAGGGGCAGCTGCTCACCTTGAAGCTTCACAGCCGGACCAGTTACCCAGCCCACAGGGTTCTTGCCAACAGCAGCTAGGGAAGGAAATTTTCACAAAATACCCAGGACTGCTCCGCCTTGTGTTGCCTTCATAGGCCACTCTGAACTCTGCAAGTGTCATGTTAGCGCTACTCCCATTGACTGAACTACTGTGGTGTTACCACAGTTCCCTTGAGGCCCTTCAAGGTGCCCTGAAAGGACGTGGTCTGACATGCTTTTCTGTAGCTCTGGCTGCCTCAGAGAAAAAGGCTGCACTTTTCCAGAACTGAGAGACCTGATTTCATAGATTTTTAAGGCCAGAAGAGACCAGCACGTTCATCTGTCCCCCTCAAACACCATCCCTCTAGCACCAGGCACAGATATGACCCTGGCACTGAAGCTTATTAAATTAAGCTTATTAAGCTTATTATTTATTTTCATAGCTGCTTCTCTGTATGTGTTTGACTAAGGGGAGAAATTCTCAAGTCAAAATTGCTTTCCTATTTCATAGTGCCTTATCAATATGTTTGTCTTTTGGGGTGACAGGAAAGGTAACCCCCCCATTCTTGTATTCATGAATATTCATAGAGGTGAGAGGATTTAAGCAGTTAGGGTATTGTTTGAAAGAAAATTTAGATCCCCTTTGCAAATACCATCATGGTGATAGAAATTCTTTCTTTTCCCTGTAATAATTTACTTTACAAACATCCTCCTTGTATTATTTCCAGCTATCAGAATTAGTCAGCAAGGTGTAGCCTAAGGTCTGATACAGGGCAATTGTAGTAAATGGAGAAACAAGCATAAATTGTATCACTAGTGAGCCCAAGAAAGGATTGCAGTGATAATGGAATATGAGCTGAATCATTTATTTCACCTTATCTTCTACTGGTAATAAAAGAAAAAGAATGAATAATAAATAATTGCTTTTATGAAGAATGAGCTATTTGTATGCCTTGCCCTTCCGTCTTCATATGAAGTTCTCACCAGCCAAGCATAGCGCTTGAGTTCACACCGTGTCATTCATTGGACATTTGACTGTATGTATGTCACGTGACTCTAGATCCCATTCAATTCCTAACATTGAGCTGTCTATATCATGAAAATCTCACCCTGTATGCAAGCAGTCTCATTTAAGGCAGTCGAACTGTCTTCACAAACAAGGATCTGCAGAACCATGCTGTCAGTAGATAAGTCGCAGAGCAAGCTAGCAGGGACAGCCAGGAAGTCGCTGAGCTCCCCAGAGTATAGGAGAGGCTGCAGCTCCTGCACTTGCGCTTCTGCCTCTATTTTTTGCTCTTTCTGTTGGCAGAGAACTTCCTTTACCAGCGGTCTCCACCACACAAACTTCACAAATCTTGGATGAGCATTTTAAAAAGGAAGGCTTGGTGCATCCCTGTTTCCGTCGGCATGTTCACAAAGGCAAGAGTCATGATTTCAGCAGGAGCAGACATATTTGCACTAGTATTGAGTAAACCAGCTTGGGCAGCAGCACACTGTGGCGCTGGGAGTTCAGGAAAAATTGGAGAGATCTGCCTAGAAATGATGAGTACATGCTGAGGCAGCTGTTATGCACTAAGGACCATACTGCAGAGCATCCTTCTAGTGGTACCCAGGCTAACTGCACCAGAGGTGTCTCTGCCCTTGCTGCAATGACACCTCTGATTACAGTGTAGGTGGGATTTGCTGCTACACACATCAGTGTGTTGAGACTGTTTTGTGCTGCTCTGGAGACATGAAGCAAAAGTAAATAAACATTTACCAGTCAGCTGAAATGGGTGGTAATGGCCACTAATTACGTAAGTCAAATAAAATAACTGGTGTTTGAATGACTGACCTTTAATTTCTATAACTGAAAGAGCATCCATTTGCTGCAGCATTCAGACATCAGTTGCTGTCATATGGCTAAACTTGCTTTATTATATAGAAATTCCTCTTTCTGTCTGCCAAAGCTTGGAGTCAGGAATTTTTCAACAAAGTTTATTATTGTCTTCTCTGAATTTTAACCCTATGATGCAGGACTGATGAGTGGGTGCTTTTGAGGAGTTTCTGTTTTCAGATTTTCCCAGATGTCTGGTGTCTGGGAGAAGATGTTTTATGAAAGAAGAACAAGTGTTACCATCAGAGTAATAAAAAATAATGAAATGAAATAAAAACACCTATAAGCTGCTTCATGAAACTTGAGGAAATAACTTATTTAAGGCACTGTGACTGTCGGCAACTAAAAATGTGCAGCTATTTTGCAGACCTGAATTTCCTGCTGAGTAACAATTTACATCAACAAACTAATTATATTTCAGAGTTGTTAACAAGCTTATCTATTAATTTATGTGTTCATTTAAAAACTACTAAATAGAAATGTGTTCCTGAATAAATACTAACCTCACTTTTGGGGGTAAATTGTCACTCAGTCACATTTATTTTAAAAATACTATGAAAACCTCCACATTGTTTAAGGAATTTAAACCCAGACACTAGACTGATTATAGCTAGGACAGTGACAGCCAGAACTAGCAGTGTTTTCGCATCTGTGTCACCTGCATCAATACAAATGCTTTAGACACTATTGATATCTATTCATGATCATATTAACTGCTCTCGGATTAACAGAATTCGGCATGGCCTGTTGCATGTCATTAATTTTGAGTCATATTGACCAGAGAGTGAAAGGCCTACAGGAATTATCAAAACTAGTCCACACCTGAGTTGCATTTAACTTTGTTTTGCTGGAGGGTTTCTTTTCAACCTAACTGCTGTTGGTTAAATCCCTTCACTGATCCTGAACAGAGTATGCAGAAGTTGCTACCCAGATACACATTTCTTGGAAACTGAGAGGAACATTGTTTTTAAGATGAAAGCATAGGCTGAGACTTGAAAGATCTGGCTTCACCTCTGAGATGTCTTCCAGACTCTTCGGAGGCTTTATCAAACCAGGTCATGTGTCCACACTTTACTGTCTTGCACTCTCTCTGCTTTGGTTTTGCCTTGGGGTTTTAGACCATGTTATCAGGCTCATGAACATCCACAGGTAGCTATTTGTTAAGGGGTGGCAAACAATGGCTAAGTGAAAGCACACTTACTCTTGGCAGGCTGCTGTCAGTGAAAGTGAAGGTATTTTAAAAGGGACACAAATAACGAAAGCTTAAAAGTCTACACTTTTAACTTTCAGTTCTACCAGGTGAGCTGTCTTTGATTAGGTGGGGGTACAGCTCTTTGCACAGTGGAGCCTTTGAACAGGAGTGCAATGCCATTGCTATTGGCGCAATACTAAGGTCAGTCACTCCATCTCACGGGACCTCTAGTAGAGCTCCCCCACACTGACCTTCCTTGTAATGCTCTATTTCTGTCCATACATTATAAACAGTTACTCAAGGAGTAACACAACTTATTTTCCATGTTTTCTAGCTGTCAGTTTCAGGTATTCACAGTAAACATGGCCAAGCTTCCGTCAAGGTCAGGAGCCCAGTGAAGACTCTAAAATACAAAGGACAGAGGGATACCAAAAATCTGCAGTTTTGTCTGCTTTGGTGATTTCTATGGCTCACACAAACTTCCACACCTCAAAAGCATAAGCATCTTAAAGGTGGGAGAACACATCTTCAGGGGAAAAAGGCTATAAGTCTTGGTTTAGCTCTCTGTGAGAATACAAATTTCATCCTCATGCACATAAACAGTAGAAAAGACTTTATGTTGAGAGCTAGTTTAACAACTGGAAGAATGCTCCTTCAAAGACTGAGCCATTAAAAGGAGATACATGACCTTAAAACTTAGACAATTTAAAGAAAGTATTTTTCCATTTAATGAACAGCTGGTTGAATGCAGAGAAATATAGTTATTTTTCTTGGAGATGGATTTATAACTACTGATATTTTCATGCTAGTAGTATCTTTGTGCAAATAGGATATGTTTTATGATGTACCATGGTTTTATATACACATTTCATTCTTGTTATTCCTCGAAAATAAAAAAACCCCAGCAAATATAAACAAAAAACACGGAGTCCTGTAACACTGGATTTACCTGAAATCCTAGCAATAATGTGTCAGAAGCTTTACCAAAAAAACCCCCCAAAACAAAAACAAACAAAAAAACCCCCCAAAACCCAAAGCCTTAAAATGTAAACCTCTCTCGGCAAAGACACTGACTGAATGCCATAAACCGCCTGAAAGCAGAACACTGAATTTGCATCCAGTCATTCACTGGCATACTTACATCTTTTGGACAAATGCAAAGCTCTCAAATACCATAAAAAAATGAAAATGTAATGGCCTCAGCATGCAAAATAAAACCCCAGTGTAAGATAAAATATATTCCAATGACTGCAATTAATTGCAAAGTAGAATAAATCATTATACAAATAATTTATCTGCTTTAAATATCATAAAAAAGCCATTAACAAGCCAACAGGAAACTGGCAGCTTGACAATTTTATGACACTAAACAGGACCGCAGTGGTGTGATTCTGACTTCATTTAAGACAATGACAAACCTTCCATTAACTTTAGTTGGGGAGAACTGAAGTGTCAATAATTTTTCATTAAAAAAAAAAATCTATTTTTCTTCTGCAATGCAAAGGAAATCATAAACTCTCAGAGGTCTGGATATACCGACATTTGGGCTGGTGAAAGTATGCTTTACATACTTACAGAAATTAGCAGAATAATTTGTTATAGTCAGGCTTGCATTGTTAAATAACTCTTGCATTGCAGAATCCCCTTATGTTAATTTGAAGTTTAATACTTATTTTTTCCTCTGATCAAGAAAGAATGTTAAAAACCATCATGGTCTTATTGGATGGTTTGAGCCTCTAAAGCTAACAAATAAGAGAGATGACTTAGGAGAAGCCACTTTGTATAGTTACTTTATCAAGTCTGGTCTTTACAGAGAGCGAAAGGTAATCTCGAGATGAGGGCAGTCGATATTTCTCATGTTTATATAATTTTTGCAGTAGTGTAACAGTTTTGAAAATATTGTGCACAACAGAAGTGTGATTTATGCTGAGAGCAACACCCAAATGAAGGAAGAGAAGAAGGTGGTACCCAGTATCTGAACTATCAGTGCTTGGCAGGTGGACAGGGGGGCAACCTTCTGCTCTGCACTTCAGTGGCAGGGTCAGAAAGCCCAGGGCCCTCATGGCCCCGTGGGGGGAAGACCCATCAGCCCCATTCCTGCTGGAGGACAGAGCCACAGAGAACTTGAAAAACCGGATAGGAGGATGTTTCTGTTCTGAGCAAAAGGCAGGGAGAGGTTGTAGCTCTGCAAGACAAGGAGTCCCACCTCTTGCCTGAGACCCTCTGCCCATTCACCATGAGCTGGTGCCTCAGGATGAAGGCAGAGACATCCTACTTTACTATGCTGTCTCCAGAAACAGGGGCTGGCACACTATGGGCTTCCCGGGGTTTGTCCTGCCACTCTTCGCATGGAGCTGCTCACTGAGATGAAGGAGCCCCAGCCTGCTTTTCCCTTCCCTCTCCTGCTCATCACCAACTCCAAAATACACCCTGCCACATCCTGCACTGTCCCTCCTGCTCCGACTTGACCTCTCCGCAGGGAGAAGGGTTAACAAGGGTCTACAGGGTGATAGCCAGCGAGCAGGAGGGGAGGAGGAGATGGTATTCTGGGGCTAGGAGAGGGAGAAGGGAAGGGGTGCTTCATGAATTATTGTAATCTCCTGAACTGAGTTTCATTTAGCCCCTAGGACCACAAGCTGCTTTTGAGTAACTGCTAGGTAGTGCTCTCTGCTTGCACATGTCAAATACATGGCCCCTTCCCAACAAGGGCCATGGGCAGAGGTTTATGAGACAGTTGAGCATTGAGGCCCTGTGGTATGCCAACAGATGGGCCAGGATGAAAATCTTATGTTGGAGATTGCTCCCCAGAGGCTATTTCTGGCCTCCTCAGGCCTTTTGTGTTGCTGGAGGGCAATGGAGCTACAACATAAGACAGAATTAGACCTGCTAGGTCTGAATAAGGAAGGTGTTTCTAGCATTTGTGAAGCAAGTGCAAGTCAGCTATTTCAGTATTGGAACGATAATTGTCTTGCAATTTGAGTAATTACCATGTGTGGCAATATATGTGTGCTGTGACAGCATTTTCTAATGCATCCATTAGTGTGCAACTATGCTGCGCAGTAGCAAGGCTTCACCCGTTTCACAAACTTTTTAAAGCTTGTGAATAAAGTTAACTGCATCCTTCAGTTCCTTGCTGAGTCGGGAAGAGATTAGTTACAGCCTTAACTCAGCTCCACCAAGGTGCATCTTCATTCCTCGGAGAAAAATAGCAGGGCTGCCTGCTGCTTTTATGCATTGCAGTCCCTATATGTAGAAAGACTTCAATACACAACCTTACTTCTTTGCAAAAATGATATTAAAATAAAAAGTAACTGTGTTAAGTGACTACAACAGGAAAAATATAGCTCCAGATGCTGCAGGTGCCAAATTCCCACTGAAATTGTCTAGCTGAAACCACTCCTTCACTCGAATAGTTTGTGCGTGGCCTTTGGTTATGTCAATATGTCACCTTTTCAAGAAATCTTCACCCATTCTCAGCAGGTCATTACGACTATCTAAGTTGGTCAGACTTGACTGAAAAATTTGTAAATGTTTAAGTGCTCCCAGTTCTGGGTTCTTAAACCTTTTCCCTGTCTGAGATGACAGCTTGTCAGCAGAGCCAAGCCCTGCGCTTTCTCTACCTCCCCCCCAAGCTGAAAATGGCGCTTCTTGTACAAGAAGAATGGACCTTTTAGTTGGTGTTTTCACTCTGGGGTTGAGTGCAGAGCCCGGAGCTGAACCAGGCAGGTGGGATAACGTGCAGCTGAGGGCAGCAGCCTCTCTCCGGCCGAGGAGCTGCAAGAGGGCGAGAACAGACGCGGGTCTGGAGGGACTCTGCTGCTCACGGTTCATTAATGGGCCTCGCAGGCTGGCTGAGCATGAGCACCGCGGCGCTCTGCGGTGGTTATGCAGCTAGTTACAGGCTGGAAGACAGTTTTTGGCATTTATTGGTGCCCTGTGACACCTAAATTATCATAAGGTCAGGGAATTCATTGAACCCGAGCAGCACTTAAGCACTGTTAGACTCATTTGTGGCTATTCAGACCAAACAAGTTTTTCAGAGGGAGGCTATTGGCTCCAGGTAAAACATTAATGCAAAGAGCACAAAAAGAAAGCCAGGCTGTTTTAATAAGCTGTCTTGCTGCTGTAGCAGGGATGGGCAGGAGATTATTCCAAACAAGCGGCTTGCTGTGCCAGCTAAAGGAGTCCCTGGGACGCCGATAGGAGATAATCAACAAGGAGACGCCCGTGCTACATTTTTTTCTGCTGGCTTTCCTTTCTTTCCACCTACTGTGGGTATCTTACTGATCTCAGAACACTAGGATTCAACAGCCACCTTTTTAATGCTCAGTACCTTGAGGGAAACATGACGCCGAGTTGTTAATAACCTCATCTGCCCACTGTTAACACGTCCATTGCTGCTTTCACTATCCCAGTAGCAGTGGGAACTCAGCAGGGAAAGAAAAAAACAGCCTGATGCAGACCCAAGAAACATAAAGCTGCTACTTCTGGAAGGTGGTGTTGAAGCCCAGGCTGTTACAGGATCCTCCCTAGGTGGCAGGAGGAGTGACCTGGTCCCTGGGAGATGGCCAGAATTCCCCCTTCTGCCTTGCTATGGGGGCAGAGGGGACAAGGAGGAGGAGGAGGGAGGGACTCCAAGGGAACAGGCGGTGGAGGTCGAGATCCCTTTCCTCTGAGTCAAGGGACAGCAGCTGTCAGTGTGAAGGTGGAGATATGTAAATGGCAGGCTGGGTTCACTCTCTTCCCAGAGCAACAGCAGCTGAGTCAAAACAAGCACAGCCAGAAACATGAAGCCCTTAACACCCCCCCTTCCACCTCCCCCCCCGCACACTCACTTACATATATACACACATCATAATTCATGCTACATCAAAGCAGGGATTACCACAGCTTCCTGGCTGTCTATTTCTGTTTATTTATGGTGCATTACACATTTTAATGCTATTCTCATACAGCGGCTCAGCTGCCACTGTTCTGTATTTGGGTGGGAAAAAAAAACCCAAACAACAAATGGCTGTAACGTACAGTATGTTGTCCCCTGGGAACAAAGGACGAATGAATGCTCAGCACCTTCCAGGGAGCAGCAATTTGGAGATATTAATAGCATGATTCCCCTTTCCCATTTCAATCTAGTTCATGGCTATGCACTTGAGCGGGGGGTAGGAGGGGTGACGTGGGGTAGGGTAGAAGGGCCAGAGCTGCTCCCAAAGCCCGGCTGGCTTCAGAGGAGTTCTTACATCATCCTCCGTCTCTGTGATCATGTCTAGTTCTGGGTTGCTTCAAGGTAGGGGATGGAAAGGGGACGGCAAAGGTTTGACATTGGCCTGAGGAGAACCACCAAACTCATGTCTTGTTTGAAGCTGGATTTGAGCTAATGGCAAGAGATCAGCTACTAGAAACGCTGCTCGCTGTGAGGTCACAGCTCATTCCATCTTCTCCCCCTCCTCATAACATAAGAACATGGGGACTTGACTTTATTAATTTATTTAAGGAAATGGCAGTCAGCTGAGACCAAGTTGAGCATGTGAGATTTATTTCTCCTTGCCGTCAACCTTACCATCATTCCCCCTTGAAGCCTGACTTCTCATTACCACTACTCTCCTTGCAAAATGCAAGTCATTTTGTTTATGCCATGGGAAAAATACATAATCTCTTTAAGTGCATCGACAGTATCAACATAAAACAAATAATACTGAACAGGCAGCAAAACCAGAAGCCATTGTGCCGGCAATCCCTGCTGTGAGTGACACACAGACCGCCGCTGTGCACCTCCTGCTGTACCCTGGTGTGTAGGAGTGATGCTTCTAAAAGGCTCTTTTTACATCCCTTAATAATCCAGCCATCCTTGTGAATGCACTGTGGGCACCGTGCTATCAGCAGAGCTTCTGCTGTAATAAACTGCTCTTTTACATGCCCAGCGATAGCGCCCATAAAACATTCTGCAAGTATATCCAGGGTCCCAAAGCCCTTGTTGCATAGGGCAGGGGAAGTGCAGCTATGCCCTTGGTGCCATGCCAGTCTACCTTGGCCCTGAACTAGGAGAAAGAAAGAAATACCATCTTTCACCTATTCTATTTACAGCCTTTTTTCCAATGGGAACCTCAGCTCAGACCAAAGGGTCTGGCAGTTTCTGAGAGGTCTCTGTCCACTGAACGGAAGCAGAAACAACACAAATAACAAACCGCTCTTGATGGGAGCAAGCTTCAGGCACTGTTGCATGGAGTCACACCTCAACCAGACAGCCAAGGGTGAAGGGTTCCGTGCCTCGTCACAAATTTCTTAAGTCACCCAGTCCCTCCTGACACCCTGTTTGCAGAAGCTGTTGCAACATGAAAGGGTAGCCCGAAAGGGCTAAGTCTTGCGTCACTTATTTTTTCAAGCTACTACAGTGACATTTGTGTTCTTAATTTCAGAGTTGCTGAATTTCATTTAATTTCTATGTATCTACATAGATATTTTTATACATATACATATATATACACAATGGCAAGGACAGACTCTAAGCCAAATGTTGACCTCATGCACAGATAAAAAAGGAAGCTCTACTCATGCCTGTAAGATTACACTGGATTTACAGGGTAAGGAGTGACAGCCAAAGTGTCTGGATGGTATCGTCTACACAGAGTTAAGTTTCCTACACACTCCTTCCCTGCTCTATCCACGTACTGCTAGCAGGGGCCTCACCAAGCCCCTTCCCATGCCCTCAAAGATTCAGAAGTCTTCCCGAAGGAAAGAAGGAGGAAAACCCTCATGTGAAAGGTGGGTTTGGGCAACAGGACTAAGAAGGGGAATTACAACAGAGCTCAAATGCCAGGGAGCGTGATGGGGAAGTCACGATGGGGACTGGGGAGGGGGGCACTGACTGCCACCTCTTGCCAAGCCTGGACTACCCCTGAAGAGGGGAAGTAAAAGAGATGCTGACCCCTCTGAGGGAACACAGGTAAGTATCCCACCTGCCCTCACGGGGGGCTCTGGTCCGGGGGCAGAATCGGGTTTGAACTGGCCCCCGGCAGGTATTGGTTTCACGGGCCGGTTAATCCCAGACAGCATGTGCTAGCCGAGGCGGGATGGTAACACAATCCACATGGAGGGATTTCGTAGGGAGAAAGAAATGCTCCTGCTATGTGGTAGCATTTGTAGCTGGCGGTATTTTTAGCCTCTAAGCTCAGTGCATATGGGCAGCAGCCACAGCCCTGAGAGGATGCGGTAAGAGCTCCAAGGAAGCTGTTTGGGGCAGCCAGGTCAGTAACATAGGGCTTTAGCAAAAAAAAAATATAGGTCTTAGGGCTGGGTTTAGATGAGAGACAATAATAGTTCGCAAGAGCTGGTAGTGCGTCTTGGCTCAGAAATTTAGTTGCAGCTGGCCCATTTCAGGGCTGACCATCAGCCTCATTTTTTTCACTATACGCTTTACTATCTGCAGCTGTAGTTGTCACATCACCAAAAAGTACTGGGCTGGGTTTGCTGTTCCTGTGTTTTTGCAGCTGATCTGTTCCAACTGAACAGAGAAATTAGAAATATCTTAGGCAGCTCTTTTGTCATTCAAGGTTTTGCTGTCACTGCAAATCAAATAAAAAAATGCCCACTTTGTCCAACCACATGTTCAGCTTAAAGTCGAGGCGTGTAAGAGACTTTTTTATTATTTTTGTCCAGTGTTGACAAATCAGGAAAATATCATTCTGATTACAGCAAATGATTTTGGGTTTCTCAATGGGGTAATTCAGATTAAACTGTTCAACCCAAAATGAAATGCACACCTCATCTTCCAGGTGTTTAGTCCTCTTGTTGAGCTTTGTTTCCTTTTAGTTTAAGTCACTTTTAAAATGAAAAATGCCATTTTGAAACAGAAGGTCAAAAAGTTTCATTTGGAAAATGTCAAAACAAAACATTTTGATGGGCTTTTTTGAAGCAGTATTCCGTTAAAGACTGCTGAAACAAGAAGTTTCAAACTTCTTAAGATTTTCCCTTGTCCCTACTTTTTTGACAGAAACTCCATTTCAGGAGAATTACATCTCCTAAGAAAGTTTCTAATCCTAAAAAGATTGTAAAACAAAAGGAAAGTAGAAGAACAAAATTAGAACATCAGCCCACTTTCACTCAGCTAAGCTGTGGTCTTTCTTGCCACCTGAGTGAACCCCCTGAGAGCAAGGAATAGGGATTAGGTGTCCTTGACAGACACTGTTCTTTTTTGGAGAAAGCAGATAGCTCTCAAGAAGAAACAGGGAACATGAATTCGTGAGAATGGTTGTATTGCTTTGCAGGGCAATCCTGAAATCAGCAGAAAAGTGCTGCATCTAGAAATATTTCTGCCCTTTATCCCCATGACCGATTACACAGGCTTTGCAAACTGCCAATAGCTGTGTAGGCAGCGGCACTCCTGTCACAGGGAAGGTGTTTCCATTTTTGCAGAGATTTGTTTGCTTTGTCAAGACCCTGCTGCATGATACTAGCAACCTCTCAAATCCAGACTTGCAGCGCTTTACCGTAAGCAGTAAAGTAATCTTGGAGTCCTGACTTGGCTATCCATATTCCCCACTCTGTTCATAAAATGTTTTGCTGTTTACAGCAGAAAAAAAATAGGTGTATGAACATTATCCTGTAGCTGAGGCCTTTCAGTGACTTCCAGTGAGGAAAATTTAGCATTAGAGATAATGCTTGGTTTTCTGCTGTTGGGTCCTCCCTCCTCCCCCTGCTCTGTCCCCACCTGACACACACACCAGCAGTGATTAAATCAATGGGAATTAATCATATCCTGTGAAAGAAAAGTGGGCCTATAGTTTCCCTTTTCTGTGTGATGGACTAATACAATCAACTTCAGAAATAATTTGTGATTGCTCTTGTCACAGGCTTTTGGCCAAATTAATCAGTGTTACATGCAGACAAATCCAGAACCATTCCCTGGACTTCATCTTTCAGCTCCAAGGTGCATGTGATGCATTCCCTGTATGTGGCGTGCATCACAAACAAAACCAGTGAAAAGTCACAGCGATTTCATCTTAGACGATCACAAATTTCTTGCTGACCTGAAAACCTGAGTAAGGACCTGTGTTTTCCATAACTCGGGAAATTTCACAACCTCGGGGAGGGGAAAAAAGAAAATCCAGAACAGCAAGAAACCGCTTACAAATTCTTCTGCGATGCAAAAATTGCACTGGTCCAAAACAAATCTCTTCTTCCCAACTTCCTCCAAGAGGTGCTTTCCTTCATTTCAACCAAATCCTCTTCAGGCGGCCCCGGTGGCCCCTCTCCCCTTTCGGTCTGGGTGTTCACGCACCAGCGTCAATAAATGCTGAGAAGTGGCCAGCAAGCAAGTCCGTTTTGTCATTAAATTAAGCAAAAGCCATTTTGAGGACTAACTGTACGCTGCAAATTAACACACTCCTGGGCTAATTACCACTTGCCGTGGGCTGGAGGTAGGGGCAAGGGAGCAGCCGGGGGCTGTGCCGTACCCTCTGCCCGGCTGCAGTCAGGGCAGGCAGCCTCACACCAGTGAGAAGTGTTGGCTTTGGAGGGGGGTTCCCCTGCACCCTTCCTTTTCAGTTCTGCGTACGGAGCCGTGGGATGCCCAGCCAGATCCCCAGGTCATCCCGCTGGGATACATAAAGCAGACTGGCTTTGCTGCAGGGTGGGTCCCTTTTCCTGAGGCTGTGCCTGCATGGCAGCAGGACTTGGGTTTGTATTTACTCCCTAAAGCACTCTTGCAGCAGTCACCTCAGCCATGCATCTCATCATGGTGTGATTAGTTATTGAATTAATTACAGTGTGGTGCTGCTAGCTACCTCTCTGCATTGAGTGGGGTGTACGATCAGCTCAGGAGCCTTCTGAGGGGCTGGGCCTTTTAGCATCCTGCTGTGGACTGCAAGAGAAACATGTCCCTGTCTATTTGCAACTCAGACAGCATACAGTTCTCACTCTTACAGCTATCCTGACTGTAGCTATGTCTTTGTCCTGCAGTCTGGCCAACTTCTTTACGATTCATTGTCAAGAAGAAGAGGAGGAAAAAACAGATTTTTTTAAAAAAAGATCCCAAGAGCAAATGCAAAAGCTGGTAACAAAGAAGATGAGTTCCACTGGGATCCAAGAAGTAGGTGTAAGTCAGACATTAAACCCTTTATTTAAGAAAATTAATAAAGTTTTTATTAAATATTAATGAACAAGGCCGGAGTCCATTCTCTCCCTGGTGAGTACTAAGAAAATTAAATATGTCATTCTTCTCTCTTTAATGTCATTGGTAGGGGTTAGTTTTAAGGTTAATTTTTTGCCACTTGACACGTGGATTTCAGGAGGTTTACACAGTATAATCACAACTGGCATTTCACCATGGTGACAGGTTCCTCATAGAGGCTGCCTGCCTACAGAAATGTTCTTTTCCTTTCCTCAGAGGGACCGGGGAAGAGAGTGTCCTCTGTCTGCAAAATATTAGTGCTCAGACTATCAGGGCGCAGTCATGCTCTGCTGCCAATGTACTGCATGATCTTCAACAAGTCATTTCATTTTGAAAAAAGTGTATAAAATTGCCACCAGGATGTGAGCTTCTCCTCAAAATCAGGTGTGTATGTAGAGTGCTGGATTACCTTCAAACCTTGTCTTCCTAGCAGAAAAGCAGCCAAATGCCAATCCAAAAAGTGGGGGAAGGGAAGGGAAGGCAAGGCAAGGCAAGGCAAGGGAGGAATAAGAGAGAAGAAGAGAGGCTCATCTCGTCCTTCCCTGTCATAGAATCATGGTACAGTTTAGGCTGGACAGGCCCTTGGAGGTTTCCAGTCCAACCCCCCACTCAAAGCATGCCTAACTTTAAACTTAGCGCTGGTTGCTCAGGCCTGTCTGGTTGAGTTTTGGCTGTCTCCAAGGATGGAGAGTCCACAGCCTTGCTGGGCATCTGCTTCAGTGCTGAACCACTCTCACAGCGATCTTTTTTTCCCTATACTCAGTCACAATTTCATTTACTGTGACTTGATGCAAATGCTGCAACTATCACCTTGCTCTGATGCGGCAGCAATCCCACAGAAAGGCAATGAAGTCCCATGCTACGTTACTCTCATCCCTGAACCACCTCCCTAGATGAGGAGAGCACTGGGACACCCACTGTGCCAAAGCATCATGTTTCTGCAGGAACGGATGGCCAGCTGTGACGGTGAAGCCTGGTCCTTCAGAGAGCAGGTAGGGGAATGAGAACAGTCCCGTCCTCTCAGATCAGTCCCGAGAGAGCATCCAAAGGCTCCTCTGCAACGAGGAGCCCGGGGCAGGCAGACTCTGCCCCAGGGTGCCACCAGCTTCCCCAGCCCTTGTGAAAACCCATTGGGCTTCTTGGCTAGAAGTCCCATGGGGAAGACAGCATTATTTCATTTTCAAGGGACTTGAATATTCTGCCTGCCTATGGCCTTTATCAGCCTGAGCTCTTTTTGTAGCCCTGCCATCTAAAGTTATTGTTCGCATACTGTAGCTAATTCCTTTTGATGATTTTCACAGCAAATACAGCTTCTCGAATACTTGTTATGCCAACTCTGTGGATGCTGGCTTTGCACATAAGGAAAAAAAAAAATACATGGATGGATCGTACATCCATCTGTAGGTAAATTAAAAATGAGAGCTACTCGGCGACTGCTCTTGACATGTGTAGGCATTTCTGTGTTGCGTTTGTTTTGGCTGACAAAGCAGGAAACTGTGAACATCCTTAAGGTTAAGAAAATGCACATGGACAAGGCATGATATTTTGAAGAGTATCTTGACCCAAACCTGTGATCAAACAAAAAGGAAATAGCATTTGAAAAATAAGTAAAGGATCACTAAGATATTCAGGGCCTTGGAGGGAGAAATCTGCTTACACTTTTCCTGGCATTTTGCCTGTCAAATTATGAGCTTATTTGTGGTGCTAAATGCTTTGCTTGTGTCTCAGAAAAATGCAGGAACTGCTGGCTTTTTTTTCCAATGGAAGGGAGAAGTTGTTAATGATCCCAAAGGTTAAGAAATTGGCACCTTCGAAAGGTAGCACTCCTTTATTTATTCATCAGCTGGGCTCTGTGTGAGCTCCCAACGTGCAGGATTGCCCACTTGACTGCCTGCCTTCCCCAGAGATCTCTCTGCATTTACCTGTGTGTGCACACGGGCATCAGCCTATGTATAAAGGAGGATTACGTTTGCAGCCAGAGATATAGTAGAGATATACTTGGACCAAAACTATAATGTTCTATAGACAGGGGTCCCAAACCAAACATCTTTGTTGGACCTTTTCTTTGTTTGAGCTAAATCAAGCTCTGAATTGCACTATACATCCAAAGGCTTCAGAGACATTCAGCTCTGGCATAGGCTATGTGTTTATGTCTTTATCTTCTAGATCCATATAGAGGTGATGTGCCCAGGACCACTGATGTCCCAACCCATACCCCTTGGTAAGTGAGCAACTAATCCCAAAAGGGTTGGCATAGGGGTGAGAGATGACTGCCCACGGTCCCCCCTACAGAGGACCTTGGGTCTCAGGGTCTTTAATGTCATAGTTTATAGCACAATGTCATGCAGGCATTTGGCTTCAGAAAGGGCTGTGTGAAACCCGAACTCAGGCACATCCCTGTTAAGCATTTTGCTGTCTTTGAAGCCACAGGATGCCCCAGGGCACATGGAAATGCTCTTTCCAGCTCAGCTTATCAGGACCAGCCCTGATGTTCCTCAAAAAGGGAAGAGGAGTCCCCTTCTGCTCTGCCTGTGTCGCCTCTGTTTTGGCATGCACAAGGCCTAGGGCAGGTGGAAAGGATCAGAAGAAACACAGCTACTTCACCCTTTCTGCCCTGTCTTTAACCTGCTGCTTCTGTTTATCACCAGAGGGGCCTCTCTGAAGCATGGATGTGTGGCAGTGACCCTATAGAGGTGCTTAACAGTCCTTATACCCAAAATGGAGGAGACCCTCTGGATCAGGTCAACCTTTTATCTCCAGTTTTCAGAGACTTTGCTAGAGGACAGGTGAGTGCATCAGCTTAGAAAATCCTATCTATTGAGAGCAGAAGGTATTACCTGCTTAGGCAATTGCTTAGGCAATTAAGTGTAGTGAATTTTCCTCGACACGGGTATCTAGAGAAATCAAGAATCAACTCTGCTTGTCTTTCCATTCAAACTTCTCTCCAAGGGAGCACAGGAAGGGAAAAAATTGGAGGAAATTACAATAAACTTCATCCTAAGCATTGTAAGCCTTGCATCCATCCTTCAGCTTGCCCCTTACCTTTTCTGTTTAATTTAAAATATTCATCCTTCAAAGGGAAAAAAGAACTTTGAAAGGAGGTATGGAGCAAACTTGTTAAAAATACAGGTGAAATTTCCCTGCTTGTTTGTGCAACTGAGTACAGAAAATCAAAAAGTGTTCTGGCAGAGGAAGAAATGCATTTATTGACGTATCATGCTGTAGCAGTGCACAGAGGTCTCTAATGAGAGCATAGAATCATAGAATCATTTAGGTTGGAAAAGACCTTTAAGATCAGCGAGTCCAACCACTAACCTAGCACTGGCAAGTCCACCACTAAACCATGTCCCTAAGCACCACATCTACACATCTTTTAAATACCTCCATGGATAGTGACTCCACCACTTCCCTGGGCAGTCCATTCCAATGCTTGACAACCCTTCAGTGAAGAAATTTTTCCTCATATCCAATCTAAACCTCCCCTGGCACAACTTGGGGCTGTTTCCTCTTGTTCTATCACTTGTTACTTGGGAGAAGAGACCAACACCCACCTCACTACAGCCTCCTTTCAGGTAGTCGTGAAGAGCGATAAGGTCTCCCCTCAGCCTCCTTTTCTCCAGACTAAACAACCCCAGTTCCCTCAGCCACTCCTCATAAGACTTGTGCTCTAGACCCTTCACCAGTTTCATACGCTAAGTAGTCCTTATTTACATGGGAAGTGGTTACTTTACCAGCAGGAAAAAGTAATGCACTGAGAGATCAGGCTTCATACCTCAAAGATGAGAGCTGAGCAACTTTGAAAAGTGTGTTTAGTCTGGCTTAGCTGTGTGCCGCAGAGATGGGATACCAGTGCCAATCTCCTCAGGTGCAGGCCAGCACCTAATTAGATGCTGACTCACACATCCTCTTGCATGTATCACACGTACACCATACACTGGGATGCGGAGTTTGCTATCTGAAAAGCCCCTAGCATTCAGTTTGCGCTAGATAAATAACAATGGCATTAATGGACTAAAATTTTAACATAAAAGACTAACTGTTGTAATTTCTTCTTTGTATGATTGGAGCTAACAGCATCTTCTTTTCTCGAAGGGAGACTGCTTTGAAAGGATCAAGAACAGCTCTGCAAAAGTGGGAGGAAGGGACATTTATATAACAATAAGCCTTTTCCCCCTTAATTTTCTCAGTTGGCTGCACAGTCTTCTCCTGTCTTTTGATGAGATCTCTTAATAAAAACATTAAAAGGATGAGCATAGGCAGCTCCATTTCCAGTAATAGGATGGGTATGAAGCCAATGAGAAAACTTCATTTCATAAAACCTCCCTGCTGAAATCTACCCTACCTCAGCGTTTATCAGCTTCTCTGCTTTATTGTCTATTTATAATGGAAATAGCTCAGCTTCAGCTCTTACTCATCAAGCCATGTGGATGACAATGTCAACTGACACCAGTTTTCATAAGCTAAAAAAGCTGCCCTAGGGTAAGCAGCAGTGAGACCAATCACATTTAGTGATTAATATTTCCTGCTTCAGAAAAGATAAAGACACACATGCAGTTGAAATTAGACTTCACTGGCAAAGATGACTTGAGAGAATAGCTGGGCAAACATCAGGTTTCTGAATGAAGGACCAGTGGCTCGATTCTTCAGTGGCATTGCCCAGTGCAGAAATGAAGTTTTCTGGCTGTGTTACACAGACAGGCAAGCATTAAAAAATAGAAAAAGGATTTGCCTCCTGTTATCCTGTGACCACATCTATTCCCTGAGCCATTAAAAAAAGAGGCAGGCCTGCCCTCGGTGCTTGCACGGTAAGCGTTTGCACCAACTCCAGCCAAAAAACATTCCTCTCTCCTTCCAGCTTGGATGTGTTCTTTAGGATTCCTGCAACGTTCCCAGTGGGGCTCTGAGAAATATCACACTCTCTTATCCAGTTTTTTTATTCCTCTCACTCACCAGCAGCTTTCATTTTGCTTTGCTTGCTTGGCTACCTGAAGGAAATGCTTGCAGTCTTTCAAACTGGGCTCACAGAGTTTGGCTGTGAAGGTGTTACATCGGTGCCAAACCAATGCGCCATCAAAATGGAGTGATCCAGCTAATGAACAGGCAAACTGCAAATGTTGGGCTCATGCCGATGACATTGGTATGCTTATGCTGGGTATAACAGAGACTTGCATTGGGTTTACTGTCTCTTCTGTAGTTTTATTTTAGAATATTTACTCTCTAAAGATGTACAAAGAGGAAAGACCTTTTCTCCTGCCTCAACTTTATCTTGTAATAGGGATCCTACCTGACAACTGGCATAGGGATGAAACATCCCTTTATTCACAAATACAACTCTCTTAAGGGTTTCACAACACTTGCCTTTCCTCAGCCCTTGCAAGAGGAAGAGAGTGAGGAGGAATGCTGTGGCCCTCAGTGTCAGATGCAATTGCTAAGGGTCCCCTGCCATTTCTGGTCCAGCAGAGATCTCTTGTAAGCCAGACATAGAAAAGCCTGGGTGGCCATTGCAGTCCGGTGGAAGAACTGGGCCAGCAAAGTTACAGTCTGCTCTTACAGATCACCTTCTGGGGTTTCACACTGTCCCCGTCGGGTCAGATCTTCTCACACAGGAGCCTCATAGCAAGTCAAACATGCACTATGAATATGGAGCATCTCTCATGTTGCTGCTTCCAGGACAGAGGCTGTCAGGAGAAGAGAAGAGCACCGTCAGAGCAAGCTGTGTGCTGTTAGCTACTTGTTCTTCACAGAGTTTTGGATCCCAAGGTAACTCTGAGCAGCTCTAGGGCTGTAGGACACACTTACCAGCAGCTAACGTGGTCCTTGACAGGATGCTGAGGCTTTCTGAGCCAGAACTTCCTGATAAAAAAGAAACCGAAGTCCAGCGGAAGAGGCTTGGAAACAAAGAAACCTTTGACAGAGGCGTGAACAAGAACAAGCAAGACACAGCCCAGGAGGAGAAAGAATCCCACTAAATAAGGAAAACTCAGGGAGTCAGAGACAGGTCTGCCAGAACAGAAGGAAAGAGAGACCAAGCTTAGAAACAGGAAAAAAGAAGTCACTAAAAGCAGAGGACAAAGCATTAGGAGCCAAAAGGGGCTGAGTAGGGCACTGAGATCAAAGAAATTGCTTTATGGAAGTTGAAAGCACAAGTAAAATGTAAAAGCCATGGAGACACTCCATCCCAGGTAACTCCACAGCTAAGGTTTTGAGGTTTCACAACAAAGGGTGTAAAATGCTTGACCTGGTTATCTAAAAAGGAAAAAAACCTCAATCATTGTCTTTTTCCAGAAGAAATCCTGCCTATCAGTTTGAAATACAAGACTAGTACTGTATTTTTTTAATCCTTTCTGAGTTTGTGTTGTTTTTTTCCCTGGCATCCTATCACGCCCAAATTTGATGGTGATCCCTCAGTATTGCACATTTTGGTGGGTAGATAGCCCAATGGAGTGAGAGAATGAAATCACATTGCATCTAGTTGAGGCATACAGTTGCTTGGAGTATTTACGGTGCTCTGAGAGGGAGGAGATGATTAGAGAGGGCTTACATCATACAGACAAATGCGGCAAATGAATATATTAAGGGGCAAATTTTAAGTCCGTGTCACAGGTTGTGGCTTTCAAAAGCGCTTCGTCTGCATTTGGGCATGTAAAAAAGTGGTCAGATATTTTATATGTATCAAAACTTCTTTCCAGAATGAGACAAAATATTCATTTGGGGGTGGTAAAGGTTTATGGTGAATCCTGAAGGTCACTGTAAATTAGAAAGCTGGGTTCCTTTTCTCTCCGTCATATGCTCTTAGTCCTTCTAATTTATACTCCCTCCCCACAAGGGATTAGCAAATAAATTCATTTTATTTAAATGGGTTGTCAAAATACAACACCGTCAGCTTCAGCTCATGTGTTTCAGCTCAAAAGCAGAAGCGGTCCACGCCGAGAGAAAGTCGCACTGCCAGTAGATCAGAGCTTTCAGTCAGGGCCATGGGGGTAGCTTTGATGACTTTACAGTTAGTTCATGATTAATAAACACCTTTTGTAAAATGGTGTTCCTGCATCCCCGCTCTCCCCTCTGCCTGCTACCTGGGGGCTCTGCCATTCCGATGTGTGACTGCTCTCGCAGTTCATCTGCGTTAGGGGAAAAGAGAGTATTTTGGGGAGTGGGTGATGTATGCACGCCCATGTGTGCGCACATACAACGCACAGCTTGTGAGCCTCCATCCTCTGAAAGCAGCTTTTCATTCTTGTCAGGACAAACCCACAGCGAAGTTCAGAAGTCATTGCTGTTAGACAGGAAAAGGGCCAGTTCAAATCTGTCACTCCATCAGAGCATGGTATTCCCCCCTGGTAAAGGTCACTTGGAGAGAAGATATGAAAGTGATTCAATACTTGAACTTACCCAAAAAGCCAAGCAACTTATTTACTATGCAGTGACCCTGTAGTGACCTCATCCACAACATATGCAGCTCCCACAGGCATTGGTTGGTGTCATGAGTACAGATCAAGAAAACAGTATTGCTGTGCTAGGGGAATACATCAAGTACATCTCTGTGGTTTAGTTTTACAAAACCTATATGCATCTTTCAATCACTTTTTATAAAAATTAGTAAAGTATTGAGTAGAACTTTGAAAGATGTGTTTTTATTTTCATCCAGGTGTTTCTAACGCTATTTCTCAAGGCACAGCAAGCAAGACACATACACCAAAGACACAGAAGAGTTGTTCAAGCTGTGCTGTCTTTTACCTTGAACAGGAATGTTCACACTGATGCTCTGAAATAAATTCCACTCTGAGTGATCATTTCCTTAAAAGTGAGGAATAAGCAATATTTTTTTTCTTTTTCAAAACACTGGAGGCCAAACGGATAAGGTAGAACTTTTCCACTGAAGTTGATTTTGTTAGTTCTCAAGAAAGCAACTAGTTCAGAAGGTAAAGAAGAAAATTGATGATCCACATCTTTCAAAGGCACACCACGGTTCTCGGCGTTGCAGGACCACTGTATGAATCACTGTTTTGTGTCACCACTTATACACAGCTGTGCTGTCACTGTGCAGAATTTTTCTGAGCATCAACATCCAAATCCGGATTAAAAGGGAAACCCAAACAATTTCATCTACTTCCCTCATGATTCACCTGCTTCCTTGTCACCATCATGCCTGCAAGCACAGGGACAGAGAAGAAGGAGAGCAAAAAATAAAAACAACAACCCCAAAATATGAAAAGCTGAGGCTGTTTCACAGATAGAAATCATAAGGTCTTGCTTGACTCTGGGGTTTCTAATGTGATTTTTTTAAAATTACATTCCCTGGTTTCCCCCAAACCAAGTTTGTATTTCTAGTATAAAACAGCCAAACTGCCTGACTGATATAAAAAGCTATTTTCTTTCTCCCCCCCGCTTCCCCACCCCCCCATCAATCGACAGCACTTGCCTCCGGTGCCTCAACAGTAGCTATGACTGTGTCTTAATGAAAAAAGATGTATAAAATATTACCATAACCTCAGAGGCATGAGTAAAGCCCTTATTAGAATTCGGGACCTACAGCTGTAAGGGGGGGGCTCGGGCCGGCAGATAAAGTTAACTATTGTTAGCTCACAAGTGGCTCAGACTTCCTGGCAACTGCAGTGAATTACTCAGCCCTTTATGCAGGGTTTCAGAAACAGTTCACTGTTTCACAACAAAAAAGGCATTCAGGCTGGCAAAGATGGTCTCCCAGGGCTCTAGAAAGCTAGCTTTAAGACAGTGAATGGACACTGGAGCCTCCTAAGTGAATGACCACTGTGGGAAAGGGTGGTGATGTCAGCTTGAATGCATTTCCAATGGTTTTGTCCCACTTTTCATTGCTTTTGCGCTCTCCCTCGCTCTCTTTCTCTGCCCCAAGCTGTCCCCTTCCTGTTCTTTTCAGGCCATTATTTTAAAAGTTTAGAGCTCGCAGCCACACGGAGGGGAGGGCCCACTGCGGCATTGCTGCCATGGCAATGCGTCTCTGCACTTTTGTTTGCATATAAAAAATATTGGGGGGGTATGGGCAGGGGGAGCTGAAAAGAAGATGAAAAAGTGAGAGGTGGAGGGACAGGAGAAGAGGGAGTGTCAGCGTCCTGCAGCTTTTTGCTGGGGCTACGAGGCTGGAAAGGAAAACTGGGGGCACAAGGAGGGGAACTGATGAAAGCAGCAGGGATTTGGGGTCCTTTGAAAAACAAATTTGTAATCCTTCACACTGCACATGTTTGAAAGGATCGGCACTTTTGAAGGCCTAGAGAAGAATCGGAATAATGTTCTTAGCTAAGCCCTCAGAAAGAACAGAGCCGTGCTTTGGAAAACATACCCAATTACATAAGTTTATCAAAAGCTTTCAAAGGCTCCTCTGTCCTTGACCAAAAGGGAAAAAAAAATAGTGGAGGGGTGAAAGAGGGAGAAGGCTCCTAAGTGCATTTACCCATGGTAGCAGGCGAACAGCAGCTAAGCTGACATATTCCAAACCGGTGTGGCCCATCATCCCAGGCCTCCCCATGTCAGCAACGTGCAGGCTTCAGGCAACAAGCCCTGGAAAGCATCTTTGCAAAAACCAGCTGGACGTGCAAGTAACAAGGGAATATGGAGCGAGGTGCTCGATATGTACTTGCTCCTTGTAAATAAAACCATGACTCCCCTGTCCAGCAAGCCCACTTGGTTTGCTTCCTGCTTTCCGTGAATTACTTGGTATTCATACGGATAAATGTATGCAGGCTTGGCTAAGCCTGTCCTCAGGCAAAATTATAAGATAACAGCATTGTGCAGAGAGCGAGCATTACAGCTTAGCCCACACTAAGTTCCCAGTGTGCTGGGGGTTTTGATGCTAATGTGTCTAAGAATGCAGATGTACGTGCTGCATGCACAAGCTCGTCTTAGCAGCAATACCCTCGTGGAGGCTTTCCTGCCCTCTGCCTGAGCTGCAACCCCATTTCCCTAAGACTATCTTTACAGGCAAAAAAAGTAGCTTTTGCTGATGGATAGTTAACACTAATTTGCAATCCTGCTGCAGAAATACCAGCAGAGACCAAGACAGCCTTATTGTGCCATAAAATAGGTGAGGAGACACTGCTGGCTTCACCTAAACTGTCTTTATATTGGTTCTTTCTGTTACCCCCCCAGACAGGCAATATGCTTGTGTAGCCAGAGGTAAATGTGCTTTAGTTTTGCCATAAGGTAAATTCACTAAGATCAGCCCTGTACCCCATGTGAGGCTGACTTCAGTGAGTTTTCCTCTGGTAAAACTTAAGAGCCTTGTCTTCACTATGTTTTTATTGTGAAATAACTCTTGGATATGATGAAAGACACAGCTTTTTGTGCTTAAAAAGGAAAGGCCTGTGGCTACCTCGTACTAAACACAGGCTCCCTGTCTCCAGACAGGATTTAGCAGTGAGGTACCTTGACCACGTTAGTTGTCATCTGGATAAAACCAAACCAAACCTTTATGCCAGAGCTTAAGAGGGCAAACACAAACCCTGCCTTCTTAAAAGCTATCGACACTCACTGAACCACCTGCAGCCAGCCTCACAGTATGAAACTCACTTTTTGAGCTGGTGAGGAGACCTGTGCTCCTGAGGTGCTTCTGAAAGTTCCTGTCATAAAGATGATCCATTAAGGATATTTCTAACCAGTCTTATCAGAGAAAGCAAGGGGACATTTATTTCCCTGAGGTAGTTTTTCCTTCTCATTCTTTTCCTTAAAAAGACTGGCAATACCATATCTTGTTCTGCTTGGCTTTAGCAGGGGACCTCAGATCTTGTCAATACAGTAAAATCCCAAGACCAAGGAAAGCATACAAGGCTGTGGTTTCATGACTGGTTTAGACCAGCCTGAAATTAAGCTACCACCAAAGGGACACACAGCCCAGGATACACGTTTTGCCCTCACTTGCAAAGAGCAAGCCTATGTTTTCTGATGGCAGGACAATCTCTGATGAACTTATGCTGACTGTGAAACCCTCTCTTAGCTGTCTTTTGCTTCCTGGGCTAGTGCAGGCTGGTGTGAATAACATTAATATGAACATTCCAGTTCATTATAAATTAATTTGCTAGCTTCAGTAAACTTGCACGGTGCCAATAGGAAAGTTTCTTTACACAGATTTCAGTCAAAATAAAAGCAGCAGGACTTATAATTGATATAGTTGTTTCAGTATCATCAATCATGTAGACATGCCCACTGAGAATGTATGTGGTCCCTCTGTCTCCACAACCGCAGGGACTGAGTTGGTAACTCCTTGATACTGGTGCCATTTACCTAAATTGTTAATGCCCTGAAGATAAATAGGTGTTAAGAAAACCAACAGAATTTTAAACTGTCTGCCTGAGGTGTTTTCTCTCTTCAGCTTCCCTCCACCTGGGTCTTCTGACTTCACCATTTCATTAGTACTTTTCTTGCCCACAATAGGCTTGAATGACCAATATAAAAAGGATTTGTCAATGTAAAGAGTTGAAAAATGAAAATACTTTTCAGGCTGTCTTTATATACTGAAAAAAAAAACCCGGAAGGGCACAACTCTATTTTCCCAGTCACCTCTAATTCCCATCCTGGCTCTAAGCAAGTCTAATAGGTCTGCAGTCAAGCACTGCAGAGCCCCAAAGGCCCCAGCGTGAGGTGAAGCAAGCAGAGCCCACGTGGGAAGGGGTACTCTTTCCTGGGTAGAAATGGCCCTGAGTTGAAGCTTCCCAGGAAAGATCCCCTACAAAAAAACGTTGTTTCTACAAACCCTTACAGAGAAATATTTTGCTGTGTTTAGAAGGCCTGCAAAAACCTGCAGGACAGAAAGTCCTATCTTCTGTCAGCTCTGCTTGAAGGTTGTCTAAATGTTGGACTGTCCTGTCTGGCACCAGGCTCTTAGTAAGCAACCAGCATCACCATTTTCTTTCGCTTGTCACAGAAAAGCTCATACCATTATGAAGTTCCAGTTATTTAAGATATTGGTCTAAGAAAGAAGGGGTGTATCAGCTATATTTGAACCAGCTCAGGAAAATAGCTCCCAAAGTTTGAGTTGGATAAAAATCATAGGAAATAAACAGCTATGAAGGCAGAATGCCAAAACAAGATTTAAAAGGCTTTTGAACTCTATCCAGACAAGATCAGGGGAAATTAAAATGATTTTCTAAGAGCTGGCTCCTGGCAGGTATATTTTAAAGTAGTCTCTCCTGAAACCTTCCCTTCTGTGCTTCAATCTCTCACAGCTTTGCTGTGACTATGGTTAATTACATTCTGGAAAGAAAATCTTTAGGAATATAATCTACTTTTTTTCCTTATATAACATTCCTATCACTTTGTGTCTCAGTTCTCCGCAGACACTGATAAGTTTCTCCTGTCTCCCTCCCTTTCTTTGCCCTCCATGAGCTGAGGAAGTAGGCTTTCCCAATTTTCCAGCGGGAGCTGTGAAAATCTCACTCTGGCAAACATTAGAATTCTGTCTGTTGTCTGCAGCCACCTTCACTTACAGAGGGCTTTCCTCCTCTCTCCTTCCCTTCCTGGCTTTGGCCATGGTGGAAAAGTTGGGCTTGCCCTCTAAGCCCTTTCTCCTTCCCTTTCCCATTCTTTATCCTCCACACAGCACTGTAGCTGATACTTCTTTTCCCCTCTGTCCATGTTGCCATCTTTTATCCCTCCAGTTCCATCAGCCTCTAATTTTAGCTATAGATTCTCTTCGTTCTTTTCATCACAATCATCTTGCAGCCCATCTACATTAATAGTTCATCTGCTTCTCCTGCTCTCCCCCTTGCCTTTGGTTCCCTTCCTTCCACTGACATGGTCCTTTGCGCAGAAACAGCAGGGGCAGTGCAAATGTGTTATCAAATGGAGACCAATGTGTCCAAGATCCATCAGTAGTTGTCATTTCCACATTGCCTAACATGGTCATCCTCAGATATTTAATGCTGCCACAGCAACTGCAACAGCTGGGAAGGATTTTATGAGTAGTAGGAGAAGAGGATTCAATGTGGAGACTAACTGTGATAAGTGGCATACTGGGACCAAGGGAAAAGAGGGAAGAAAGGGACTCTGGCCATTTTGCTACCTTTGCTTTCCCAGATTTCATTTCTACCAGAGTACATGACCTTGCGAATTCCTCTCTAGAGAAAATTATCAAGGTATACCTTGAATTTTTTCTTCCTATTTATTGGCCTTGTCTTCCATCTTCTTCACCTGTAACTCTCTTCTCTCATTTCATCTGCAAATATTTCTTGTCTGCTCTCTTGTCTGAGCACACCACCTGCCCCAGATGCTTCTTTCCATGACATGAACTTTTATATGATCTCCCTATAGCTTACCCTTCAGCATCGTAGTGTCCTCTGGCTCTTCTCTCACAGTAAGTCTTATCTTAGGAAAAAAAAAGAAAAAAAAATCTTGACTCTGCTTCTCCAACCCCCACCCTCCCATTCTCCTCCTTTTCAACTTCAGCTTTATTGAATATGTTGCTTGCGTCAAAGCTTGAAGTCCTTTCCTCCATTTCTACCCTAGACTCTTTCCGATACCTCTCCTAGCAGTCCACATTAAAAAAAAAGAAGGACTTTAGTGATCTCATCATTGTCAAAGATTTCACCCTTCTCAATCTCTCAGGTGACTTCAACGTAGCTAAAATTCTCATTTTTGAGAGATTTCAAATCTCTCAGATTCTGCCCCAGATCACCTTCTTTCTTCTCTCTTCAAAGTATATTTGGGTAATCCCAGCCACATCCATTTTTATGGTATTTTATGTTGTTTCTCAAAACAGCCTGAGATGCAGATTTTTGCTGCTGTTTTTGTTACCACCATTGATGCTGCTGTGTTGGTGCTTAAATGTGAGTTGAACTCTTTTGATAATCCACATTCAGATTGCTTGTCTGTGGTCATGCAAGAAGGATATAACAGAACTAACCCAGAACTAATATTTCTGATTTCTCTTGCTCTCTTCTCATTCCTCTTTGAAGAGGATTGTCCACACAGGCATTGTCCACACAGGTAATACTCTGGATGCACAGAATTCCTTCATTAACTCCAAGATCTAGTTTATGGTTCTTTGCTTTCAGTATGCCTATTTTTCTTCCTTGTATATGTCTTGCTCTCTGGAAATACCTCATTCCTTGTACAAATATCTCACTACCAGGTTAAGGTCTTGCTCTTCTTTGATCTTGCCATGGCACTAGGAGTACTCCTGAAACGCTTGGCAGTTAATTGCTAATCATTGATTTAAGTGGGAAGTGAGAAACGTGAATATTTTATCGGATCTGGGCCATGGTCGCCCCTCAGGGAGCTTTTATCCACATAAACTCAGAGCGTCTGCCTAGCATGCAAAAGGTATCTGCCTCTGCTTGAGAGATCTACAATACAAGTACTGACAGACAATATCTAGTTTCATATTATATGAGTAGACAGGGAGAAGCCAGGTCAATTCTGCTCTCTCAAGAGTTTTTCTTCATCTTTGGAGTAGAGCAAACACCAGACTTCCTCCCTTGCCCCAGGGTGTCACAGAGTGATGCAGTCCCTCTGACTCTGGAAATACCGTAACCAGTTGGCACCACCACCCCATGGAGCAGTCTCCCATGGCCCCTATTTTGAGGTCCCACTCATGCCCAGGGCAGGCTGTGCAGACAGGAGCAGCCAGGGTCCTATTTCTCAGGTACGCTGGAGCTAGGTGATAAGATATTTGCGCTGTGTCATTAGAAACCCTGGCAACACTAAATTCATCTGGAAATAACAGCATCTCCACCAGTAAAAGCTACCATTTGCACCCTGGGTGAGAGGCTGGAAGATGAGGTTTCAGTCTGCACTTTGCTGGAGAGTGCCCTGACCACCAGGCTTTAGCCTAGCTTCAACTATGTGGTAGGAGAGGAGCACCGCCCATCCTAGCCCAATCTCAAGTTGTGACACTGTGCAGAAAGTAACTTAAGTTACTTAAAGTTAAAGCCTTGCTCACAAGTAAAGATCCATGAAAAGAACAGGCAAGAAGGATCTTGACTTGGTAGCCCACTGAAAGTCTGGGGATTAAGGGAAAGGAAATTCTTATTTACCATGTGAAGGCCTAAGGAAAAAAAACAAGCTGAACCATAGCAGGTCTTTCAGTCCTTCATGAGGGCATGAAGACCTCAAAGCATGGGTCCACAGCTACTTTTGGTTGGAAGAGTCAGGTTTCAAGGGCTTTTCTGCCTGGGGAAGCTTGTGCACAGAAGGCAATTTACAGCACCCAGGAGACCCAATGCTCACTTCCCTTGTGAACACTCACACTAAGCTAAAAGAAAATTTGAGAAGGGCAGCTTACTCTAATTTGATGTTGAAGCAAGCTACCAAGCACATGGTGCAGTCTGTATGCAGGTCTCCACTACACAATGAAGTGCAGTGCAGGGACGCCCAAGACAGCAGCAGGACTGGACTGGCCAGTCTGAAGTCATTGCCAAAAAAATAGTTCCAGTAGACATGCTCTAAAGGTAGAAACTGCATGGACAAAACCTCATGAAGAACCAGTTAATACAAGGCAAGCAACAGTATTTCAGCTGCTGGCTGCTTTGGTTTTTTCTCTGTTTTTGTTTTTACTTTACAACTGGACACATCTGTCATAAAATCCCTTCTCACAACATATACACAAGATTTCTGGCCTCCTATATATATGGTTAATTCTGGCAGGATGTCAGCAGGATTCTAGGGGTAATAATTTCACATAAAAACAGAACGAGTGATCCAATGTGTTAATATAATATTTGTGATACTATTTATTTTGAGATTACCATAACATTTCACCAAATCCAGTTTTATATTGTCATTTTTTCCCTTTTTTTTAATCTTCTATATCTGATTGTTATTTTGTCAGTTTTATCACTTCTTTATTGTAAAATAGAAGCATTTTATATTTCAATTTGTACCAACATTCAACATTATTTATTTGTTACATTCCTTTGTGGGTTTTTTTATGAAAGTAATAAAAAGTTTAAACATTAAAAAGTATCAGGGAAACCCTTTCTTCTCATTTCAGTGCTGAGAGTGGATTTTTGCAGTGGTCAATGCATTAGCAGCATCGAGAGACAGCATTCAGTCTCATTTTCTAGTATTGGAGTTGCTGTAATTCTAGGTCATGTGGAGACGCTTCACTGACCACTTGGAATCACCAGGAGCTGAGGTTTCAAATGTGTGTGCTTTCAGTTACACACTTCAGGACTTCCTTAGGTGCCTATCTCAGTTTGGTCCCTGGAGCTTCAGAACTGCAAATGAAGCCAGTAAGAGCTTTTGATGGTCAGCACCTCTGAAATTCCTGCATCATTTAGGCTTCAAGTGCCAGGCTGGACTCTAATAGAAAGCAAATCTTAGAAACAAAACTTACTTACTCCTGTGACAGCACCATATTTATTCTCAAGACATCTTCTCAGAGAAAGATTCAGAAGTCATAAAAAGTAGTTCCACAGGGGATGGATGAGGTCTCAAACTCCCTTTACATATGCAGAAACCACTTTATTCCATTATTCTATTTTAAAAATAGAGATTCCTTCTTCATCTCAGAAAGTACAGTCACCCTTCTTTTTCTCTCAGTGTCCTTTGTATTCCTGCAAAAATTAGTGAGAAGGAGCAGGAGAAATAGAGACAGGAAAGAATCTGTCCTGAGAGGGGTAGAGAAGGGTGAGAGAGAAGATCAGGCAGGTATGACTTGTTTACTCTCTGGCATACTAAACAGCTGCAAATTCAAGAAAACACATAGAAACAAAAATCTCTGGGAAAAGATTACCAATAGATTCCCTCAGAAAGTAAATTTGGAACTGTTTTCAATAAACAGGACCATGAAATATCAGATGTCTGGGATCTTCTTGAGTGCTGCAGAGGAAGTTAAGCATCTACATTCTACACAGCAATTCACACTACCAGCCACCTTTGACTGCCAAACCCTGTCAGTAGAGTGAAAAAATCATGGCACTGAAATGTTCACAGTAACCTTTTCAAACAGTGCAGTATAAATAGTTGTGGCAAAGAATAGATGGATGGATAGATAGACAGATGGATGTCTCTTGTCTGTAGAATTATTTACAAATTTGGATAAGGAAGCACTGCTTGTACGGGTGACTTCATACCCTCCAAGCCAGCCTGCCTGATGGAGAAAACGTTTTCTCCTTTCTGCTTACTGAAAAAAACCTACCAAACCAATCAACCATACAAACAAAAAAACCCCACCTTTTATTTATTCCTTCAGGAACACATAAAACCAACTTCTGCTTAGAGGCAAGCCAAATGCAGTTAAGCAATGTGCATAATAGGAAGAAAAAAATGCAACTCTCTTTATGTTAATATAATTAATATTGCCTATCAACTAGGACAGTAATATTATCAGGAAAATATAAGGCAGCATCTGTTATAAAACAAGCCATAATTTGTGGAAAAGAGCCACAGGTGAGAGAGGAGAAAACAAAATCCAAACAGGGAATATAATGTTTAATGCCCAAATTTACATCTTACAGCATCAGAAAAACCATCACAGTTATTAGCGTGAAATGTCCAAAGAGGGCAATGACAGCAAGGTGACACGCGACCCTCAAGAGTCCCATACTGGGGTTTGCATTTTAATGCCTCAGAACACATGCTTGCCTGAGACCCAAGGAATCTATGCACTTGGAATGGAATTTTATATGATGAAAGACAGGTAGACCAGTGATGGTCTATTAAGAAGTGCTAGGAGTAAAAAGGCATTTAGTGGAGACCTGGAAAAAGCCTCCACTTTAAACCCTTCAGACTCAATGGAGCAGAGAAACAGTCCCTTGGCCGGTGGCAGCAAAACACTGGTGATGTTGAGAAAGTCAAGTAGCCATTCATCACTGTGGCATGGGAGAAGTTGCATAAAGGATCTGAAAAGCCCTCCAAAGCACCCTGAACCCAGGCAGCAATTATGTCAAGCATTTGACCCACTGAAACCACTGTTAACCTCTAACAGAGGCACAGTTGTACAGCTAAACATTCACAATGTTAGTCATGTTTAAACAGCTTCCAGTAAAGATGACACAGGCCTATTAGAGGAATTTGCACATTCCCTCTAGAATTGATGGATTCTTTCAAGTCTTTATCCTCAGCCTTGGCTGCCAACTTCATCTTTACAGTTCTTACCCCTTATTTTCCCTGGGAACCTAATAAATGAAATGTTGTCCCCACAGATTTAATTTTTCCTATTAGAGGAAATTCCGTTTGGTGAGGTTGGGCTGGCCTATGCTATGAATTTCCTAAATGGTAGATTTAAATATGTATATTTAAAAACTTGGCCATGAGCCTTAGTTTGGGGCAGAAAGGAAACAGTGTTCTCCAATATTTCCTTTGAGGCACACCAAGCAAAAGATAGTAAATGTTATACAAAATGTCTCTCCAATCCCCAAAAGATGACACATCACCTTTTCTCCAGCATCTCTTTGGGTAACTCCATGTATACACTCAAGGAATGCTGGGAGAATAAAGCTGTCCTTCCCCATACAGGAACCAATCCTGGCAGGCGAGGCTCCTCTCTGGCTCTGAAGCTGCTTAATGCCACTGAAATCAATAGAGTTATCCTCATTTGCAGCAATGGGAGGCAGCGTCAGGTCCTTCCCTTCCTTGGCAGTCTGCAGCTCTGGCTCGAAGCCATGAATGAAATGGCTTATCCTATGTGCAGTGCACTAACACTGCTGCTGGACTAGCGAGCAGTGGGACCAGCTGGAACCCAGACAGGCTGGAAAGAGATAACGCAACAGGAGGGACCCCCTCTCTCACACACACGCACACACACACACAAAAGGGTGACAAAGGCATTGTTGTCAAACTGTTGATTGATTTGACTGTCTTAATTCTTAAGAACCATAACCACTGAAATGCACCATTTATAAATCAAGAAGGGGCCATAAGGACTATTACAAGATAATTTTTTGTAGTCACTGCTTTATCATTCCAGAATAACTTCACTGTATTTAGCTGAAATCAGTGGAATTACCCTAGCATAAAATGGGAGTAATCTGGTGGTGAATCAAGTCTTTCAGGAATAAAACACAAAAATAGGGCTGTAGGAGACACTGCATACCCAGCTTAACAGGAGTGGACCAGGGACAGAAATAAAAAAAAACTTGTAATTTTCTAGGTGAAGGCACAGTGATAACCATTAGGTGGATAGCTGTTTGTACTGCTCTACTTCATTTTCTGGTATTTTATAGAAAAATGAAACTAACTAAATTAGTCACTAAGTATGTTCCTAGAAATTTTGGGAGTAAGTTCTCTTTATAACCTTTACCTGACATCAGAAAATTTTTAAGGTGTTTCAAACAAGGTTTAAAGTAGGCAGACTTGTTTTCCTCCTTTTCATGCCTCAGCACTCTGGGTTTTTTTGGCAGCATCTTTTTATTTTCTTGCAGAATTCAAGCAATGCTACTCAAAAAAGCATACCAGAAATTAGGACCCCTATGTATATTTCAGAGAAACCAAGCTTACTGTATAGGATCAGTCTGATCCTAGATCTCTTGGCTAGTCTTTCTTGGTCACCTGAATTGTGCCCTGGGTACCTGCAAGTAGTCAGAGGCATGTTTCTCTTGCGATTCTGCACTGTGTTCAGAATAATCTGGTCTCCAGGTCCCCAAAGACTCCTTTATGATGTTTTAAATCAATCCTGACACTGCAGCCATGAGGTCTTGATGAGGAGTTGTGTAATGCAACAGAAAGAAGAGTTATGACTGTGGCACTGTGGGATCAGCAGCACCAGCACATCAACTGTACTTCAGCAGCCAAATGCAGGCTGCAGGGAAAAGAAGTGTGGAAAGGCTATCACATAAGAACTTCACTTTAAAAATGACCAGCCCTGTAGTGCAGCCATGGTGAGTGGGCTTCTCCTAAGCATTTTCCTGAGAGTCAAGTTTTGACCTAACCGTTGCCAACCCAACCCTTGCCTCTAGCAGGGTCATTTTTTTTGCTCTTTGCTAAGAGATTTCCTTCAGCTTCCTTCATACAAGCTGAGCAGTACCACTGAATATCTCAAGAGTCAGGGGGAAACTGAAGCTTTTTGCTTACATCAGTTCCTTAGCTCAGTGCTTAACCAAAGCCTGAAGGCTCTCTTCCCCTTCAGTGACTGCTACTATCCCTGTTGCCACTCTTTCTTTGCAACCATTGGGTATGTTGATGGAACAGAATAGCAGCACTGATGGCAGAGGTGATGCAGGCAGAGTTAACTAGCTTTAAACCAGACAGCTCATATACCCCTAATGGGTGAAACTGATGTAGCATGGATCTGAGTGTGAGCTACTTCAGCACCTTCAGCCTAAGGTGCAATCCATGCTTTGCTGCATCTTGCTGCAGCTGCACTGAGCAGCACCTGAGCTTGGCAGTGTAAAGCTAGTTTATCTATGCTACCTACAGTAGCAAGGTAAATGACTACTGATGAATCCTGTATGTCCTCTTAGGAACATGGTTTAGTGGCGGACTTGGCAGTGTCAGGTTTATGGTTGGACTCAATGATCTTAAGGGTCTTTTCCAACCTAAATGATTCTATTCTATGATGCTATACTGCACAGAAGTCACTGAGGTGTAAACCAGTCTTCACATTTCTCCAGAGGCCCTTTATCACCACCTTCAACAAACCTATTGCTCACTGTATCCTGTGATACTGAAGTATCCTCAGCACCCTAGCTGCCGTGGAAGGTGCGGCATTTGGTTGCAATGGCAGGCAGACTGCAGCTAGACACTGATGAAAGAGCTGGGCTCAGCAACAAGATCTTTAGAATGAGGAAAGCAGGTCCTGAAATCATGGGTTGGGATTTTGGAGGACGCCCCAAGCAACTCATGCAGGCTCAATTTCATTGCATCTTGTGAGAAAAGCACCAGGAGGGAATGAACTTGGCAAAATGTCAAACATGAGTAGAGACCTGATAAGACTCCTTCTATAAAATTAATGTAAAATAACTTTGGGTTTCATTTCAGTGCCGAGAGAAGGTTAGGGTCAGTTTTTTCTCTCCTTCTGAAGTGATGCCCTGATTCCTTCTTACATTTCTATAATAAGCTTCTATGAATTCCAATAAAATAATCACCTGCAGGATTCAGCTTTATTGCCCTAGACAAATGCATCATCTTTACTCCAATTTAGAAAAAGTGTTACAGCCATGGGTAATAGTCCAGATCCTCTAAAAAAAAAAAATAGAACAGTCATTTAATTTAACAGCAAGGCTTTTCTCCATCAAAAGGCTAGAGATATCACCATTATCCTGGTTTTTCTTAATTACAGCATATGGCAGGAAAAATTCTATAAATAATCATGCTTGTGCTGCAGTTTGAAAGTTGCCATCTCCCACTGACTATATGTACCTCCACAAAAGAATCTGGTACAACCTCTGGAAAAGGAATTGAAACATTCTCCCACCTCAAGCATACTCCCTTCCCATCACGTTAGGACACTTACCCAGGAAACGGGATCCAGGTTGAGATCCTCTTCACCTAAAAGGGTTCAACATCATAGCTCCCACTTCTGAGGAAGGACATGTAGCCATGTTATCTAATATTAAGCTTATGAGCAGGCCTGTGTTATGGATGTCACCAGATTTGTCACTCAGGCATAAAGTGCCTTTTGAACTGAAGCTGTACTCATGGACTCCACCACTAACACTGACACAGCCGTCATATGTATCCTTCTCATGAACTGAGGAGAGAAAACACCAGAGAGAAAAATGAATGAAGTTTAATTTTTATCCCTGCTGAACAATTTTTCCCTTGATTTTGAGTCACACACATCAAGACACTTTTCAAGGAAGAAACACAAGGTAATGCTTTGCACCGCCATGTAAGACAAAAGCCCGTAAGAGGTAGTGTGAGGAGTCTGAGTCAGTGTGCAGTTCCCTTGCTTCTGGATCTTGGGCTCAAATCAAATCCACAATGGTCAATATTTGTCCACTTGTGAGGTGCTCTGTGTGAAGGTCCCAACTAACTCTAGGTCTAACTGACTAGGTCTAAACTTTTGCATGCCAGAAGAGCATACTCTAACATCTATGCATTGATCAAGTGGCTTCTCCACTGTGGCACACAGAAATAATAATTCCCTGAGAGTGTTGACAAAGACCCCACGTGTTTGGTAGCACCCCATCGGACAGACCAAATGCCCAACTCCCTGTTCTGTTTGAAGTTGGGTGGGACAGCCTCTTTGTTTTCTTTAAGCCCTCAAATACAGTGAAGTGTGTTTAGACCATAGTCATCCACTCAATGCACACGCCTCATATGATAACACCCTAATGCATTGGGAATTGAAGAAGTCTGATCCAGCAACATCCTTTTCCCTCTGTAGAAGAAGAATCTTAATACCTCTGTATACTGAAATCTGAAATGTTCCCAGAGCCCTGAGGACAAAGCATCAGATGTCATCAGGAGGAACAGGGGCTGCCGTGCTTTATACAGTTCCCTGACTTTACTAAATCTGCCAGTAATGCCGCCAGCAGCACTGTAGAAATTTCCTGTGCAGACAGAAAGCCCATGTTATATCGGCCACAAATAGCTATCCTGCACTGGTAACTTTCAAGATCTATCCATGTTTCCAGGACTGGATAGATGGGCATAACTAGTGTATATATCATTCAGCTCAAACCTTCATGAGGCTGTTCTTTTTATACTGCTCCCGTTCAGAATGAATTTGGTGCTTTCAAAGTTGGACATTAATTGTTCCTTAATAAGATATCATCATAAAACATGCAATTTAGTGCTTCGTTTCTTCCAATTTCCATATAGGAATTTGACTGTGCTAAATTCAAGATTTAATCCCCCTGGCCCTTCTTGTAACTGGTGCTACAGACTATGAAGGGTTTCCGACCCATAACAAATAAATTAATAAGCTTGTGTAATTATATTTGGGTCATTTTATTTCAAACCATGAAATCAAAAGCTCTGTTCACATTAGTGCAGGAATTGCTGTAACTGGCCATTGGGGCTCCCTTGATACACCATCTGTGAATGCAGCAAACTGGCACGTTGGACAGAAGGAATCCATGCTCATAGCTAGTGTGCATGACTTTTTTCCATTACCTTTGCTGGACATAGGCCTCAAATCCTATTTCTATCCATTACCTGTCTCAAAAGAGTACTTCTGCCTTACACCATGATCTTTGTCTTTTGCAGTCAACAGTTGCTGAAAAGTTCTCACATCAGAACTGATTGGTAGATCAGATTATCTGGCCTTCAGCTGTCTTGTGGTGAAGTGCAGAACGTATGGGCACAGCCACAAAGGTGACTCCTAGAATGCCTAGAAAACAGGGCTGTGCTTCACATGGGAAAATGTATCATAGCACTGCTGCTTATCCCATTCCTCTTGGCCTCCTATACATCTTCTGGTAGAAGGACATGCTCCTTCTGACAACTTGAGTCATTGGACGTTCTTATTTGGCTCTTCTCCCTATGTAGCACAACTCCCCTTCTTACCTCCCTGCACCTCCAACCCTCATTGTTGCTTTGACTTTGGACTTTTTGCTCTTACCTCATGATCACCTTAAATTGGAGGCCTGGGAAAGTTCTGCAACTTGCATTGCTGCTGTCCCCAGGAATCTAACTGAGCTTGAAAAACAGTTCTAACTTCCAGACCTTGTAATGCAGCCACACAAGATAAGGCTGGTAGTGTTGAGTTCTAAGTTACTATGGTCATAGCTATAGCCACCTTGACATCTGTAATTCTGCAGCATGGAGCTATGAAGAGGGTTCTTTCTGCTCCTGCTGCATGCTTGAAGGGCCAGACCAGGACAGTCATTCCATGTATTTCCCCACTTCATAGACTCGTGGAATACTATTTCTACACATAGCTAACATTCTGGACAGCCCATCAATTGACTGACCACCTGGCATCTCGGAAAAGACAGTTGCACACAGCTGCCCTGTGAGGTAGGCCAGCTGGCATTTTCTGGTTGTGAATTGCCCACACACCATGGCGAGGAAGAGGGGGAGCACGTGAGGATCCTAGTTGTGAAAATAGAACTCAAAATGGCTCCAGAATGGAAGATTAGTTCACTGCATTGCTTATGGTATATTAGTCAAAAAATGGTAGAGACAAGCCTCTACAGCTTCATGGACTTCACAAAGTTAGCAGGGCTACATGTGAATATGCATGAGTAACACAGCAACTTTTAGACAATGAGTTAGTCCAACAGTGGCTATAGATGTGACAGCCCTTATGCAACTTTTGCATAATAAGTCTCAAAAATGGTGGTTCCTGGGTGGTAAAAGGATGCACCAAAGGAAAGATTATGCTGTATGTGCCCTGTGCTTACACACTTTTCCTAAGCCTCTGCTGGTAGCCCTGTCAGCCTAGTATATTGAGCTAGATGGCCCTCTAGTCTAGGAGAAGAGTTCTTATGTCCTTCTAAAGAAGGATCTATGGGGAGATAAGTTACTGTGGCAGGAAAATGACATATCTTTCCCAGCTGCTTTATGGCAGAAATGCCTCAATTCTGCCCCTCAGTAAGATAGTTGGAGTTCCCACTGGCTGCAGTGCAACTTGTACCTGAATAGCTGAGGGCAGACCTTCTGGCATTCATATTTCTATATGCTTAACCTAAACTGAGAATAGTTTACCTATCTGGAATTTTGGATGCAGTTCTTCATACAAGGGTGATTTTTAGCAGATGTAGCCGTTTTATGCTTATAAAGATAGCAATGATTTTGGCACAGGAGGTTTTGTGTGCAAAAAGGCCACTGAAAGAAAATATGAATCAGAAATGAAAGTAAATCTAACCAGAAATGAAAGTAGCTGCCAGCTTCCAGCACAGCATCCAAAAACTTCGACTGTGTGGTCATCACCCTTTTAAACTTAAACCATACAGTGTTTGGCAAGAGAAAAAAAAAGCCCTACGCTTTGTGTCACGTTAAGGCAGAAACAAAAAAGACGCTTTTGTCATTTAGTAGTGACTTTCCTTGAACATCTTTTTTTCCTTTGGGTCCAGCCGTTGCAAGTACTGTCGGAAGACATGGGGGACGGCAGGTCCACCGCAGACTTGGTGGACAAGCCAACAGGGGGCAGCCAGAGGACAGGAATTGGCCTCAGAGCCTGACACCCCTTCACATCAGAGCCCAGAAAGCAACAGTCAATCAGCCTAGCAGGAGCCTACTAGCTGGTCTCTAGACCGATTCATTAGACAGACACCTCCCTCCCTGGCTCATCATTTCGTTATGACACAGGAAGATGTCAGCCTTTCATGGGACAAAAGGACATTCTTAGGAATGCAAAGGACTGAAATATCATCTCATAACCTGGCACGCTTCCAGGACACCAAGGATGTGCAGTCTCCTTAATCACAAGTCCTTTTTTGGTCCTGCTACATTTTAAGAGACTAGTCTGACTCAAAGACGATATCAAGTTCGCCTAAAGTAACCTGGAGTATTTGCATTTGAAAGCCATCCAGCCCAAGCTTAACCAAACCCTCCTTCTTTAAATTAAAAACAAAAAGAAGGATCTTGCTTGACAGTATTCTCTTTTGCTTCTCAGCTTTGCCCTTGGGAAAGAACACTCCTGTCTGCCTCCAAGATAAGATTTTTGGAAGGTATGTTCCTTTTATTTGGGCCAGGACATTAAGCAGACAACCAAAAGGACATACACAAGCTATTTTGGAAGGCTGTTTTTTTTTCCTCTGCGGATGTTTTCACACAAGTGCACCTCTGCTTCATAGCACTGTTCCTATGCTGAAAGTCAGTGTTCAGAGAAGACCAAATTAAACTGGGCAGCTTGGCATCACGACCAGGCCAGTCGCTTGGTCTCAGGGAAGATTAGAATGCCATGGCACAATGTTGTCAGAGTATATTAGAGGCCTGACAAGTAGAAAATTTCTCATAGGACCCTATACCTGTGGTGGACTCTGGAACCAAACATGACCAGCTCTGAGTTTCATCTCACATGTGGGATAGTTACATTTTAAATGTAAATAAATGATAGATTATGCTCCTCCCTGTGAAACAAGAGGAGTGAGGAAAGGAATATGGCCCAATGAAATCACTAGAGCCTGATCTTTTCAAAACACTGCTACTGAACTCTCTCTACTGTCATTTCTTCTTGGCTGCCACAACTTTCTAGAGCCCTTTTTCAATTATTTCCTATCCTTGAATTTTAAACTCAAGTCTCCTACCTCTGTTTATGAGGTGCAGCAAATTTTTTCCCCAATCCACAGGGCCTCTTTTCCTCAACTGTTGAGTCTACCCCCATTGCCCCTTCTGAGGCACATTATCTATTCACCTATTCTCATCTACTTCTCTTTTATCACTCACAATTTTCATATTCTTTTATATTCTTAAGTAAAAAGACCTTTCTACTTCTCTCCTACCTTTACTTTTCTCAGACTCAATGTCAAAAACTCATTCCTACCCCATAACACTCTCCACTGCTGAAGTCCACATTTCTTGGCTCTGTTATTTGCCAACAGACATGACAAAGAGTGGGAGCCATGGGCACGTTCAGAAACAAAGTAAGTGGAAAAGAAAATTTTAAGATAGTGGCATTTCAGCATGGATGTCACTTCAGTTCTGTCCCCATCATTAATTCTAAAGGAGTCTTTCATCTCTGCATTACTGTGTTTTCAAACTCTATAAAGGAAGTTTCTCAAAATGCTTAAGCAATTCAGAGCACATACCCTAGTCAAAAAGCAATCATGCCTCTCAAAAAAAATGCTGATGGCCACAGCATATTTGGAGGGTGGTTTCCTCTATTCACTGCTCAAACTGCTACACGCTAGCTGAGCCATGAAAAGATGTCAGCTTCTTGGAAAACCTCTTTATAAGCAAGTCCCATTGCCTGCCTGAAAACTGTTCAGTCAGTCAGCCAAAGCATTTGTTCCACTTCCTTTCTATTCTCTAAGGGACACAGCTGGCCCTCTCCTATGCTCCCTTAAACACCTCAGATTTGTTTATAGCTAGAAAGAGACACATTCACTAGATTCTAGAGGCATTTGTTAACAAAGTTAAAAAAATAAGAGTGAGATACTCAAGGTCCATCAATATGTATGAACGACTGAGATGCCTCTAGCCCTGGAAGTGAAATACATGTTTCTTTACACCTTGTTGCTTCAAGCAAGTGCCAGCTTATTGTCCGTCAAAGTCAATGGCTGTCCATCCACCTCAGTGGGCACTGCACTGTGCCCCAAATCAATAACATATTTCAGAAATTTGCCTGAGAAAGAGCAAGAGCATTAGCGGAGCAGCACATGAATTAAAGCAGGCTTGATCCGCTTTAATGTGCGCTCTGAGCCTGGGGCCCACTAAGAACCTTCTGATCACATAATCTGCCTATCTGGAGGATCTGTATATATACAATGAGATAATCCTGGTAATCAAGAGTGTAGATAATAGCATTATTATTTTATTCCTATAAATATTTGAAAAGATAGGTTTTCTTCTCCAGTGCAATCTGATAGGTAAAATTCCCACACTCATTGAAAAAGAAAAAAAACCTGCCAGCAAACTGCGGAAATGTAGTAGGAATAAGAGCAAGGGTAAACTGTCTCAAAAAGCAAAACACACAAAGTAAAAACATTCTGACTGCATACATGTTTTAAAATGTTCAGGTGTAATCAAAAATCACTGAGAAACAATGTACAGCTGATACTGTATTATGAGAAGTGTCAGAAAAGCATAATCCTATTTACACACTGTAGTTGTGTACCAGGAACCCTTGTTACCATGGCAGGTAGGGGCAGAAGGCAAAAGGAGACCAAGGCATAGCTGAGACAGAAACAGACAACTCCTTTTGTCCAAGGGAAGGGGAGCTGGGAATACTGGGGCAGCGGGGGACAGGCAAGAAAGCATGTAGCCAGAGAAGGGCAGTCCAGGTCTGTCATGCTGGTGAGTGATCACAGCAGTTGCAGTCCTATTCTGGTGCCCCCGTAGAAATGCAGTATCTGCTTGAGCCCTACTTAGCCTATTATGTCACTACTAAAGCCAAAGAAAAATGTTGACAACTCAAAGACAGGGCTGAAGGATGGAGTGTTACTGATATAGTTCAACTGGTAAGAGTGGAAAGCCTAGTCCTCTCACGGGGCAGTAACACCACCAGAGCAGGAGTGACTTCTGCTAATTGGGTGAACTGTTTCTCCTAGCTGTTGCTTCTCTGAAGAAATGGACGCTTCCTCTTTCCTAGTAGGAAGTAGGGAATTTCCTTCTGATCCTAAGGGAACTGCATCAAGGACAAGAGGTCACTGCTATGAGAAAGACACTGAAGTTTGGGAATAGCAGTTATTGACAAACATCTATCCAGCGAGTGCTGGAATAATGCCCTAAACCATCGAGGGAAACTCAGGTCACCTGCCATTCCACACATCTCTAGCTGTGGTTTATTAATGGTCTGAATATATTTGCTATTTCTACATAAGAGTAATCTTTTCAAAAGTGAATTTGTTTTGGTGTGGGTTTTTTTAGTAAGATGAAATGATACTTATTTTGTCAAAAAAAAAAAATCTCTCTGCAGTGTAACCAGTTTCACAAACTTCTGCAACCTTGGCCCACACAGTGTAGAAGGGGCTTTGGAGGGAAGAACTTCCTCTACAGCCACGCTCTCCTGTTTCTTGTTGTTTTTAAATTGTAGATTAATAGTGAGGGATATACCTATGAAGCAACTGGATTTATTTGAAAATTAACACTGGAAACTGGCTTCTCAGAGTTCCTGCCATCAGACTACAGCAAAACACTTTGTGATAAACCACAGCACTACAGCTTGAAATTGGACTTAAAGAATCATCTACATCATATACCATCTGCAGAGCAGGAATTACTCACCAGGAGCTCTTGAGCTGCAACAACAAAATAAATGTATATGTTTCTGCCAGAAGTATTATGCCAAACAGAGCAGACTAACCAAGGAATATTTTTTGCTACATGATATTTACACAACTCTTATTATGGCTGTAGTCCCCCAAGTGACTCAGTTTTACATATCTTCTGGAAAAGTATTCAGAACACATGATATGAATCCTTATCCTTATTTCATTTACAGTTTGGTTTTTTTTTAGGTTATGGTTTTGGTCTGATCCACAATAAAGACAAGGGACCGTTTGCAAAATCTGGATCTATTTTGCTTTTCAAATTCTCATGACATTCAGTGAAAGCTTAATCCAGCACTATTGAAGTCAGTGGAAGTTTTGCCAAAGACTTGAATGGGGAGTAAGAATTTAATTATGCACTACTGAGTACCATCAGCATTTGATGCTGGTACTTGTAAACACAGGATATGGGCCTAAACAGATTACAGTTGGTCCCTGAATGGCAGTACCATGGATTAAGCCCAGCTCGAGAGTCTTTTTCTCCAACTTGTTTCTAGAATCCAATCCCCAGGGGACTTGCCTTCTGTTTCCAAAGTATTCCCTTGATCTGCAGGAGATTAATACCCATGCTCCTTCTTCTGTAGCAGCATTTTTCGGGAATAAATTCTTTCCTCTGAGTCCAGGTCACTAACATCATAGGACAAAATAAAAGGTTAGTATTGTCCTTCTATCTGATTCTTACAGTTTGGCTTCCCAAGCCAGCAGTCCCCTCCCTCCCAGCAACACGGGGAGGATCGCTTTTATGAGTCCTCTTCCTTCCCTGGGGAGTCCCACAAGCACTGTTCAAATATGTTAGGTTTTCTTTAGTATTTAATTTCATTAGGAGATCAAGTCTTTCATAAATGTCAAGAGATTGTCTGGTTTTTTGTTTTTTTCAAGACAGGATGTTTACATTCCCAGCTTTCACCTAGTCTTCCAGGTTATCAAGATTTCTGTCAGGTAGGATATTACTTTTTTCTGCTCCCTGCTCTCCACACAATTATCTAAAGTGCTTTGTGTTTTCCCACATGGGGCCCACTTCTGATCTCCTTCACACAGGTTTTAATCTGCCTGCTCTAATGGAGTTACTTCTGATTTAGTTCACTTTGGCAAGGAATCACACCTCGAGCCTCTGCAGAGCTGTAGTGGGCTTCAACTCCCTAATTGTGTTGCATACGCTTTTATCTTTCTTAAGGGCTCTCCTGGCCCCAAATCCCGACCCCCCCCCCTCAGTGAAAGTCCCACCATCATTTAGTCCTCATGTCAGGGCCTGAAGGGGGACAACGAGAGGGAGCACCAGGATCATGGGAAGAGGATGCAGCATGGGCTGTTGTCTTCCACTCCATTTTCTTGTTGGCTGTGGCTTTCCCCTGCTGTAGGGATAAGACGACAAAGGAGTTTTGCCGCAAAGCCATTTCTGCTGGTGCTTACACTGAGTTGAGAGATTTTAACCTGTCTTGTCCACATTCACTCTGTTCATCCCATCTGGATCCTTCACCGAAAGAATAATCTCACCTGCTCAATAGGTATATGTTGGTTTGTTAGGGAAAAATAAAATCTGGTAAAGAGATTAAATAGGTAGTACCAGAGACAGATGAGATACGTGGAACAGTTTCTTCTGGGTGCATCAATCTTGTATCTAATTACAGTCAATCAGCACCACAATGAGCTCAATCCATTTCATGAACACGTGGACTAGGAGTTCATTTTTAGAGCCAAGAGCAGTTTATTCCCAAAAGTTAACACCCTGCGAAAGAAGATAAAGCAGGAAGTCAAATGTGTGTATTCTGTGTTAAAGAAGTTTTCAATATTTGCATTTTGTAGGCCTTAACTTAGGATAGATGTTGTGGTTAAATAAATTAAAAATTAAACAGGAGCACACTATTATTAAAATCTGTATCCTTAATATCTGAGACAACCACTGAGGCTTCTTCTCTCTGTTGATTTACAAGATATATGGTTAGTTTTACAATCCAGGAACAGTCCCTAAAACAATGCACACATTTTACTGGTAGCATAAAATGTTCCTGATATTAGTATAATAAAATATTCTACTTGCAAATAAGCTTATAAATGTTTTCCTAAAGCAAGCAGTAAAATGTGGCTGCAAGTGTAGTTCAACTTCAACTAGAATTTCTCCACATAACCATTCCTGGTTCAATCCACCACCCAAATAATGATTATGTCTTATAGACATATTTGGCAAAATAACAGTGAATGTTTTCAAAGGAGGAATAACAGGATAATCTGTCTGAATATCCATTCAGATAACATATCAGAAGAAATATTCCAGAGTTATCTTTAAAAACATCTTGGGTAAGAAGTGTTGCTGAAACTTCTTAATGAGAAATTACTAATGGAGGCCTCTACAAGGCAGCTGAGATAGAGTCCATGAATAGATATGTTCAGAAACCTCCTCAGGAGGCAGGGTAATTGGCTTTGAAGCCAACTTCTGCTTTCTAAAAGACAGAGGTGGAGCAGTGTGCCTGGTTTAGTTCATAGGTCCTCAATAACTGACCCCCACATTCATCTGTGTAACCGCTGTGGAACTTCTTCACTCACAATAGCCAGATGAAAATTCAGGTTAACTTTCCCACTCTGCCAAAAAAAGTATGAATCTTTTAGTGCAGTGGAGGTTTGGAATCACTATCATCCATTATTGACTTTGTAGCTAACTAATGGCTTTGCACATTATTAGCATTACTAGTATGAATATAGCTAATGGATATTAATATGATATGAAAAAGTGCTCATTAAAACACTGTAAAATGCATTTGGTTAGTAATTAGCACTTTTGAAAGCCTAACTTCTTAACTAATGCATTTATTTCACATATTTATAATTGCAAAATTATATGTACTCATTTTTATAGATGAGAGTTTCAAAAGAAATGTGCTCAGTATAATTCCAATATACTTCTTCATCCTTCCTTTCTTTCTCTTTTGCACATTTACGGAAAGTGCAAGAGAAGAAAATTTCAGCAGTAACTCAGTGATGGAAAGCTAGCAGATGAAGCTCCTGCAAAAAGCATTCCCCTGTCAGGAAGGGCAGGAGGAAATAGGGCAAAATGCTGCATGGGAATGCAATGCTCCTGAGTGGGCTCCAAGGTCCCCAGTCCTCTCTGTCCAAGTGCTCTCACTTGGAGCAGCCACTTGGTTCACCAGTACACTCAGGGTCTGCTGGATGAGGATCATGCATCAAAAATGAGCCTCATTGTAAGTGTAGCTTCAACACAAAGGCTTTTACTTCAAAGAAAAAATGATCCCCAATTCCCAAACAGCATCATGGTGAAGATCCTGGTTCCTGATATAGCGAATCTGCTAGGAAGTGGTTGAATTTATCATATCCCGGAGGGGAAAAAACCCCAAAAAACCAAACAACACCCCCAACAGCCCCAAAAAAGAAACAACCAAAAACCCCAACAAAAAACTAGCTGAGATAACCAGGAAAAACAGAGCTGAAGGAGAGCTAAGAGATGACATCCCTTTAGTAAGGCCTCAAATGGGGAAAAAGGAATAAAATTACCAAAAAAAATTCCTACACCTTCATATTGAGTTTTGATTTTGACCAAACTAGAAATATAGGTACATTTTTTGGTTTGTGAGCGGGACATGTGAGACTGCTTGAGACCCATCTGTTGCCTGCAGTGACATTCCTGAGAGCCATGAGCAGCAGAGGCCTTGCGACACCCTGTAAGATCTCTGCCCAAGTTATGTGAGCACTGTCTGCCCAGGCAGAGTAAGGCCTTGCAGTTGTGGCCATTTAACTCGACCTCTCCATGAGCAGAGGATTCAACAGGAACCCTTGGCTCTTCTAATCCTCCATCTCTGAAATGCTGTGGTCTCTGAAACCACTTCCACCCCCAGCAGAGAGGGGCTGCAGCTGGGGTAGAGCACGCTCCCAAGTTGCTTCGCTGCAGGCCAAGGCTGCTTATATTTGTATATCGTTAGCACGGAGACCCTTAAGCAGGAGGCTTTCCCTTGTTTTCCACAACATCCTTTAAGCAACTTTTCAGGTTCCTATGGAAAAAAATCTCCTCAATGCCTTACTGAGTTCATTTGAAATTCCAAAATTAATGAGGCTTTTGTCTCCCTCTTAACCTAAGAACTATTGTTACCTCAAAAAATAAAAGAGATAATCTGCTAAAGAGCTAAAAATACTGAACTCTGACAGCCTTTTCAGACCTTTACAGAGAAGGTGATTGACACACTTGCACCTTTAATCTTCACAAAGAAAATGCTGAAGCTGGAGCTCCTATGCTCACCTCACAGCAGCTCTTTCACCAGCTGCCTGCTGGTTGTTCTCCCACTGTTAGGAGAGGACCAACACAGTCTGGGTAGATGATTAATGCTCAGAAGGTGATAGTCATGAAGAAGCTGTAGCAATCACCCAAGGGTGCTTGTGCAACACTGTTTTTAAGAAGGAGCTCTGTATTTTTTTTAGTAGGAGAAGCACGAAGTCCTTTCAGATAGGAGTGCCAAGAAGTCCAGCTATGTGCCCTCTGCCCAAATCCCCATGGCTCCAGGACAAACAAAAACTCTCCTGGAACACAGTTGGATCCAGGTTGCAGACTGAGTCACTGCATGCTTTGAATTGAACAGGATGGTAAAAAAAACAGTAGACCTAGTTAATAGTACCAAAAAGCTCTTCGATTTATCATAAAGGCGGCTTGAATAGTCACAGTGCAGTGAGCAAAAAATGTCTGTGTTTCCAAAGCTTGCTGGTCAAAACACAGTAAAGCTTAGCGTCACTTTACTAATAGCAAAGTTTTATCGGGTGTCCACAGCAAGTTGTTGGCAGCAGTAGGGCTACAGGGGTGGGTTCTGGGAGAAAAGACCAGGAGCTGCCCTGTGCCAGACATAGCCAACTCCAGCTGGCTCCAACAGACCCACTGCAGGACACAGATGAGCCCATGAGGTGGTGCCTTTGTGATAAAGTATCACAGAGAGAGCCAGAGAGAGCACCAGAGAGAGAGAAGGAGGGAACAAAAAAGGAATGAGAAACGGCAGAGGGAACACCAAGGTCAGAGGAGGAGCTCCAGGGTGGAGCAGATATTCCTGAAGGAACTGCAGCCCATGGAGAACCCATGAAGGAGCAGATATTTCCTGAAGGACTGCAGCCTGTGAGGAAAGCCCACATCAAAGCACAGGAAAAGTGTGAGAAGGAAGGAGCAGGAGAGAGAAATTGCTAAACCTCTGTGTTCTGACCATAACTGCCCCCCTGCACCACTTGCGGAGCAGGTACAAGGGTCTGGACTGAAGGAGTGAATTTGGGCCTGGGAGAGAGGAGAAGAAATGTGTTGTATATCTTTGTGTCTTACTGCCAGATTCTATTTTAATTGGAAATAAATTAAATTAAATTTCTCCAAGTCTAATCTGTTTTGCCTGCAATGGTAACTGGTAAGTGATCTCCCTGTCTTTATCTTGAGCCATGAGCTTTCTCATCCTATTGTCTCCCCCTGCCCTGCTGACAGGGGTTGTGAGTGAGCAGCTGGGTGGGAGTTTGGCTGTTTGCCAAGGCTAACCCACCACAGAAGCACATAGACTTTCTCAACCTGGAGCCTCTGCAAAAGGGTATATTTGTTTTCAACCAAAAGAAATACTGGAAAAGGTAAGGGCTATTTCACAGAGTTCTTCTATAGACATAAAAATAATGATGATTCCCTAGGGGAAATACCAGTGCCAGCCTTTGCTGATTACTTGGAGGAAGAGGAGATGTCTGCATGCTCCCTGAATCCCCTGTCTTTCTGCTGTCCATCTTTTAAAAATGACTGGAGAGTGGAGGACGATTGAAGATTCTCCAGCAATGACACCTTATAGAGGCTCTTTTTGATTCTAACAATATCCTCCTTACTACAAGTTGTGTTTTTTCCACATAACATGTAAACCTGCTTCCAAGTCCTGATTTCATTTCAACTAGACTTCTGAGAGTAGCAAGCTTTGCTAGTTCTAACTACAATGGGACATTCCAGTCACTTCTCCCAGCAGAAGAGGAATCCTAAACCCTTTTTCTATGGCCAGCTGCATTTAGTCATTTTTAGTCTAAAATCTTTTAAATGTGTACCCATCTCTTTCCTGGGCTCTGGGTTCTTTTTATGACACATGATATGTTCTCCAAAGCTTGCAGTACACGAAGGGAGGTCTTTCACCTTCTCCAACCTCTTTGACAATAACAAGGCTGCAATGGGGAGGATAGTGAATCCAGAAAGATTCCCTCCCCTAAACACTCATTCTGGGGAGTAAGAAGAGGGTGAAAGAGAACGTTTCTCCCATCCAGCAGACTGCTCATGCTGCAGAGCCATTTCCAACACATAGAATTCCCCAAGCCTGTACAAAGTGCCATGAATTAATCTTTAACTAATTTTTACTCTAGAGTGTTTCCATCCATTTAGGCTATGAAGGGATTTACTGTATCCTTTAAAATATTTCAATCCTGCTGTAAACTTAAACTCCTCAAAGAACTTTTACTGTGCGGTGTAAATTTATGAAGACCAAATGAAAGATGTCAAGCTCATGATAAAAGTCAGAGATAATACAGAAAAAAGAAAAATCTTAATTGGAGTACAAATTATTCTTTAATGTTCCTGTCTGTTTCCAGCCAAACAAATATCTCCGGCAAGCCTCCAGGGCAAATCTCATGACAGAAATCAGCCAACCTACCTCGTACTTTTGTGTACATTCTGAAGTCAGTGGTCACTTCCACAAAATACTGCATTAAAGCCTTTCTGCTTTTCAACATGATCTTGTCAAGTTTTACAAGATGCACAGGGTTGGAGTTAGTGGTAAACCAGACTCTCTTTGGAAAAGCCAGGTTGTTTCTGCAGGTCATGTTCCGGCTGGTGGAGCTCTGCCTTTTCAACCAACACCGAGTCAATGGCAAATCTTGTCTGAGGCTGGGCACCAGCTCTGTGGCTTTTTGCAATAGAAATTAAAATCAATTTCGGTTGTTCACAATTGACAGAGACTATGTGGCACTAATGCATGAGTTGTATCATACCATATCATAAGATTAAATCACTTGTTAAAGTATCACTTTACTAACATTTACTAACTGGGCTTTGTAATAGAAAGGAAAAAAATAATTCTGACTTGCTTCTTGTGTCCTTTTTGATAATCTGATGAAGATTTTGGAAAAAAACTTCCTTTCCATAGAATGGGAATGCATTTCCCCAAACCTGTTACTTTTCTCCCAAATCAAATGATTGTTCGCATTCTCATACATGAACCATGCGAATTCCTTGTTTTCCTGAGTCATTCCTGTGAACTTCTCTCCATTAAAGGAAAATTAAAAAAGGTGGGCAGGATAGCTATAGTACCTCTACAGCATGGTTATCTAAGCAGGCTCAATCTTGAGGCCCCATTGAAGCACACAGTCTTGCAGGGCAGGAGTCTGTTCTCCAGCTGTGTAGTTACTAACCCTTCCATGAGCCTGTCCTCTAATCTCCGGGCTATTGTACATAAATTGACATGCGTCCTGCAGTGTCACCCTTTACAGCTCTTCTGAGTCTTCTAGGACTTTCTCTTCTGGCCTTCGGGTTCTCTTTAGACCAATTTGTAGGCTGACATCAAAGGAATGCTGTTCTTTCTCTCCCTCTCTCTGACTAATGATTTTTAAAGCCATCCATTTCACTTTGCATTTGACGTGAAGGCAAGGAAGTACATTTTAAAAATCACCTATTGGGTAAGTAATAAAAGCCTTGAGCCATTAAATTCATACACGTTTTTCCTTAGCCTTTGCCAAGTTATGTGCAATAAACCAATTTGACTGTCCTTGACCACACTTGATTGTTGACTATCAGAGTAGCATAAGATATCCCTCAGACAGTCTGATTACATTATACAGTGAGATTATATTAAATGTGTCCTACATTTTTGGCTGGGACAGCGGCTAACCGTGAAGACAGTAGAACCTTTGATTGTGAGATATTTCCTTTCTCTGTCCTATTTAAGAGTAAGATCTTGTGAAAATTCTTCATAAGATCTCCTTACAGTCCACATTTATTGTTTTCTTTAGCCTACTTTTGTGTGCTGCATATGTGGGCAAGCCCGCCCCACAGTGACCCACACTGCCAAACAAACTTTGTTTAAACATCACACTGCTGGCTGTGTGAAACAGAGTGATTTTAATAGGCTTGCTCAGTGACAAAAATCCGTTTCACATCTTCTCTGGCCCAACCCTTTTTCATTTAATCACTCAATAGAGTGCAAAGGGCTTATATGATGCATCCCTAGGAAAGGAATGCATACTATATTATACCCTGCTTAATTTTAATTTTTTAGATGTTTTTATAAAACTAAGCCAACCCAGCTATAACAAAAAGATCTTTCATTGGAGATTCATCATTCTCATTCATTTGTCATTAACTCACTGATATTGAGAACAATCGCTGGCTCACAAAATAGGGTAAAATTCACCTTAATATCATCCTCAGGAAAATTGTATCCCTGCTGTAATACCTACATTCTGCTTAACAACATGACCCAAGCCATAGAAGACACACATGTACTTCTGATTTTTAAAGACAGAAAAACAAAATCATCCTGTCCTGCTGATGAAAAACTCAGTGATACCTTTTTTTTTTTTTTGAGCTACGACCTTCAGGGAATCTTCTTTCATAACCAGCAAAAGACAAATAGTGGTAATGCTGAAGATGCACACAGAAATTTGCAAAGGCTGAGCCAGGTTCACCCCAGAGTTTTCTGAAGGTGTCCTCTGATAAAGGCCATCGTAGTGGGAGTTATGATGAAGAGAAGTTTATGAGGGCAAAAAGTGGCTCTCCCCCTGCCCCTGCCACACTCACCTCCCTCAAGTTGTAATTACAGACATATAAAAGGGCTGGGACATTCTGGAAAGTGGGCAACGTCTGCTGAAAAGAGAGTGCCAAGGCAGGAGCAGTGTACAGAGCATATCAGTTCAGCACATTCCTCCTACAGCCTCTTCCCATGAAAGCTGCACAGCCATCGCTGCTTAGAAGATGTGACAGGACAACCATCTCTTTGCCTTCCCAGAGAATCTCCCAAGTAATCCATGGGGCTTGTTTGGACAAGGAAACTTTTTACACCTTCCCACACTGACAATGTGACCCGACCTACTGGAATGAGTGAAAGTCTTTCTGTTGATCTCAGTGTGCACCAAAGTGCCTCCTATCTTCATTGAAATGTCGCTGTTAATAAATCTTGCAAGCCCAGTGTTATTTTCATTTTACCAAGGAAAAAGTAAAAGTGAAGCTGAAGGACCTTTGGTCAAGGTCATAGAGAGTTTCCTTGCCAGACCTGGATTTCAGAAGCTAGTGACTCCATTTCATCCTCAAGTGGCAAGCTGAAGCTGTTTTCTCATCAACTTTTCTAAAATCAATGCAACATTAAAAGCAAAACGTAGCAGGCGGCATCTGTATGGTGGTAGCACCCACTTCAGCAATGGGTGCATTGCTAACCTCATTATTAAAAAAAAAAAAAAAGTCCTTTTAGGTCCATCCATCTCTGAGGTGTCTTCCGTGCTTTCTTGCCTGGAGTTCAACCATCATTATGAAACTAAATGCAAATTAAATATGTTTAACAAATCCAGCACAAATGTTTGTTTGGCTATTTGCATTGTTTGGCTGGACATGAGCAGTCATTCACGCCATGAAGTCTAATTCTGAGAATCAGTTGCAAAGATAGGGAGGATTTTCTGCCCACTGACATCTGACCTTGAAGTTTTGAATTGCTGAGTAGGAGCTGAAACCTGACTGTTCATACATTCCCAATGCCCAAATTATATAGAGAAGAATGGAGTTTGCAGTAAGAGTGGGGTTGAGACAGGCAAATGTTAAGTGTCAAGCACTACACTGAAAGGGCATGCATCTCATAAAATAACAGCCTGTTGATGAAGTAGCACACAACATTTTGTGTATCTGCTCTATTTTTAACATGCACATTTTAAATGAGACTGTACCAGTTTGAGCACTTTTTTTTTTTTCTCTCAAAGACTCATTATTACCATAATTTGTTCCACAGTAAAATCAAATATTCACTAATGTTTTTCATGTCAGAATGACAGGGGGGAATACTATTTTAGCACCACAGCAAATTCCATTAAATACAAGAAGAGTTTAAAGTCTTGTTGTGCATCTCAAGCTCCCGTTTTTAATTAGATCTCTTGTATCCTTATTTTCCACCGGGTGTGGGAATCCTTCAGAGCCAAACCCGTCTGGCAAAAGCACAAAACTTACAGCCTATGGCTTTATTTGATTAATACGGAATTATTACATATCATTGTGGACATAATGCAGCATCTGGACTGTTTTTCCCTCTCTTTCGCTGTTCTTTCTTCCGTTAGCATTAAGAAACAGTATTTTCCTTTTTAACTCCTCATCTAAAGTGTTGTGTACGCCCGTACACCAGCTTCTCCCCCTCCCCAACTCCCCAATATGAGGCTGCTTTTGAACTGTGGGCCCAGCACACAGAAGTCTGCAGAGATAATTTTTAATTTCATTTCTGTTCCACTGATGATGGGGGCTGCATTTATCAAAGCAGAAACATACAAGAAACACCTTTCAGAGATGATAGGATATCACCTCTGATTACAAAATAAAAAGACGGTATTATTTTGCCTTGCAGAAGGAGAGTGATAAGGCCAGATACAGTAACTACTGAGAGATTGCAGTGCTGCAGAAGCAGTGAAAGTCCTTGCTTTTATGTAATGGCTTGAATCAGCAACGCCTTTTGTGGCAAAGGCCAAGGTACTTAGCATGCCTTTACATTTAGCCATTCCACTATCCGGCACATCTTTTGAAATCGTGTTTTGAAGAGATATTTGTGTTTAATCAATTCTGCTCAGTAATTGAAAAAAAAAAAATCTTCAAAAAACCCTCAAAACCAAAACCAAAGGAATAACACTTTCATCAGTCCTTTAATCCCAGGCACCATGTGGAATCTGATAAATCAGCTTGGCCTTTTGGAGAAGATCATGCTAATGACAGAGTGACTAAGTCTTGCACAGCGCAGTGCTAATACTTCACTGACCTCATGACCCAAGCTAAGACAACATAACATCATGCTGTATCAGAGAGGGATTGCAGTGCCTCAGGAATCGCTGCATCATCTTCGCTGCATGCAGCAAGTACACTCCTGGACATGGAGGACAAGGGAGCATGTAGAGATGAGGCATAAGCCAAGCAAGAAGCCGTCTAGGTTAGCAGGCAGCCAGAAACAGCAAAGTAGCCATGAGCCCTGCTTCGCCTACAGCAGGGCCCTGGAAAGTCACGCTCTTGGTGTGAATAGAAGGGAAGGGCAGAATATCTATGATGGCAACTACTACTGTGTTGGCTGTTCAAGAAGGATCAACTCTTTTCTTCTGCTTCTCTCAGTAGCTGTAGTAGCGTCAACAAACTAGTTTCAGGAGGGTTGCCTGGCTCTCCGTCCTTCCCCACTCTTGCCCTCAATCTGCCTCCTTACAACAGAAGAAGCTGGCCCAGGCCACACTCCCTGTTAGAGAGAGCTGGTAGTTGAGGTTTTCCCAGATGGGAAACCTTGTGCAGCCCACAACTAACTAGGTCAGTCCATCACCTTTCGAGCAGTAACCCCTCTGTTGAGGTCAAGGATCTCTGCTTGACTGAAGTATCATATATTTATTTCCCCTTCAGAGAGAGATATCCAGGACTGATCTGGATGACAAAGACACCATCTTTCTTCATATTTGGCCCAGTGGTTGGTTACTTATTCTCACTGTTAAATAATAAAATTGCATCCAGTTTCTCATTTGATTTTTTTCTGGCTTGAAGCTTCTTGTCTTTTTTCTTGAAAATACACCCATTTTTAAAAGTTGCCTAATGGTAGCTTTCACAGTCTGACTAAGAGACAATGATTTCTTCAGTCATGTTTTGGCCACATGCTCATCTTTTCACTTTGGCATAGCACAGACACTTCTTTTCCTCTGATACAGGACGTGTTTCCTGCACACAGGTTGTGCTCACAGCCCTAATGAATTCTGTGTCTGAAACTGTATCAGATGCTTTAAAGGCTAGATGGATTCAGAAGTGTGCTGTGTGGTGGGCAGTGCAGCATTGCTGCAGCTGAACAAATTGGTCTTGACTCAACGTGCTTGCTACAGGCTTGGGCTCACAGTAAAAAAATAGCTTAGGTGCCAAACACAAGAGCTCCCAGTCCAGCATCCTCGATGGAGCTCAGGATGTACAGAATTGGCACATCAGACTGCTTTAGCTGATCACAGTTCACCACCCTTCACAGAAAGGACACAGTCCTGTTTCTACCAGTGGAGATATTACTGTGTCCAGTGGGTAGGCCCACTTGGTATAGGAGACCCAGAATTCTGCTCCTGGAAAGCACTTTCCAGGTTATCTGAAAAGTTACTTCAGATGTTGGTGATTTTGTGCATGTGGGAATTAGTACATAATAGGTCATGTCCTTTGTAGGCATTACCTTGATTGAAACAAAGTGAGGAAAAAGGTTGAGGAAGACCCAAAATATTTGCACAATAATTTTTTGTAATTTAAAAATTATGAAACTTCCAAATAACTAGGTTCAAGTCTGAGGGAGTAAAAGGAGCAGAATCACAACTGGAAGATTCCTGCCTGTGAGAAGCCACGATCTAGATGTCCTCTCTTGCCACTGGACACATATGTTAAGATGACTGTTGGAGTACTGCAGCTGTTTGAGCCTCTCTGTGCTGTATATAGTTACAAACCTATTTGATTTTTTATGTTATTATATAGACTGCCTAAGTGCTGTTTTGTGTAATGCAGGGAACCAGGGGTCTAGCTAAGCATGTGCAGCCATTCACACTTATGCTAAAGACCTAATCCCCTAAGCCTGCCATATATGAACATAAATGACTAAAAGAAAAAATCAGCCTTCAGCTCAACTGCTCCAAATTACAATTTATTTTGCATTACCAAGGAACATGCTGAGGATCACCTGGAAAGAATAATAATTACCTCACTGTAAGCAGTGCTCTCAGAGCTCTCTACCATGTGCTTATTTTGTCTTATTCGGTATGTATCATTTTGATCTAAAACCATTTCTAAAAATACAGTCATTGCCTTTGGCTTTCATTCTACTTAAACTAGCACATAATGCTGCACATGGACTGTTTTCTTTCATTATCCCAGGCCACCCTGAGTTAGAGAGCATGCATTAACACTGCACCTCCTATAGCGTAACACATCTAAGCCATGGACTAGAACGTAGGACCCAGCGTGCCAGCGAGGGAGCCACATTTGCATTTATATGCTTGGCCACAGTGATGCTGGGGGACGGGGTAAGCAGAAGCTGTCACTTGACTCAATCTCTCTAAATAAATGAAGGAAAAAAAGACTTGATAAATGCATGATAATCAACACAACTGTATAGTGAAAGAATTATGGCAGGGAGAGTAAAGAGGAAACAGACATGTCTATTTGTAAAATGCCATCCTAACAAGGAGAGTGCAAGAGTTATAAGATCACTCACCTAAATACCTCCCAGGATGTCTTCTCTGATTAAGGATTTGTGAGAGTTATTGAGTTTTGAATTAGATGCACTTTAATAAAACAGTAGAATGTTCTTATCTGATTGCACCTGTATTGATTGTGTTAAAGAGGTCTATCCTCGGATCAAGGTCAATGATTTTACATAAACTGACTAGCTAGATGGAATCGCTAGTGGTATTTAGGACTCCCATAGTCTGTCCACCCTTTCAGTGTATGATACTTAACTGTGAAACCTAGAGAGAAGAACTCAGTGTTTATTCCATTTCTCTCTGACTTCTAGCAGTACAGTACTTACTCTAGTTAATGTATAAAATTAATTTGGAAAAGACCACTCATGCTAGTAAACTCTCTAGCAACACTCTTATCAGCTAGAAAAGGAAATTTTGCATCACATATATTTACAGAGTTAAAAGAAACCTTGACCATTTTGAAATGCTGCACTTTATGTAAACATCCTTCTTTACCCAAGTAAAACGGGACATTAAGCTGATTCATTGTTCCATTGGCTTCAGTAGAGCTGATGCAGCTTTCTACTGTGGTGTTATAATTTGGGTGGATTCTGAGTGATACACTCACAGTTCTCAGTAACTATACATACGTATACATATTTAAAGTATTGTACATATAATTGTAAGTTAGGATAAAACTTAAAATTGCACATACCCACCTACCCACATTTAGTCTGTTAGCTTGCCCCGCTTGTGACCTTGGGTGCAGATCTCAGGAGTCCAGGAAGTAAAGGCTGCCAGCCAACCCCCCGCTTTATTTAAGAGTAGATAACAAGCCCATCAGACCTAAGCTAGACCAGGGAGCTACCACAACAAGTAAAGGTCCTAGCAGGCTGCTGAGGCTAGCAGTAGTGCATGAATGTGTACATGTACCTTGTGGGATGACCTCAGCTCCACCATCAGCCATGGGAAGAGATCAACTTTGCACTTTCAGAGCTGGCAGACAAAACTCCTCCTAGCCACCCTTACTTGTTCCTGACTCCACGGAGGATGAAGCAGAGGAAAAGGGCTGTTCAGCAGGCTGCTTACTGCTGATGGAGACACACAGCAAAGCAGAGGCGATACTGAGGTTGAGGGTAAGAGCCTTTGGCATGGGCACAGTGAGCCTGCACTGTAGCTGAGAAGGGAAGGAGGCAGCCCTGAGCTGCCGCTTCAAAACTCAGGCTGAAGAAGCACTTGGCTTGCGAATTTTGCAGATAAGCAATGGCTTGTTACCAATAAGCAGGTGGGGGGATGTCCAGGTAAATCTGTACCTCCTCAAATGCTGCAGGAGTGTTCTTTACTTCACGGCAAGTGATGGAAACTGAATATTGACTGCAAGTGGAGAAAGCTACCGTGGCATTTATAGGCTGGGAAAAAGGGCTGGCCAGGATCCACAAGCTGGTTGCTGTTGGAGAAGCTGCTGAAAGGCCGAGGAGAGAGTCTGAAGGGGACAGCTGCAGGGAAAGAGAGGGGCTCGCTGTTGAGAGAGGCAAGGGAGCATCAGCGGTGCAGGTGCTGGAGGCCCAGATGGCGAGAGATTTCCTGAGTAATATTTCCAAATGTCACTATTGAAACACACGAAGGGGAGAGGGGTCCCAATACCCATTAAAAGCGAGTTTTGTTCATGACGACATGAAGTCTGTCAGCAAGGCAAGGAAAACCTGCCACTGCAGCTCCAGGCTGAAATGCATCCTGTCCATGTAAAATAAAGCTCAAGAGCCTGTTAGGTAACTGCTGGTCTTTCTGGGCAGAATTCAGCCCTAGCCACAGACACAGCAGGAAAGAAGGATTTAGGGGAAACAAAAGTTTGCCAAGGGCATCTGGAGCTTTCTCTGGAAAGTCTCATACTTCTGCACATCCCAAGCTTCACATGCCACCTGGCCAAGATGACAAGCACCCAAAGGAGGAAAAAAGTAAAGCACTCGCTAGCTACCTTTGAGCCAAAAAAGTCACATTTGCTATCTATGGCAAAGGACACCAATAAGAATGCTGTCTCTTCTTCAGCTGGCACATTTTCACAAAGGGTGGGACTTCATTTGGATGATACATTGGCTCCCATCTGTTTGCCTTATTTTCCTGGTGCTGCTAAGCGCTGGGGAGGAGTGAGTGTGTTCATTTGTGAGTTTCCTACTCCCTGTATCCTCCCGTTGGAGTGAGTGCAGAAGGGAGTTAGGAGATGGTGCTTCTCAGCCAGAAGCAAGTGGTTCAGGCAGGACTCTTCAAGGTCCAAGCACTAACTGTTCACACAAGTTTCTCTGGATTAGTTGCTATCACATTTGCCTCAGCAGCCGAATGTTCTCTGTCCATCAGCAGGTAAAACACACAGTGAATTTTGCTCAAAATTGAAGCAAAGATAAAACACTTATTTCTTATCAGTGACAAGTAGGATCCCTTTTCCTTGCAATTCCACTGAGCTACTAAGATATGAGATACCTAATCCTTTTCTTTCATGCGCTAGCTGCTTGTTTCATTTCTCACTAATTAACTTAATGCGAGAAAGAATCCCTAGACTTTTGAACAGGCTCAGCTACTTGTTTCCCTGCTGTAGCACTTATAGAGCCTAATAAGCAAGGAGCTCCTGATGCAATTCCAGGCAGCAGCATTGCTCTTTTACTGCTCCTCAGCAAGGATTTTGATTTTCTCTCATTGGGCAGGAAGGAGCAGAGGTGTCCTTCCAACTGACGAGGTAGTTTGCTTAGAAAGGTCTATGTACTGGGGCTTGGAGGGAGGGAGGAAACCTAAATGAGCACGTGAGGCAGTGGCTTCACAGGAACGGAAGCCACCAGATCAATTCACTAAATGAAACATAATAAGCATGTTGCTTCAGAGAGATTTGTACCCTGGCAACCACAGATTTTTCAGGCTTGAAGCATGATGTTTGCTATTTCTCCTAGCCTCATTTTCACTTCTAGGAGCTGCAGGAATGAGGTACAAAAGCTAAAGACTGACTGCCTTCTCATCCTACGAGGTGAAGACCTGCATTTGTGGGAATCCTCAGTGATTTTGAGAACTCGGCCATGCTGGCTTTAAACAAGGAGGCATGGGTATTGCTAGCAGAGACCCCACAGACGCTCAGGCAATGTGCAACAGGGAAGCCAGAGGTAAACTCCTGGGCTACTAACCTGTGCTGAGGATCCTGTTACAAGAGTTGCACTGCTGCTGGCAGAGGATTTTAATCTAGCCCACTTCTACCTGTACAAGCTGCCTTCATTTTCAGAGCAGTCAAACCCTGCAGTGCCTTAAAGGAAAGTCAGAGCAGCAGCCCAAGTACGTCAGTCAAGAAAGAGAAAGCAGTGCTGAAGAACTGGAGCAGAATCTTTGATTCTGTTTCTGTAATGATGGAGGCAAGCTCTTCCACGGCAGCTGATAGATACTCATATTTGCCCTTTCCTCCTGCACTATGTGGACAATGGCACATGGTCAGGGCCTTTCCCTGCTAGGAACAACATTTGGGCTGCCAGAGAAGCTCTCAGGGACTCTGGTGCTCTAGAGATGCAAATGTAAACCAACCCCCCCCCCAGCCATTTCCTCTCTGGATAAGGATCAAGGAAACTATCCCAAACCTGCTAAACCCAGGGCTCAGGTGGAGTTTGCCTGGCTGGACACAAATAAGGGGGTAGGAGTGGGGGGTGTCAGGCACAATTTTGCTGTGGAATTGGCAAAGTTTTGAATTCAGATTGGTTATCCTTCACAGTTTCACTTCAGCACTTTCTCGCTAGTTTAACCCAAGTAATGGCAAGCACTTCTTTTTCGCAGCTTTCCCAGCACAGCTTTGCACACCGGAGCTGTGGGTCGCCAAGGGCACCTCAGAGAAGGACAGAGAAGACAGGGTGAATAAATTACGACTTTTTAGAGCTCACAGTGACACACTTTCAATCTCACCAAACAGTCTGCATTACATATTTGTGTCTGTCTTCACAAGTAGCAGGGCTGGAGACATGCCTTTTTTCCTTTTTAAATGAAAGGGAAGACAGAGTTATCCCTCAGGATGTCTGTCTGCAATCAATAGAGATACAGCAGTAGGCACTGTGGTTGCAATAAGCCAGAACTAGAAATAACAAGCCAACTCAAATCAAATATCTGTCAAGTCCCTGTCTTCTCCTAAACTACGAATGCAAATGTCTCCAGTTTCTATAAGCACACATTGGAAGCAATCACCATATGTGTTAAAAAAAAAAAAAAAGTCTGAAGCCAGGCAAAGAAAGTTCAATGTATGCGCATAAAAGGAAACATCTCAGATCTCTCCTTGAAAAGCTTTCAGGTGTGAAAACATATGGCATGCTTTCACATCCAAAGCACTAAGTCCCCATTCCAAAAATCGGCATCGGCCATGATGTGCTCTCAGCAGCCCAGCTGAAGGGGCAAATGAACGTGGAGGCTGAGGAGACACGGTGCTGCCCGCCCAAGCGATGTCTCGGCTGCCCTCCGACACTGCCACCCATGCTGCGCCTGCAGTCTGCATCTACGGAGCACTTATCTCCAGGCAGCTGTTAAATAGGCTGGCACCTTTTGTCGACAGCGACTTCAAACGAAAAAATCAAAACACACTCAAAAAGAAAAATAGAGGAAACTGGAAAGCACATTAAACCCCAACTGGAACAACAAAACATAAACCCAGGGTGGGGGAGGAAGAAATAGAAGATGAGGAAATTTATAGCAGCTGTTGCAAGAGCTGCTCACTGCAAATAGCAAATGCTTCCAGGGCCACCCGTTTTACCTTGTGAGACGTCCGCCTCTGCTGCGGCAGGCTTGCTTAGGCTTAGTTAGAAAAACCCAGACACCCCACTCAGGCTTATAAATAAGCGTTACACACAGAGGTGCATAGTTCACTATGCCTTTTCTTTGCTGGTATGTTTAAACTTTCCCTCCCCTATTTTAGGAGTTTGTGTGTTCTTCCAAACAAAAAGAAACAGGCAGAACTGGGGTCATTGGAAGCAGATAAGGCAGAAACCTCTGGACCCAGGGGACTGAGTAGTGTGGGACCCGGTCTCCCAGCAGTTCTACATCTCCACAACCCTTGGACATAACTTTACACAATCAGCCAACTCTCCTTCCCTCCCACCTCGTTCTCAGGTGAATTAGGAGAAAGGAGGAAGAGGAGTACTTCCAAAGGTTGACTTAAGTCTGGCAAGGATAATCTATCCAGGGCTTTCTATAGTTACAAGGGAGAGACAGGCATCATCTAAAGTAGGATTTGGAACAGGAACCTAACTTGACTGATTTAAATAATTTCTCTGTGATTCAAGCCTGATTCCTCTTCCTGCCATGTGGCCTGTGGGGGAAAACAGCAAATGAGAACGAGACCCCAGCCAGGAGGGAAAGCTACAGAGCTATCAGCACTGGGAGCCTCCAGCTGCTCCCAGAGCTTTTTAGACAGTTTTGACTGGGTTGTCAATTTGTGCTGGTGGGCTGCTTCCTTCAGCCTCCTGCATGGTTTTCTTTTGAGCATCCGTCTTTCCCGGCTTCTCTTTCTCACTTCACTTCCCCTCCTTTTCCATTTTGGCTTTGCTTCTCCTCAGGAAACCTCCCACATCCAGCCCTCCCCAAGTCTCAGTCCCACCACACTGGCTGCTGCAACCGCGCCGTTGTCTCCCACTGTGCGCTTCACGTCTCCCTTCTGCTGTGCATGGCCAGGCCAGTAACAAGGCACGGGCTGCGGTGCAGAGGGCAGGACCTGTCTGCTGGCTGGGTTGTGCAGTGCCTGAGACAGTGGAGCCCATCCTTGGCAGCTTGTAAGGGATGACTGCTGCCAACAGGATCCCCCGAGAGCAGCGCATGCAGATACCCATGCAATCGTCCACTCGAAAATGTGATTGTTCCAGGCATCACAGTCTTAAGAAGATGCGTGGGGAGTCCAGGGAAGGAGACATGAGCACTGAACACAACACCTTTTCAACTCCGCTTTGTATGTGTTCACTTTATGAAGGTCACACACACACACACTCTCCAATTGTTTGTTTTTTCATGAGACTCAGATAAGCACGAGGCAATGCTGCTTTATGTCAGCAAGAACAAGTAAGAGCGATAACAAAGGTGACAGGATAAGGAAGCCCACATCAATAAGATGAAAGCATCATTTTTCTTCTTTCTGGAGCTTTCCCACTTTAAATGCCTTGCTTTCATTTTTCATGTGTGTTAATAATTTTAAGCGAAGAAACTCAAGGCTAATAAACCCAGTCTTTGTGCCAAGTTAGCTCCTTAAGGGTGCATTTTTAAAAAAAACATTGAAGTTATGGTATTGACATAGATAGGGAGGCACTATAAGCTCCTCTACCTTTGTAGGATCGGGCAAGATTGGCATAAACATCCTGACAATAAAAAAACTGCATTGTACTAGGGTCTATATACTGCTTTCAATATACTAGTTTCAAGCCTATATTTAAAGCAGTACAAAAACTGTATGTAGGCAAACCAGTGGGAATATGTTTTTACTCTTCAAACAATTGTAATCAAAGGAACAATACTGACCCTACTGCAGTCAGTGGGGGTTTTACTGTGCATTGTTTTCAGAAGTTCTTTCAGCTCCTGGAGAAATTTCTGTTAAGTCAACAGGTTCTCATGGTGCAAACAGCTTTTCGAGGTTAAAAAAAGGGAAGGAAGAAAAAAAAAAGGAAATAACACCGAATGATCAAAGGCAAAATCTATGACTGCATCACCTACATACACATTAACACCTCATTAACACTACTTGTACCTACAGAAGAAATGAGGCTTGGGAACAGCACTGGCACTAAGTAAACAACTCCTAGGTAGAAATCCTGCTTTTTTCTTCTGATAGTACCAGAAGTAGCAGGTCCTTGATTGCAGCAGCTTTGTTCTTACCATTTATGAGAACAGAAATGAAAGATTTCAACATTCTGTGATAAAGAGTTCCCATATGAGAACTCATAACAATCATGATAAAAACAACAGCAGCAAATTGAAGATAACGGGACGGGCTTTTTTTAAACATAGTACCAATTTTACAGTACAGTTAAAATATCAGAATAATCTTTGGGGGAAAAAAGCATCAAAAGAATAATATAACCTTGCAAATGTTTCATAGTCCTGAAGGTGAGACAGCATTAGAAATTGGTAACATCTCAAAATTCTCTATTGATAATTCTCACTTCTCCTGGCATTTCCATTTTCACAATATAGCGCCTCACCTCTGCCAAAAAGTGGAGCTCCTACTTCCTCCTCCTACCTCCACCCACTCCCAGCCACTTTCCTTGCTGTACCTCCAACTCAGCCATCTTTGCAAACCTCTTTAAAACACTAACCTGGCAGAAAACAAGTGCATTAAAAACACACGGAGCAAGACCTAGATGTTTTGCTGCCTCAGTGGCCTGGCCAGTCACAGCCTGGACAGGGCAGAGTTAGCAAGCTCTTAGCTTGCACCTCGCTCGCTGGTCCCAAACCTCCTCCACTGACCAGTGCAGTCAGGGTGAGGGTGTGCTTGTGCATATGTGCACAAGTTGTTGGGAAGAGAGTCCTTCATTCAGGTAACCCCTCTTATCTCCCTTTCTGTACATTTTAGTTTGCCAGGATTTAAGATTGGGATAGGATCTGCCGTGGCTGTGCAGGTCTGGGGTTTTACTAGGACATCCTCTACCCGATCACTAGCAGGCAAAAAGAGAAAGCCTTCCTTGGGCCCATGCTGAATTTGCACCCATTTCACTTCTCTAAAACCAATTTTGTTAAACCAGATCAGATGTTCTTATACTGACTTAGCTAAAATCAATTCCTAATTGATTAAAGCTAACTTGAAATAAAATTGCCTAGGCTATAATAAAGGGTGTCCGCAGCAATTTAACTGACTGGATTTAAAATAACCCCATCAATTAAGCAGCTACAACTGTCAAGCTTTTCGTGACTGGGTTTGCTTCCTCCTCTGTGCTCAGGAAACATTAAGTGCAATGGGGACCTAATCCCAATTAGCGCAGCAGAGTGCTGCTGTGGGAAAACCGTAAGCAATCCAGAGCAAAGCTCATCATGCAAGGGGTTGGGCCAGAGATCTGGGTTTTGCTCTCAGCTTTCCAGTTAGCCCCTTTCATTGCCTCAGGCATGATATCCTCCCTCCCTGCAGGTTATGAACAGAGAAGGCAAATTCCTGGGGGCAGGAGCTGTCTCATACCTTGCATTTGCAGGGCACTTTGCACCAGGGGGATGCAGTCTTGTCTGGGTCTTTGGAGTGCCAGCATTAACCAAATATCTGTCTTTTTAAAATGATGAACACCATGCCTTCCACTTCCTCAACAGCACAGTCAAATTTTTTTTAAACTTGATTATGTCCACGGGTGAGAGAGAAAATGAAGCCAAAGGTTGGTTTTCTCCATTTTAAAGGCTTGTGTCCTGCTCTAAAGTCACACCTAGGTGGAAAAATAAACAAACCCCCAAAAAACCCTACAGCCACAAACCTGCTGATGAAAGTCAGCTCCTGTGGTTTGGGGTGCTAACTGTACATTTGAGTACTCTCATAGGAAGAGTCTGCAGTGCAGCAGAGGTTTAGCACCAGCTTATAGATGAGGGTTTGGGGAGGCATATGACACTTGGCTGCTTTCCTTGTTTTTCCTGTGTCAGCCTGAGCCCCCCCTCACCAAGCTGGAACGCGCACCAGGTTCCAAGCGCTCCCAGTTTCTAGGAGGCAGCTCTAATATGCTCCTAAGTTACTTAAAACCTTTGTAAATAGGTGTTTGAAGCACTGAGCATGGAACATCTTCCCTCTGCAAAAGCAGCACTTTCTGCCTAGTACACTGGTCAGTACTGGGAATGAAGGTGGCTGACCATTGCTGCCTTCGGGGAGGTGCATCCATACAGGCTAGCAGAAGTTAAACAGATCATCCCCTTCAGTCCTCTGTGCTGCATATCTTTTCTCTGCCAGCCCACAGGGATCCAAAAAATACCCTAACTGCTTAACTGCTTATTCAGAACAGATGTGAGCCAAAGCTGGAATTGGTTATGCAAATGAACCTGAAGGCTGGATTTGCTGGTAAAACAGGATTCAAATCCAGGCCACCCTGTCTTTGTTTCTGCAAAACCAAAAATCAGACAGTGATTTTCTCCAAAACAACCGGAATGTTTCTACGTCTACTTCATTTCCACATTTTGATTCCCTGCTTTGCCATCCATCCCACACAACATCCTTTCCCTCCTCCTGCCAATCACTGCTTCACACTTCCAACATTTAAATTATTTACCTTGTATTAACCACATAAAGAGGGTTCTCCTCAACCCAAAATCTTATATTAACATCAGTACAGAACAATGATAAGGAACTTAATGAACTTTTTAAAATACCCTAGTTATGTAGAAGCAATTTAGACATGTCTAAAATCTAGCTCATGGGCAATGAGAGATATTTTCCAAAAAACTGCAATTGATTCCTTTGATTTTTTTCCCATCAGTAACTTCTTTAGCTACTTAAGAAATTATTTAACTACTTTTTTAATTTGAATTCTTTTTTTAGGAAATATAGTCAACACTGATGGAATTCTGGTGGAAGACAAGTCAGTCACTTATTATTTCCAAGTACAACCCTTTGTGTGGGTATGTATCAATATGGGTGTGTTGTGTCTATGTGTGTGCATACTCACATGTGCATGTGCACGAACACTCTTTGCACACTGGATTATCTATATTTTAGAAATAGATTTAAGTTGCACAATTCAGTCTAGATTCCAGTTTGAATCTTCTCAAATTTCAGAGGTGTTTGGATCTAAGCCTGGTTTTCACCACATAAAAAAATGGGTCCTATTCAAAATTAAGAATCCATTTAAAGCTCAAACATTTCTCACCAGTAACCTCTCCCAGAGTGGCAACGAAATTTGAGCTTTGCAGATGAGACAAGGTCACACGAAAAACACAGGAACATTATGTCTCTACCAAGATAACATAGCAAGATGACATTCAAATAAGCAGCTAGGACTTCTGCTAGTGTAAATCAGCATATTCCAACTGAGATTCCTACCATATGGAAACCAATATACCATGTGAAGGAACACAACAATTTCAAAATCACATTTTTATCCTTTGTTATGAAAGGGAACAATACTAAGTCAATAAAGAAAAATAACAACTCTTTTGGTTCGATTTCTTTAAGCATTTGACAGTAATTTCACTTTTTCCTCCGTGTAATCAGTGAACCTCATTCGTATAGGTTTTTCACACAGAAACAAAGGACCTTGTAACACGGACGTGTATAGATTATCAGAAATACTGGTGAAAAGGTCAGGAATAGGGAGAAGGGAGCTTAGAAACAAGTGCTATATTAGAGATGCTTTTTATTTTGCAATTGACCCCATTCCAAGTTGAATATGTCCCTTTCTTATCAGCCTTAATATAGATTTCTCCTAATTGCAGTTCTGACACTTTAACACAATAAATTATTACGCTAACATGCTAAAACACACTTGTATTAAATGGCCTGTTGAAGACAATTAAATCCTTGTGAAGGCATGCAGAACAAAATTCCAGAGAAAATTACTAAAATGCAATCCTAATAAATAACTGTAATCAACACAAAATTTGAAGGCCAAATTTTGAGTGTGTGGCAACGGGCAGCACATGCATCCAAACCTTTGGAGGGGGAATAACGTCTTGTGTTTCAGAGAAGGAATGTGACTATGGTCACCATAGGCAATACCCACTGTGTGTCCCACTTGGGGAGCTGTGGTGTCCCCCCATGCCATTACCTGCAGGACATATACCCACCCCAGAAACCTTCCTCGGATTGTTGAGTGCTGAGAGCCACTGCCTCCTGGTCCCCAGTGGTCATAGGGGGTCACCATCAAGGGATGCTCCGAAACCCCTGGCTGCACCACTGCCCCTGGGGGGAAGCAATGGATAAATGGCGCAGTGGCCCTGCCCTCACACACACCGCCCTGACTTTAATCAATACAAATCTGAAGCCTAAATTTTGAGTGTGCGAAGGAGTTAGCCATAAATATATGCCCATTGCCTGCCAATCATACGTTACCAGCACCGAAGAAAGAAGACACCTGTGCAGCCAATCGTGGAAGCTGCTCCACTGCCACAGTTAGGCATTTATAGCAGAGGCTTTGCTTAATTTAAGAATGCTGACTACTTTTCTCTACCAGTGCTAGCCAAGGCCTGGGTGGTCCTGAGCATCAAGCAGGCTGAATTGTTCCTCACACTCCCACACTTAGGGGCAATAGCAGTCATGATGCCTGCGTTCAGCTCTACAGCGCTTGGTGTGACAGCCAGCCCTCTGCCTCTATTGGTTTGATTTGCAGGTTACCACAAGGAGCTTCAATAGTTTGCTCTTGAATAATAAATACATAAATAAACTGGCATGAGTACCCGGAGTACTGCGTTCAGCTCTGGGGCCTCCAGTTTAAGAAGGAGATGGACCTGTTGGAGCTGGTCTAGAGGAGGGCCACAAATACGATCAGAGGGCTGAAGGACCTCTCCTGTGAAGACAGGCTGAGAGAGTTGGGGTTGTTCAGCCTGGAGAAGAGAAGGCTCCGGGGAGACCTTATAGCAGCCTTCCAGTACCTGAAGGGGGCCTACAGGAAAGCTGGAGATGGATTTTGTACAAGGGCATGTAGTGATAGGACAAGGGGTAATGGCTTTAAACTGAAAGAGGGTAGATTTAGGTTAGATGTAAGGAAAAAGCTCTTCACTATAAGGGTGGTGAGGCACTGGAACAGGTTGCCCAGAAAGGCTGTGGATGCCCCATCCCTGGCAGTGTTCAAGGCCAGGCTGGATGGGGCTTTGAGCAACCTGGTCTAGTGGAAGGTGTCCCTGCCCATGGCAGGGGGGTTGGAACTAGATGATCTTTAAAGTCCCTTCCAACCCAAACCATTCTATGATTCTATTCTATGATTCTATGAATAACACTCCTGGGAAATCAGCAATGAATTGCCAGCTGTATTTCTTACCGTGGGGGAAAAAAAAAAAAAGAGAGAAAGGGAGAAGATGAATAATTTGGAGAGAATTATGCTCCAAACCTTCCCTGGTCACGGAGTATTGACAGAATAAGAAGTGCTGAACTGTGGGCTATTTGGAGATGCATTTGTCAGTCGGTGCACAACTTCCCCGAAGTCTGGGCTTTATATTTGGGTAATGCTATTAGAGCTGGGAAAGACTATTAGGAAGCCGAGAGATGAAAATGATATCTGAAATTAGTATTTCTGACTGTTTTTCCTTCCTCTAGGTTATTTCTACAAATCAGATGTTGTGAATTCTTATCTTGTTCCCAAATCAAATAACTCCAGTGAGCGGCAGAGGCAGGGTTTGAAAGAGGAATCTCCAGTGGTCTGTGCCTCAGAGCTGTGGTTTATTCTCTCCCTCTTCAACTTTGAGGCAGCTTCATTAACTTGGACTTAGATTCCAGCCTCAGCTCCTGTTGTGGAGAGAAAAAAAGGGATGAAAGAAAACCTCAACATGATCCAGCCAGACCTTGAAAAATTAGACCCACAGAAGAAAAGAATACAATCGGAACTTGCAAAGCCTTTTTTTTTTATTGGCCTTGTAATTTCCTCACTAAACATGCTTTTAGCAGCCTACCCCTCTCAGAATATTAATTATCTAGCGGCCCCTCATAATGGCCCCATTCATGGATTTGCAGAGCAAAAGTACTGTGATATCGCAAACACAGGAACTCAGAAGATACAGCATGTTCCCGAGGAAGGGCTGCACACCCACAGATAGTTGGCAGAGGGAATTTGCTACTTGAAGAACATAATATAATACAAATATGCGGATTTTTTCTTCCTTTCTTTTTTTTCGTGAAGCAAGGAAGAGGAGATGCTGTGCCTGAGTTGTGTGTAAAGGAAAAAAAAAAGCCCTCTGATATACAGTTCTGAATAAAGCAGAATATTATAGGCTCTCCATCTCTCTCCTCCACCATTTCTGACTGTTCATTGACTACCATAAATTAATATGACATGATATATTGTACAGGTTGGAGACATTTTATGAGCTTTTGAAATCTTTTCCAACAGGAAATGTGAGGCATCACTTACTGTTCGGGCTTTTTTGGTTTTGTTTGTTTGGAAATGAACCACAGGCTGAAAATATTTCATCTGAATCAAAACAAAGAATAACGAGTTGATCAGCATCCTTGAGAACTGGACATTTTTAGTGATTCAAGTATGTACTTCTACAGACCCTTTCTATGATAAAAGGAAGAAAGAAATTACTATTTTATCAGGAGGAATACAATTGTAATGTTTTCACAGGCCACTAGCTCTGAGAGTCCGTTACTTCTGAAGCCCCCACTAATTTATACTCTCCAGGTACCTTTTGCAATCAGTTTTGCATCTTAACTTCTCAGTCTGACATAAAAAAAAAAAAAAATAAAAAAAAGGAAAAAAGGAAAAAAAAGAAAAAAACCCCACAGTTTTCTGAACAGAAATTATATCGTATGCAAATTACAGCCCAGAAAACTATATTCAATCACTTACATTAAATAAAAACCTTGCCAAAACAAGCTGTAACTACTGTAATAAGCAATATTAGAATTTAACAAAAGACATCACTGTTCAGAGAAGATATCAACTCCAAATGTCCATACTTGTCTTTGGATGACAGTTCAATGAGATATTTGATATTCCAATAGAAATAGTCCCATTTACTTCAGGATCTGCTGCCCCAGGCCTACTCATTAAATATTAACCAAGGTCCTCAGGATAACTTTATGAAGACCTACCAATTTTTATTTCAGCAAATGTGCTCCCTCCAAAACTGGTGAGCTAGCCGAACACCATGCACCATATTCTTAGCTGCAATGGCGAAATAAAGGTGACCCCAGAACAATGGTAAGAATTACGGAAAAAAGGACCCTTGCAAGATCAAGGCAAAGTTTACTTTTGGTCCACCTTCATTCAGCCTAAAAATTGTTTTTTAGTAATAACCCTATTGTATCTAGTATGTGCAGATGTGATCCAGGTCAATTTACATATTTGAAATATCCAGATTTACAAAAAAAAAAAAACAACAAGAACAAAAACCAAAAAATAACCCTGCCTCCAACAACTACTATTGTATTGGATACAGAGAGGCATTTGAATCTGGGAGGGTAGGGTTTATAGATAACACATTCCCTGAAGACTTAGGGATGAATCCACTCTTCAAGCAGTAAGGCAAGGAAAAAAACTTTAAAAATTGGTTTTGAGGACAGGACTCCTTCCCAGAGTCCTGTTTTTAACCACCAGAGGCCACCTCAGAGACGACCAAAAGCCAGAGACATGCCACAGGTATCCAGCAGCCTGTGCATGAGTTGAATTAGGTATCACCTTCAGGCTGGTTGTGCTCCAGGAACCTTATCACAGGAGTGTGTATCAACCCACCACAACATTGGCACCTCATAAGAAAGACAAAGGAACGTAAGAGAAAGAAACAGCTACTTTCTCTCCTTTGAAAAATGTCTCCTCCAGAGGAGGGGGAACAGGGGAGTGTGTGCATGCCAGACTACCCAACTGTACCTGCCCTAGACTGATACAGTAGCAAGAGTCTCCACATTTCATGAATAATAAATACATATGTTAAAGGAAGGGATCGCTAGAGAGGCTAGATTGAAGGAAAGCATAAGTTAAACAGTGAGAAATGCATCTAATACTTGCATTTACCAACTGAAGCCCAGAGTTTTGCATCTCTAGGCAGAAAGAACAAATTGACCTCTTCACAGAAGTGGTGTGCTGAAGATGTTTAATGAATTGCTTCAGAAGCAGAATCAGTTCTGAACTGAACACAGGTGTATCAGGGAGGAAAAAGACACATAAAAGCACTGTGCAAACTGCTGACAGCACTAGCTATGTGAGAGACAATCAAGGTACTTAACATTTTAAAACACATGCCCTGCATAATAACCAACGCTGCAGAAGCCTCAGTCACTCTTCCAAGCACTGAATGAAGAGGACCATCGCTATACTAGGATCATAAAAGATATTCTTTAAGCTTCTTGCATAAATGCATGTGTTCTGAGTTGGAGAAATGTTAATTTATATTCTTCATATACCCAGGAGGCATTTTCCCCCTCAGAAACTGAGGGGAGAGGGAGAAGGGGGCATCACGTTATTGATTTTCTACAAATGTGCTTAACCTTTAGTAGCTACTGTCAGCATTTCCGGTGTTAATACCAACAGTGAACGAAGTAACTGGGGGAGTGCAGACAGCTTGCTTCAGCTGTAAGACTTGGGAAATCAGAGGTTCTTCTGTCAGCCCAGGGTTAATTGTTTTAATGGCCATACCCGAAAGGGTGTGGATGCAGGAGAGAAAGGGGGGTCTCCACCATTTCAAACAATATTTCCTGCAAAAGTAACAAGAGGCCGCTCTGTAATTCCCCTGGGCCATCGGGTTTGAGTCAACTAGTAACACTCACCATCTAGAATGTATACGGTTCTTCTAATGAACATTTCCTTTAACGAGTGCTGTGCGGTATCACAGGAAAAGTGCTCAGGCCGTGGGTGATGAGGCGGCAGTGGCTGCCTGGCTTCCAGGCCCCACGAAGGCTTCTGGAGCAGGGACAGGAGTTTTGCAAGAGGTGGTAGCTGAAACGACTGGCAATAGCTTGTGTAGCCCTTCATTTCTGGGTCACTAGGTCGAGTGCAGAAGCATGCAAAAGTCAGCTTCAGCTCTCTAGCAGTCACCTTGTGCCTACGTGAAGTGAAGCAGTTGCTTCAGCCCAACTCCTCCCGAGCAGCTGCTTGCTCTCATTGCGAACCCAGGCTGGCTCCCTCGGTGATGGTCTCTGTAGGAAAGCATGGCGGCAAACTGTCATGTAGCATGAACTGCTTCCTGACACCTGCAAAGCCTGATTTATGTCAGGCAGGTGATGTGTCCTCCCCACAGTACATTACAATTGTCTTGAACTTTTGACCAACTTACCTACACGCTGCCCGCTAATGTATCTCCACTGAGCGTACTTCACACACCCCGCGATCGCAGCTGCTAGCTATAAAAGGAAACCAAGCGAGCAGAAGCACAAAGTCTCTCCTTGTCCCATACATACGCAGATCCGCACATGCAGGCTTCACAGCAATGGAGATCGATGTTCAGTCCTAAAGCAACCACAGGGCTCCACTGCCATAACTCGCGGATGGGCCAAGGGCTGAGCCCCTCCAGCAGCGCGCAGGAGCTGGCACACCATCCTGCCACAGCTCTCGCTCCCCTCTTACTTGGCAGCGGGTTCTGCGCCTTGGTATCACAGAGTTATGACTGAGTTTTCTCAAATGTACTGGTTGCAATTTTTTGTTGTTATTACCTCCTCCAACACAGTTTGGGCTTGCAATATTAAGACAGCTTGGGTTTACATACAGAGGGAATACAAATAGCTTCCCTGCAAAATAAGTGGTGAAAACACACCATTCGATGGTGCTGCGTGGCTTACAGGATTTATGGTCTCCCGTTTGGGATGAACAGTGCAGTTCTTTTGTGCTGTTTCCATTATGAATAATGCGGCCACGCTAAACTCACACTAATAGAACCTGAATGTATCACCGCATTGTTCGGCACTCTGTATAGGAGAAACCCATCCATTAGCGAGGCGGGCACTGAAAACTCTTTGTGACAGGAGCAGCACAGGGAGGGCTTCACAGCAGCTATTCAGAGCCACTTTACAGCTTCCTGAGCACAGCCCAGGCTGGGCCGCATGCCAGCAGTGTGGGAAACGGCTGGCAAAGGAAGCTCTGGCCACTGATTTGTAGATCACTTGAATCCCCCAGGGAAAAGGAACAGGTACTGAGAGTACCTGCTGGAGGGTGCTTGTAGCAGGTCCACAGCCCGTCTTCAACATTTGTTGCAGCCCACCTACACCTTTGATGATTCCTTTGACAAAGCAAAATTACTAAGACTCTCTGCAAACCCGACAATCACCCCACGGCTTCAGCTGCTACATAGCTATTGGTGACCACCGGGGCCTTCGTGGACATCACAAATGTTCAAACCAAAGACGGCAAAGTAGACAGCCACACCGATGAGAGGGACAATGGGGTCTCCTGAGGCAGCATGCTCAGAGGGGTGCTCCCCGCTCTCGGCACAGGAGTAGAAGCACTGCAGACTTCCCGCTGCCACCAGCCCTGTTGCAGGGGTAGAGCTGATGACCACAAAAGGCATGACTGCTTACTCAAAACAGAGGTGAAACCAAAAGCACTGAGTGCATCTGCCGTCTGCTTCCTAGCCAAAAGCCTCCAGCCTTCCTAGGTAATGTCTGACACGCTGCTTCCTGCATGTCCCGTGACTAGGCTGGCTGGCCTCCATTTGTCCTGCTCCAAACCGCTTTTGTCTGATGAGTGCTTTAACCCTAGAGATTTAACCAAAAATGTGCTAACACCACACCTCACATTTCTTCTGCATGAAGCTCCTAATAAATATCTTACTAAGTTGAACTGCCTTCCTTTAAAGAAACCCACGACTGCTTCCGGATTTGCCTTTCCTCCAGGCAGTGGAACTTAGCCATGCAAAACAGCCCTGCGAAGTCAACCGACTGCTGTGGCACAAAGAGAGCCCTGATGAGAAAGTTTAAATTGAACATCTTTCAGTGGATGACAAATCTTGGCCTGCCTGAAGCCTTTGAAAGCCCAAAATGCAATGCAAATTAAAGTTCAAGGAGCCTAGAAGAAAACTATTTTAGCTTTAGGCTTTCAACCAAGCAAAAAAGAGTTAAAAATTTATTTTAAACAGCAGTTCAATCATTTGCTTTCCCAGTATTAATGAATGCCTTCTGCATGTTTCCCCAGATAAGGCTGTGATTCACGTAGCAGGCATACCCCAGAAACCCAAAAGGTCAAAAAGATGGCAACAAAGAATTTTGTTAATATTACCTAGAATCCACTCTGTTCCTTTGGCTATTTTAGTATCAGTAAATAACTCTCTACGTTTTCTGACCTAAGCAGTTCCATTTGAGAAGCTTCCCAGCCTGGATGTTTCTAAAATGTTACCAAATGATTAAACACAAATCCTCAGATGAAGAGAGCGGGTTTTATTAAATATCCCAGAGCAGTGCTGTCTGCCCACACTTATGCCCATGTCTGGCTGCTGGCTGATAAACGCCTTGGCTTTAAGATATTACTTATTAGCATGCCTGTATATTTCCACCTCACACAGTCACCCAAGGGTGATTGCTATCTGTTAATTGAATTCCGTGCCAGCAACTGTGTCTTTGTGTGCCTGCCATTATAATTTCGAGGATTGTGACTTCATTTCCTATTTACAAGTTGCAGTGATAAAAAAGTGTATTTATTTATATATTAATAAACACAACATTTTTGTAGCTATATGGCAGGGGGTGGGTGGAAGTCACAGGTGAGATGCACAGGTGTGTCTGTTCTTTTGCCTTCCTTTTTCTCTTTCTTTTTAAAGGCATTATGCTTTCCACCTGAAACAGAACTTGTGTGATGGGAGATTTTGCCGGTGATGGGAGAAGACGTCAGGGGAACAGAATGACAGTCTTAAGTTTAGAGCAGAGCAAGCTGAGGCTGTAGAAGTGCATGGGGTGATGCCTTCCAAGTGCTGGACTCTGTGGTGCAGGCTTACTGCAGTAATGATTTGCACATCTACCACACTTTATTCAAGCATCTCCGAGCCATTTCCCATCACTGCCTTTATAACAGTGGTTTATGGAATGCTTCTGCCATTGGTTTAGATGAGAAAATGTGATGTGTACCTAGCTTGACTCTCCCAAGACCACACTGTGAGACAGGTAGGACCCAGAGAAGAAGCCAGCAGAAGACGCAGGACCCCAATGACGTTTGAGTGAAGGTTGGCATGTCTGACTTCTGGGTCTGCATCTCAGCAGCAAGAATCCACATCTCAGCTAGCTTTTGCTGGCCTCCAAAAAGAAGCTGAAGCTTTTGAAAAGACATTAGTCCTTTTGAGTTTGGACAAGTCTGCTTGAGCAAACAAAGGAAACTCCTGAACCACCAACCACAGCTGGCTGCAGGGAAAGCTGGTCTATAATCCCTTTCATAAACGCATTGAGATTCACTTCATAATCCCTCTTGGCTTTCTTCCCCCTCAATACGCCTGTAGGAAAGTTGTTAAAAAATCTCAGTCCTTGGAAGATCAGAAGCTGATTTCTCTATTAAGATCCACAAGAAGCAGCTAGTAGGAAAGTGAATGTAAAAAAGTTTGGAAGGGGTTGGCCACCTCAGGCTAAGGGTCTGTGAAAAACCAGGGTGATCTCTTTTACCCAGCCCATTAATATTCCACAGAAGAAGCAACCAAGCCAAACAAGTCCTTATATGGAGGTGGACTTCTTACTACCCAGGTTACACTTCTGAGCACGCCTGCCATGAGCACTCCTGTTTTCAAATGTCTCCAGAGGCAGCACCTGCATAATGAATTAGAGCATCCCTATCTGTTATGTCAGACACTAGCCAAACACTATTTATTTAGTACGAAATGTTATGAAAGTATTGCTTTTTAATAAGATTCTTAATACTTCCTGGAGCTTGTCTACATGAGAGTCTCCTTCATCACTGTTTTGCTTTACCTTTTTCCATAGCCAGAATGTGCCCAGCTACACGTCAATTAACATAATCACCCCAGGAAGTTATAAAATGTTTTGTGAATTGGAAAGAAAAGATTTGGGATCACATTCATTGTAGCATACTGAGAAATCTTTATCCAAATGGTATTACTGTAGTCCAACCTGTCCCCAGTTCAAGAGCACTGCTCTTTAGTCTAGCTTTTATTAAAAGGCAGGATGTGTATTGCTAAAAATTAGTTTAAGAAATAATTTTTGCCTGTAGACAGTTGTGTACTTCATATTCATCACTGATTCAGCTAACACCAAAAAAACTGGCTTCAAATACTCTCTCTTTGTGTTACAAATTCCCTATAAATTGTATTATTTTAAAAATGAAATACATTTACTGTTTTCAGAATAACTTCCAAGGACAAATTGTTTGCAATGTAATAGATGGAACTGAGGATGCCATCTATTATTGAGATCACTCAACTTAATCTGTAAATTTATTTTGGCTGCTTATAACTTGGGAAAACTTTATCCACTTGAACTGATTTTTTTTTTTTTTTTTTTTAGATTGGGTGTCATCCTCACAGCAGTTACAAATTCTGCTGAAATTAAGTTTCTGGAATTTTCTTGCTTTTTTAAAATATAGGAAAGTACTGTGCATGCACAAAGGCCATTAAAAACCATACTTGTTAAAAACCAAACTTATTGAAGTCTTCTAACAATCACATTGGTCAATATCAGAATTAACAGGATTTAAATATTTCAAGGTCATTGTGCAGGTGATTTGATAACATTTAACTCTTGAATAGTAAATATAAATAATATGCAGTCTGAAACCAAAAGAAAAGAAATGAGGTCTACAGTGCAACAACCAGCAGTGAGAAATACCTTCTTCAGATTTTGAATCACTCACATTTTTTTCTGTCAAAAATACCATCACAAACAAAATGTTCCTACAAAACATTTCAATTCCAACAGAGCAGCATTTCCTGGTGGAAGATATTCTGGTCAAAAAAACCTTTCAACAAAATGTACTTCAGGCTCAGTCTTTGATTAGATGAGAACACAGTGCTCTTTCAAATGTCTCAAATGCAAAATTAGTCCTGCTCGGTGTATGGCTCTAGACTGAGAGGTGAATTAGTGCAGGGTGTTCTCTTGCTGCAAGCTCTTGCTGTTGGGGTGGGAAAATCAGACACATGCTCGCTGAGCCAGGTCAGTTGCTTAGGTGACCAAATCCAGGGAAAAGTTTTTGCCTGGGAAACACTGCAAATTTGGCCTTGGTCTGATCCCAAAGCTTGGCTGGAGCCTAGAGCCTTGGCCTGCGGCACAGTCACGCACCCATTACAGCTGAAAGCAGTTGGGGGGACAACCGGAGTATGGCTAGTAAAGGCCATATTATAAGGCACACATGCATAATTGGGGGTTGAATTAGGATTGCACCTTACCTCTGATGCTCCATAAATTTGAGTGCTTGGCTTTGCAACATTAATATTTTTTGAATCTGTAATTTTTGTTGTATAATTATATATAGTACATAATTACTCATAATTCATTTCTGCACATGCGACTCTGCAGACAAAGTTTAGACATTAAATCTCAGTTCAGTGATAGAATAGAGGGTACAGTAAAAATAAATATCCATGTATTTCATAAATATTTGCATAATGAGCTATTTAAATGCAAGAGATTCTAACATATGTAAACAATTGGAAATACTGTATGTGTGTAAGTCTAAAGTGGATGCAGAAATATACACAACCCCTTGTAAAATCATATGATTTAGGAGTCAAACATAACATATTTTTTAAGGCTTTATGTATTCCAATATTACAGACTGTAAATAGACATTGTATTAAAAACACATTGCTTGGTACAATTAGTTGGTAAACTGCATGACTGAAAGCTTTGGGTGACAAAGACAGTGGAATAAATGGACATTAGTGACCGTCCAGTTACAGTGAAAGCTCTTTGCTGTCTGCAGACTTAAGACATCCAAACGCTTACAGGACTCAGCGTAATCAATCCTAGTTCAGCAACAAGTACCAGAGGAAATAATTTTCCTGATGTTAGAAAGCTGCCACGTAACATGATGTGAAGCTTCTCCTGCAAAACTTTTTCCCAGCTCAATGTGCAGCAGCGCATTCAATGGGAACTGAGAGGCTCCCTCCACCAAAACACGCCGCTTGCTCCTTCTGGTCTTAGTCCAGTCTGAGACTTCTGGACCAGTCTGTCAAATGGCACCTTAGAGAGGCTCTGCAACCCCAGCCACAACGTATTGTGGTTCAGCGTGGTTTCTGCAAAGGCAAGGTAGTGGTGGAGGATGGAGGGAACAAAAAGACTTTCAAAGTGAAAGCTTTTTTTATGTGTTAATAACCAGCCTGAGCTAGCTGTCAAGGAGAGAAACAATGAGCATTGTACTTAGTAGCTAGGCTGCCTACTAACTAATTATTGCCTTTGCAGAAATCAACTTCTGTGCCGAGGACCAGAGCAGTTAGATCATACCCACAGTCACACCTCTGAGCTTGCAATTGGTTAAAGAAAGTGAGTAGTGGATGGTTGCTGCCACGTCGCTCGGGATTCATGACTCAAAGGGATGCTGTGAACCTCCTGTGGAGCACTCCACATCTCCATGGTGGAGGGGAGGAGTAGAGGGTCCCCCGGCTTTGGGAGGCACAGCTTGCCAGCACGGCCAAGAGGAGACGGACAAGGGATCTGCTGCCTTTGGTGGGACTCATTCTCCCAGAATCGCCTAGGTGCCAGGCCTGTATTAGAGCAGCTGTCAATAGCCCCATGGCCAAAGCGGGCTGAGACCTCAGGGTGGCAGGGACATCCCAGTCACACCCCGTCCCCAGGTGCTAGCCCTGCTGCCTCTGCCACGCTTCAGGGTAGAGAAAGACCACCATCTGTGTCCTAAACCACTTCTATAGCAACATCCCAGGCCCTGGAGCTTCGTGCACATGCTGAACTCCTGGCACCTGAGCAGTTAAATGTTTGAGTCACTGGGGAGCTAATTTAAGATAGCCCACAATAACTGGGTGTAGCAAATAATTGGCGGACTGAAGAAATGGAAGATAATATGAGATGCCTGGGCGTGGGCGTTTATGCGAAGCATAGGGAGCAGTTTTTGACTCAGAGGCTAAGTTATCTGGGCCAGATTTAAGGCTATGGAAACGTCAGTATGAGTTTTGGGGAGGGAAGAAATTAATGTCATTCTCTTCTATGGGACATTTAGTTTCAACATTAAACTCAAACATATTTTCATTAGTAATGCTCCCAGTCATCAGACACATCTGAATTTTTAAAACCTCCCTTTCGAACTCCTACACTATGTTTCAGACAAGTTGTGTCCAACTCATGACAAGCCCTGCACCAAAAAAATATATTTTCTGCACAGATATTCCACATGCTGAGAGGCAAAAAAAAGGGTTTTCTGAAATGCCACACGCAAGAAAGCCATTTGGGTTGTGGGGGAGAGTCACTCAGTGTGCAAACCACAATCACAGTCATATTTCTTACACCTTCCAACAATCAACCCACAAAGCTAACACTCCTCAGAAATGCTTTTAAGAGATTTTCTGCTCACCTGGAATAAAGATAACATTTACACTGCTGTTCCTTGTTGAGCAGCTATTCTTAAAACCGAGACGTGTTCTTGACTAACCTGTTTCCAAAGGAACCTTGAGCAGCTAAAAAACATGCCTTCAGCAGACCAAGGAAGAAGGCCAGCCAGTTAGTATTCCACCCATTTCTCAAAGTCTCATAATGTGAAATGCTATTATTTGAAAAAGTAATTATTAAAATAATCTTTAATTAATACAGGGTAATTTTACACAGAAAGACATCTCCCTTTTCTCCACCCCCCAAAAAAGGCTCTGAAATTAAATTATTCTGATAGCAGAAAGCATCTCCAGATCTCCACCACAAACAAATGTGTGAGGAGGAAGCGCATTTGATAAAACCCATATAACAAAAAAATCCCCATTCCATATATCAGACTCTTTTCCAGCCTTCTCTCTCACTGTCCTTACTTGTACCTCTAGTATCTGCTTCAGCCCAATGCTCTTTTAAGAACAAAAGGTTAAGGTGGGCTCAGCTTAAGTCTAAACATCTGGATGTGCTACAAGATGTGTGTGTCCTGACGAAGGGTGGTTGGAGTCCAAGGGCTCTCAGGCATCTCCTCTCCTCCATGGTCTTCTCCTGTACTCCACCAGAGCACTGCATTTACAGGAGTTTGCAGCTGTGTAGCTGCACACCTACATTCATGGTACATTGCACAGGACAGCTTCAAATTCTGAGCAAAGCCCCTCTCATCCCACAGGCTTCTTCCAAAGTACAGCTCCCCAGAAATACGTGTGAGGAATTAAGCACCAGATCGTTACCTCCGAGCATGCTCTCCAGAAGCAAAGGGCAGAGGAGGAGGAAAGGAGGACTTCAGCACAGGGCCCGTGGGTACACGGATGGTGTGCATCCACAGATGGCATGTGCACGGGCAAAGAGCTCCTTTGCTTGCAAAGGTGCAAGCACCACACATAGCCACTTGGATTTGCTCATGTCATCAGCTTTCTTTACTGGAAGGCCTCTTACACAGGACAATTTCTTCCCAACAGAGGTGCCTCCTGCTCCCACATCTGCCCCTGCCTGCTGCTTCTCCTATCCCTTCCCCTTCCCACCTCCCTGGGACCTAAACCCCTGCCACTGGGTCCTTCTCTGTGCCAGGTGCCAGGCATTTTCCTTCGGGCGCCGGCTCGGCAGCAGCAGGCAGCAAGCGGTGCAGGAAGGGGGGAGAGATAAGCTCGCGGAGATAAGCTATGTTTCTGTCAAAGGTCTCCCATGCAGCTGCACGCTTTACATGCCTTCAGACAGCGGTGCATTAGGGCCAAAGTTAGCCTTTCCTCGTAAACTGTACTAAGCAGTCTTTTGAAAAGCCATCCACCTACCTTGGCCTCCTTTTGCTGCCTCTTTGCACCTTCACCATAGCCAGCGGGACTCTTAAAATCGTTCAACAAAAGTTTTCTCTGGGTGGAGTGACGTTCATGTCCACAGGATGGGCACAGCTAAAGGTCTCCACTGACAGGTCTGAGTTTTGGGGGTTGTCTTCAAGCATGGATGTGTCCTCATGTTTTGAGAGCAAGGATAAGCCAGGCTAAAAGCGATCAGACCTCCAGGCTTCTTGTTCGGCAGGTAGGGACAGACAGCCTGCTTCTGGACACTGAAGAAGGAAAAGTGGTGCATTTTAGAGGCAAATGATCTGGGTCTGCACTAGCAGGTCCTTATAGTCCAGCAATGGAAGGTCTAATTGAGGCTGTATAATTATCTCCTCACTAAATAAAATGAGATGTGCACTCCCTCGGTGGATATCATTGATGAAAAGCCAATTGGGGAAAAGGTTGAAATACACAGCAGGATCAATTTTATTTGTAATGGGTTTTAACATTTCATCTATACATTTAACTGGTTGAAGCGAGTGGAAATAAATATTATGTTAGCAACTGTGTCATGGAATGAGGCTTTGGTTTTGATTAAAAAAAATAAAGGGAAAACAACCATCACCATTTTATGGTTATCATCATTTGTTTCACATACATTTTTTCAATACTAAGGTGTACTAAAATATTTAACTGGTAAATAAAAATACTTATAAACTTCTAAAGAGGTCTTTGGAACACCTGGACAAAGACTGAAGAATGTGGTTTTATTCTGTGTTAATTGTCTTCTAATACTTACACGAGTCTATATAAAAAGATAGGTATATATATACAGTTACATGTGCAATTATCTCTTTATCTACGCATCACTTCCATATAGCAAAAATGTACTAAAAATATTGATCTCAAACCTTATTATGCATTGCCCTGTTTCTTGTTTTATTGATATTAACAATATTTTCCTCCACAATAATTGTGCCTCCAGAATAATAACTCTATTTTGCTGATATTATTACCACATGGTGCAAACTGAAATCACAGAACCAAGGTACAAACTCAGGTTCAGACACCAGTCCTAAATTCCCCCACTGCAAAACAGTTTAGAGTTCATGCTTAAAGAACCAGAAAGATAAAAGCTTAATTAATGCTTTTTTTTTTTTTCATTTTAATATATGGAATATATGCACCAAACTAGAAGCAGGAGAACATCATCTTTTATATGATATCGTATAACTTGATCTCCTCAATATCAGACATCAATAATATTACTGATGTGAATAAATAAATAGAGCAAGATAAAGTAAAATTCTGACATGTATCATGGCTAGGGGCCTTGGTTTTATTTTGAACCTGTAAACCTTGGGTAAGGATCAAGTCTTTTCCCCTGCAGTTTTTACTCAGTGGATTTTTATTTTTCTGCAATGTAATTTGATGCTGCTGTTGGCTTTGGCATTAATATATTAAAAGTTAAATTTATGTCAGCACCAACAGATCAACTATCAGATGTTGCTATTAACTTTGACATCAAAATCATTAAGAAATTGCCATAATGTAAATTAATTATCAGAATTGTATTGGCATGAATGCATAATGGTATTACTCATGCAAATAATTAAAGAAAATGCACAGTGAAAAACACATTAGAGTAATGGCACAAAATGTCATTATTCTGGCTTCTTGACAACTAGACACTATTAGTTTTCAGCACAGTGATCTCTAAGGTTAACCGAAAGAGATGGGGAACTCCACTGCAGGGCTCAAGCTGCTCTTATTTGTGCCTTTATTTATTCAGTATACAAGACTGTAGGAGTGAAAACTAATTTTTTTAAACTTGGCAAAGAAAGCTTTTTACATCACCCTGGGTGAGATTAAAAACAAACAAACAAACAAACAACAACCCCCAAAAAAGCAGCAGAATGACTTGTAGCACTGTTGTCCAAAGATGTATGTTCTTTTGTTGGTGCCACTTTGAGGTCTCAAGGGACCTCAGGCACAGAAAGTTTGTTAAAATGCTAGGATTTTCCTGAGCACAGGAGAGTAATAATTAACCTGAAAGTATTTAGGTTATCTCCTTCCACCCCCTACCCAAAAGGTAATTATTACCGATCAGTGCTCAGGCAGAGAAAGTTGTGATTACAGTGCATGTGTGAGTTCTCTTAATTTAATGTGTAATGGACTGAGTTAGCTTTTTCGTCAACAGCAAAAGACTGTCTACTCTAATAGAATAAACATTACTAACGACTCAGTGTTGCGTGCCAGCTTACTCACCAGCTGGACACATTTCTTTTAAATGTCTCTCTCCATTCCCTCCCAAGTCAATGGAAGAGGTCTCTCTCAGTCATGGTTTTGTACTTGATCCAGAAACGATATTACAGAAATAATGCAAACAAGGCAGTCATTTCTGGGCTTCTTGCCTTCCAGCTCCCATCTTTACTAGACTAAGGAAACACCCCCACCACCCCAAAACAGAAGTTCATATCCTAAAAATAAAATTCAATGTTTTAAAGAGTTAAATCGGCGGGGGAAAGAACCTTACTTATCCTCCTATAGAAGGCCACTCCTAATGACACTCAGAAGAAAAAGAATATTTCCAGGATAAAGTGGAGGGCTAGGAAACAGGACATCCATGAGCTGTTCTTGGCCCTATCCTTGTTCTTCTGCATAACTTCAGGCAATTAAATGACTTGCCTTAATTTTTTCCCTGTTCTCAAAGTGAGAACAACAGCGCCAACACAAAGAGACCACCACAAACAGATGTGCAAAGGATCCACAATTAAACAAAGAAAAACCGCTCCATAAATTAAAACTAGTCAAGCTACCTAAGCATGCACAAACATCCTAGAAATTTCTCAGCAAATTGGTAAAAGATTTGTTTGTGACCTAACGTCCAAATTCTACAGCTGCAGCTGCCAGCACAGACTCCTGCATGTCTGAGGAGTCACTTCTAAATCTCTGTTTGGAGCCTCCTTGTCACTGCACTCTCTAGTCTGGACATAAAGAATCTCAACTCAGAAATGCGACACAACAGGCAGGCAATCTACGCGTCACTGGTACCAAAGGTTTGGTTGCTATCTAGATCTGGCAGTTCAGAGCTTATTTTCTCCGGTTTGCTTTGGGGGATGGGGAAAGACAGAGAGCAAACTATTTTAGGGCAGTCAAGGTTTCTGGGAGCAATTTGGATCATAATTAATATCAGGGCAATGGCAAATGTAATTTAAAAAAAAAAATAGATTGAAAGCTATTTCTGGTTTTCTTTAAACTTTGTAAGTTGCCTTGGGGACAGGTAACTTTTCAGATATGCTTTGACTTTTTGTGGTGAAGTACAGACATTTTGTTTGAAACAGTTTGTTTAATGATGCCCTGAGCCTTTTACTTCTGTTTAACAATCCAAGCTTTACTTCTAATCCATCAACAGATAGGTCAAACTTGTACCCATAATTTAAAGTTATGTTAATAAAATCTATGACATGTCTTGCAACATTTTATTGATAATATGTAATGTATTATAAGCATCATGAGCTTGCAGAGCTGCTGTCACTCAGGGATTTTGCGCATAAGGTATTACATCTCAAAAGCATGCTGCTGCAGTAAAAAAAAGACTTTAAATAAATAGGCTGGCACAATTCTGCCTTCAAAAGGACAGTCTATAAATTCACAAACAAGATTTACTGTGTAATTCAAGCCTGAATCAACACAGGGCTTACACTGTGTAACTGAGAAGGGACACAACACGTGGTAGGGTGTTTATAGTGTGGGCGATATTGTAATGCAGAGGTTGTTTTGCAGGCACATCTTTTCCTTTTCTAATTACACTGATTGCCACCTCCCATTTACAATCACATACCCGCACCGAGTTTAACTGCAGTAATTGCTACATGATAAATTTATATAAGGAAAATATTGAATGTCTATTTAGTGCGTTATAAGGTAATTTAGCAGCTGGGGAAAAAAAAGATAGTTGCAACAGCATCATGTGACTTCATCAATTCTCCATGCAAGATAGCAAAGCAGCCTCTGCACTACATCTACGAGACTTCTGAGGTACAGTAGATGCATCTGGATTAGAATGAACATCTGTAAATGCACTAGCTAACTTCTAGTTTATGGCCACATTTACTTGTGTGAGCTTACCATGTCCTGCAGATGATATTTTTGCTCCCCTGCTGTTTGTCGATGGTATAAAACTAGATTCTTGGGAAAGGGCAGACGGTACATTACTTAGGGAGCAATAAAACCCTGAAGTGATGGTCCTTGTGACATCATCTGAAGATGTAATTCACTCAAGGGGTTGCTTCTTCTCCACCCAAAAATTTAGCAACATAATCTACTGAGAATCAGCTTGCTTGCTTTCTCATTAAAAAAAAATAATAGTTAAAATTACAAACAATACAGGACACCCTTATCCAGTTAATTCTGGCTTTGCAGGGATTAGGACCCTGTGCAATTTAGTGCTAACTGGGAAAACACATCCCACTCCGAAGAGTTAATCCATGTCTGTGTTATGGCACCAGCATGTGCTGTTGTTATATGATCAGCAGAAGTCCTGGCTCGAGTCACCCACCCTCAGAGCTGTCCCTGACTTTCAGAGGTCAAGATCATGTTACCTCTCATCTTCGCCTATATGAGCAAAGGAAACGTGTTCTCTCTGGCTACTTTCATCTCTGCCTACAGAGCTGTTGCTTGACAAGTAAGGGTGTATTAAGGATGTGACCTGCTAACCAAAGATACAGCAAAATCACGTTACACCCTGCAAGCTGAATTAGAGTTGCAACTCATCAGTCCCATTTAAAAGCAGAACAAAAACACACAGCCCAATGTTTAGGCAGGTGGAAGAAAAAGATGATGCATATTGTGTCTGTCCTTCACAAATATTTTCTGCAGTTCTAGCTAGTTTAACTGGAAGATTTCTGACCTGGGTTGCTTTGGAGAGCATTACTGCACTAGCTTTTCTAAGAGGCAATGTTATAAATAATCATTTGCTACTAACTGAAAGGGAAGGATTATGGACAAGTGCTTGGAGTGGCATAATAAGAACTGCAGCTCCTCAGCCCTGCTGCCTGCTCAGCTCTGCATCTTAAGTCTTTGGGCAAATAACTTTAACCCTTCCGCACCTCAGACTACAAACCCGTGAAGCAGTCACTCCCACGAGTGCTGAGTTTAAATATGTATTTTTAAAGAGCTTGGAGATACGCAGGCACACCTTACTCTAAAATGGCAGGTATCTTCCAGCCAGATTCACGGGCTGTGAAGTATCAAGGAAAAGAGCAAATGCTGAAAAGCCAGCAAAGCTCTATAGCCTGGCCATGCTGGAGACTCCTACAACTACAGTTTGTTCTTTCAACTAACCTCTACAAATACACAGAAGGTGTCACGCATCTCACAGCTGTTCTTGTTCTCAAGCTCTCCCAAAACGACCACTGATGTCAGTGAGAGCCTGACTGCCTCAGGGTGACCCAGGCAGGCCCATGGAAAGGGCCAAAGCCCTTATGATTTCTCCCCAAACTCCCACACTTGCCGCTCCTTGTGAAACGGGGATGGAAGCAGTCTGGGGGCTGTTAGAAGCGGCTGCTGGGACCTGGAGTTTCTTGCCACTCTCACTTCCTTACCGTGAATATTTTTTTCTATCCAAAACTACTCTTTCTTCTCAGTTCCTATTGCATAAGCGCTCCTCTATACTGTATTCAAGCAGCTTTTGAAGAAGTATACTGGAAGTGATGAGACAGGCTGTGCTGCAGAGCAGGCAGGGCAGAGCCCTCCAGCCCCTCACATCTCCCTCTCGTACGGCAGCGCGAAAGCGGGTAACAGGCTCCTTGATACGGTGGCCTCATCCATCTCACAGCTCCTCACACCAAAGCCACAATGCTTGCCTCGTCCTTCGCCTCAGCCCTCCTCTGCATGATTTCAGCACAGGAGCGATGGCTCCCACATGACTCCAGCCGTGCCTGGCCATGCTGGAGGGATGGGATGGGATGGGATGGGACGGGGTGGGCAACAGGGTGCCCAGTCAGCAAAGGTCTCCTCATTTTAGACAGAAGGATCCTGATTTACACAATCAGAGACAAAAGCATAATCAACCCTGCTCTGATTAATTGCAGTGGAAATGGTAAGGAGCTATCAATGCGGCAGCCAAGAGAGCTTAAAACTAAATATAACCTGCGGGAGGGGAAGAGAGGATGAGTCTTTGAAAACACTTTTCTGAAACAAAACAGGAATCTAGGGAAAGTTTTCCTCTCCTCTCCGCACTCCCCCGGCCTGTGCAGTGAAACGGGAGCTCCTGCCTTCCCTCTCCGAATAAAAGTGCCACTCGCCTCCCTGGGATGAACAGCTGGGACCATCCTGCTCTCACCTCCCTGCTCTCCCTCACCACTTTAAAATTAGCATCGCTATGATCAGGCGGCAGCGGAAGAAATGCTCACCCACCACTCGCCACGGTGTTTAGATCTGATCACTAAAGCAGCACCTGCCTCCAGGAGCTGGGGAGTTTGCAACACCCCATATCTCCAGCAGCCCGGGGCCGGGGCTCGCCGTGTGAGCAGAAGGCTCTCACCCACCCGGAGAGCTCCTGACGCTGCTGGCACTGCGGCACGTCTGCCTGGGCTGGCTCCGGCTCTCGGTGTGAAGCAGCCGGAGAGGCAGAAGTGACTCTACAGACATAAATAGCAGAGACAGTCTGAGCTGAGGAAGATGATTCAATGAGATATTTCGGTCGCATTTTTATGAAGGCAGCAAGACTCTCCAGAGAAAGTATTTTTAGTGGGCTGAGACCCACGACACTGATCAGTAGGCACAGAAACTGCCAGTGCAGGAAACCTGTAGAGTAAAACCATCCTGAGGGTGTATCCAGACGAGGTGGTAAGTGCAAATCAGAGATGGGCTTCTTGTAAATGTGGAGCTCCAGCAACTTCCTGGAGCAAATTTCACAAAGAGACTTCAGGAACATGAAATGTCCATTCAGCCCTTCCTGGCTCATCCTGATAAATGCTTCGTTTCTGGTTTAAAAGCAAATTGAAATTGATTAAGCCGGCATCGATATTGTCCTACAAGGTACAGAGAAACTAAATGCATTTGGAGTAAATCCCAAGGAAGACCAACACTCATGCACGCACACATACACGCTATTTAAAATAGGTTCATCTGGGATGCATAAAACCTGAAAAAGTTTCATTAGGACTGGAAAAAGAAACACCGTTAATCAGCTCTAGGCTTCTTATTACTCACTGGAAGTAAACTTCAGTCAGATAATTTTTTAAACACACATAAACCCCCCCAAATTCTCCTTGGAAGAATTAGCCAGTTAACAGGTGGGAAAAAAAGCAAATGAAAGGGGTTGGGGGCTAGATTATTATTATTTTTTAATTTGCATTCAACAGGAGAAAGATTTATGCATGAGATGCAAATTGCTGTGCGTTATTTACACATCTGAAGAAAAACAAATCTTGAATGTAAATGTTTAGAGGGCATATTTTTAAATACGAAAGTGGTAAAATTATTAAAATGTTTATAACTCCCACACTGTTAAAAAGACATTAAATTGGGGAAAAATGAGCCTTTTTATTTAAATTATAGAGTCCTCACCAAATATTAGGGCAGAAATCAAATACAAACAGCTGTGTGTTTCCATTCTTGAGTCTTTTAGAGCAATTTGTTCTTCTTGCAGTTGGTCCTAGCCAGAATATCCCAATGGGTTAGCGACTGCAGAGGGCAATGGCCAGTTACAACATTTCTGTTTCCATCATGAAATACTATGTATGTCTTCAGAAAATAAAGAAACAAAAATGCCTTTATAAAAACAAGTCCACTCCATAAGAAGTCCAGCTCAGGTGGTGGGATATATACGACTTGCAGTTGACCACTCCTAAGAAGGAGGTGAATAGCACTAAAGCATACAATGAAAGAGCAAGCAAAGCTAAAAGACCAGGAAGAAAACAGTAAGAATGAGAAAAGGATGAGATGAGAGCAAGTGATGGCACCTAGAAGATCCAGCACGGCTTAGCTGATCCATATCCACTGAACTGCGCATTTTCCAGTTCTCTTCGGAAAATATAAAGGATCTCTATTATACTAGCACTGCTCAATCTTTCATGTATTCACTTCTGGAGGGGAAAAGCTATTATTTCTGTTTTTACCAAGAGGAAATCAAGGTAATAACACCTGGGTTATCAAACCCGTTTACATGCTTGACTCCCGTCAGCTTCTAAAACCTTTTATTATCTGCACCTCAGACTCATTAAAAAGCAAAGAGATTTAGGTGTCTTCATGTCCTTGCCGCTTTTGAAAAAAGCAACTTGTAACACTGCCAACCTGAGGGGCTCAAAAGTTGTGAGACTAGACACTGTAAGCTAAAAAACAATCATGGAGTTACCATTTTAGCTTGCTTTTTGACATTGTGAGCGCTGGATGGGGGTTGCTGTTTTCCTTCAGCTGCCCTATATGAGATAGACATTTGAGTCATGTTTCTTTCCTCACAGCACACCTCTCCAGTGGGAATGCTAGAGCGAGACCTGAGCACCCCAAACCCACCATTCTCTTAAGACAGAGCAGTGACCACTCACTTTTTGAATGCCAGTTCATAAACACAGTAAAAATAAGTGAGAAGGCATCCACTTTTGCAACCAAAGACTTGGAGCAGGTTTTTGTGGTTGTGGTTTTTATGGCTATCCACATGGCTAATTCACATCAGGTTTTTGTTGATCTTTTAATATTTATGTCCAGATGCCACTGTAAGCTTCCAGATGTTTTTGCACAGACATCAAAAATGTTTGCATAGCAATTACAAAAAGAAAGTTTGAGGCATTTTCAAAGAGCTGAGAATGACAAAAGGCAAAGTGGCTTTTGTTGCTGAAAGATTTCATTTTCCCGTTTTTTTTCTTCTTTAAATTTTATTTTATTTTTTTATTTCTTTATAGACTGGTAGCCTACTAAGCAAAAGTGGAATCCAGTCCATCTACTCTGAGTGTCCTATTTAGGTGCTGCCTCAGAAAATTTTAGGTTTCTGAAGCCAGATGCTTCCTACGTTTTCTAGCAAGTGCAAATAAATAGATACCTTCACAGGTCTCCAGAGGGTGATCTATCCATATAACTTAATCACCCCTTCAGTCTCCACTGACCATATAGGACTCTAGATAATCCTGAGGTTTAAGCCACAAATATTCCTCTACCACAGAGAAGAGATCGAAGGAGTAGGAGATGTTCTGTGCCTGCTGCCCTTGGGATCAGTCCTGAAGCAGTTGGGGCTCTACCTTCCTACGTGGTGTCACAGCACAGTCCCTCAGGAAACTTCGCAGACATCTCTGAGGAACAAGGCGGAGGTGAGCTGCCTGTCCATCTCTGCTTCCACTGCACCACAGCTCCGGCTCAGAGAAAAGTGCCTGTTGCACCAAAGCGGCTCCTTCCAAGCACAGATGCGCAACTAAAACGGAGCCATTGGAGTGCATTCAGGCTAATTAGGAAATTATCTAACTCTTGCAAGTGTCTGCAGGGAAAGGACTCCTGGCTGTGCTGGAATGCAGACAGGGCTTCTAGGTGAGATGGAGCCAGTCTGGGTGGGAGTTAGGTGGACTTAAACCCTTCACAAGTTATCTGTGCTCTGGCAATTATAAAACAACTTCATGCTCCCCTGTGTTTCTGTATTATGTTGGGAAAAAAACCGCCCAAAGGCAAACATAATCCAAATGCCAAGTGTGGAAAAAAGAAACAAAACCTTTCTTAATGTTGGTAATTATATCATGCGCTCAGAACAACACAGTGAAAAAAGAGCTATGTTGGGCAAGAATGAGAAGATGACAGAGAGAGGTGATTTGTTTAGCACCAACACTCAAAGTGACAGTCCAGCTGCCAAGTCCAGTTGTTTCTGGGAGAGAAAACAGGCAGTCTCATTCTTTGTGCACTCTGACTGCTTGCTGCAATACGTATTTTGGTCCCACAAATAATCAACAAGAGTTTTGTCAGTGAGTTTGATGGGGCCAAGATTTTCCTTTGGCTAGGAATGGGTGGCCAGGCCAGCAGCAGCAGTTTCAGCCAACCACACTGCTCTTGGGAACCGGAGTGTCCCTGGATTTGCCCATAGAGTTCTGTGGAGACAGAGGTGGGTGGCAAACATGACTGCATGGGTTATATTTGTATTTAGTCAGCTACAAGTGAAATTATACCATAATGTACTTAGGGAGGGATTTTTCACTGAGAAACAAATATTAAAGTGTGAGAGCGTTTGTCAATATTTTCTGTTAATTGACTAAGGGTTGGAAACGTATATCTATATCCCAGACAGCAGTGTGAAGTCGAGATAGCCAACTGCTTTAAACTGGCTTAGATTCCAGAAGAAATATATCTGCAGCAATGTTATTTCAAACTACCACTCAGCTAAAACGAGCTTAAGCATCTCCCTCAGTTACCTTGTAACCTGCAGTATATTCTGATGCTATGATGTGAAGAGAAATTGCAGGCAGGAAATAGCTGGGAGAACATAAAATAAATTTAAAATTATTTTTCAGAAAAATGTATCAGAACTTGCTAGAGATATTATTTCCTAGGCACATCTTTCCTAGTCTCAGCTCAACTCTTTAGCACAAAAAATATGTAAAAAGAAAAAAAAAAAGAAAAAAAATTTCATCTGATTAGCATCATGAAATCCATGCAGCCATTATTCATCACTGCTACTGCCAAATGTCTTCTTGAGTCCATAAAACCAAACACAAAGACCTCCAAATGCAATCTGCAACCTTTAAAACGCAAACCAAAACTAAACAACATTTGAAAACTGTGGGCCAGGTCTTCGGCTGCCGAGAATCACTATGGTTTCCTTGCCTCCAGTGGAGCAATGCTCACATACCTCAGCTCAGAAAAAGCTGTACTGAGTTGCAACAGTCATCACACCCACTGGAATAAAGGACGCTTCTCAGACCAGACCACAGGCACTCCTCGAATTGAGGATTCTCAGGCAAGTGAGGTGTCTTACCTATATGATCCACCCCCAAATTTATGGGCTGCATCTTACACATAGCCACCCCCTGGAAGCTGTACTTACGGTAGTCACTGCCAGCACTGAGCACGAAACTCCATTTTGTGATTCTCAGCAGGAGAGCCACATAATTATGCTGTTCACCTTTTATTGCTTGGCATTTGCTGATCATTAGTCCAGAGTCAAGACGACATTTTTTTTTCCTCATAGCACCAGATCGGAGCAAGGTGCATTTTGGTCTCTGTTTATTACAATTATTTTTTTATCTTCCCTTAAAACATCAGGCTTTGATCACTGTCAGGGACTGATTAATGAGCAAGATGGACTTTTGATCCTCTGGGAAGGCAATTCTTACGATTCTTTTTCAATGGTGACATCTGTTTCCATCCTACTTTAGGGGCCTATTACATCATGCAGTAGTGGCCAAGAGACATGGTCCTGGAAATCTTTATTTGTTTTATGGGAAGAAAGACAAAACTTTACCTAGTCATATATGACTACTCTGCCTGCTTTGGTCTTGCCCAATGCTCCCAACTTGTCATGACAAGCAGTGTTTGACAAAGGCTCAAAATGAAGGACACGTGCACATGCAGGAAGCCTACAAAATCATGGGAAATGGTTCATTTAGTATTGGTCTCTTCCTTTGTTTTATAGTGTTTCTGATAATGAACAGGTTTCACCTATGAAAAACAAATTGCACTCTAACATCGGTAACAGCAGGATTGAAGTGACTGGAGCTCCTTTAAATAAAGGACACCAAGGAGGTATGGGCTTGTCTGTAGCTGTGCATCAGGATTACCCCAACTTTTCCTCCCCTTTGACTTTGCCACTTCCAATGGGGTGGGTGGTGATAAAAGAGGCCGAGGTGTACATGGTCTGGAACGATAAAGCTGCCTGGAGAGTCACATGAAAGAGAGGAGCCACATCTCTAGGCTGCAGCAGAGAATCAGGTCTCCTGTGATCAGGAATATATCCCCGCTGTATCACAGTACTGTAGTCTCTCTTCTGTGCCGTGACCCTCAGGAGCCACTCAGCTCTGTCTAGCATTTGGGGTCATGGCACAGGAGAGGGACCGCAGTGCGGTCCTGTGCAAACGCCGGAGGTACAGCCCGGGGCACGGTGGGTCAAGAGGAAAGGCACTGCACAGCCCTCTGTTACAGCCCTGCGTGGTTTGTCTCTGATTTTCTTACAGGTCCAAAAAGGCATTTAAAAACTTTCAAACAGGAAAGGAAAAAAAGGGATAAAAAATAACTTTAATTGCAAATAGTGGCATAAACCCTGTGGCATTCAGTCAGCCGTTTTCTACCAGGTAGTAACTTAACTGGCTGTTTTTAAAAACTATTGCCTTGCCCTGTTAGACTCAATACCTGCCACATGATTAATGTACTGGTGTCTTATTAACTGCTATGTTAGAGGAGCTGCCGTACTCACCACCACCCTCTTCTCGCACGCCTTTTGTAAAAACCTCGTTGCAATCCCGCTGCTCTGACTGGAGGGTACTGCACCTTCCGACAAAACATCATAAAGAGCAAAGAATTACCGTTTCCCAGTAATCCAGCCCATAAATCAACCCTTATGTTTTGTTCCAAGGACGGTGAGGGACTCCACGACTGCTCCCTGTGTTCGCATTCACAAGACAGGCTGTGTCTTCAGAAAGAAGAAAGGGAAAAAAAGGAAAAAAAAAAATCAGGAACGGGTAAATCGTTCCCATGTCTGATTGATCTTATCTGGACCTCCCTTGCTGCAACAATAATTTGAGACTGTCGAAAATTGCCACCTTATCTGATTGGTGGTCTTACCAGCTGCTGTTTTATCAGGGCCCAGCTGGATGAGGAAAGCAGGACATGGCACGACCTTGGTATCTCAGCGCCTGACCTCAATATCTAATCAGTCGGTTGTCTCACTGAGGCTGCCTCGAGATGCTGTGCATGTCCCCTCTGGCACCAAGTCATTCAAAAGACGTTTGCTTCACGCTGGTGTCAGCCCACCAGCACGCGCGCACACAGAGCGCATCCCAGCGTGTCACCGCCCTGCCTGCTAGTGCTGCGGCACCTGAGGTTTAAGGTGCTTTTCTGTAAAGCTTCGGCAGCCTTTCTCCTGAAAAGCTTGGTTTGCAGGACTGCCACCCAGCCAGCAACATTTCAGCATCCTGCTGGCATCATAGGCAAGGCAAGGCCTCCAAACTCGTTTCGTTGGTTTTATGCAAGCTATGGGGTATATACCTGTCAGAGCAATGAATGTTACCTATAGAGTGCCACACCACAGGCACTGCCCCATAGCCTGTACTAGGAAGAATGTGGGTTTTGTTGCTTTAGACCAGAAACTGAAGGATGAGGTTTTTACCCCAGCTCTAATGGCCATTAGCTGTGTGATTGGGGATAATCATTCTACCTCTCTGTATTCAGATACAGATGGAGGATTACACTTGCAAGACCCCCATCGTGGCAAGGTTGCAGGGAATATCTGTAAGCCGTAGGGCTTTCCCCCAGTGCTGAGGGGGGAGAAATTCTCCTTCCAATCCATCGGAGGGGAAGGGTGCCTGCACAGCAACTGTGATCCTCTCTGCCCAAGGGAACGGTAAGCAGAACCGTGTCCTGATCTTCACCAGTCCCGCTCTTCCTTTTTGCCTTCATGCTGGGGCTGGTGGAGAGCTTCCACTGCCCCGAGCACTCTCCCACAGAAAGATATACCCTTTGGGGCAGGTCCCTGGGACACTGCCGTCCCTTCTTCTCCTGTTGGCTTGATCTTCCACAGTGGTGGATGTTGCTCGAGGAAGTCCCTCTCAAAACAGCAGAGTCATTGCCGTAGCTCTGTGTTGCCCCGTTCAACAGGTACGGGATGAACAGCATGCTGCAGGAGAAGCCTGGGCTTGAACCACCTGGGATATCAGTAGAACAGCAAGAAAAAAGGCTGTGAGAAGGGAAACCTGAAGCACAGAGAAATTAACTATCCAAGGAAGATCAGAGTGCTCTAGCCTGTCATTTCTGAAAAAGAAGATTTAGATTTTCTGTTTCAATATTATGGCTTTTAACTCCTTTATCTGTGTACATTTATTATACAGAATTTTTAAGAGGCCGAAATTAGAATCAAAGATTTTGATTCTGTTAAGCCTTTGGTATGACCCTAATTTCCTTTTTTTTTTCCCCTGGAAATTACTATGGCTTTGTTTGTTCCTGCTCTGTTTAACAGAAAAATCCTCTGCAACCACAGAATTTCTCATAAAACAGCAACTTATTTCCCAACCAGCTCCATCCATCCACTCTGCTGCATGCAGTGACTGCTAACAGGGGTGTTGGACATGCTCTTCACACACTGTGACCGGGTGCAAACCCTGGCATTTCTGCACACAAGAAGTATGAAAAAAGCATGGAAGCTTGGTGCAGAAAGAAGTCTCTCACAAGCTCTCACTCTGGGAGTGAATTTCCCTGTGCGGTGAGTAGGGGCTATAGCAGGGGAACCCACGGGATGGCAATTGTCAGACAAACTGATGGACCAGTGCATTCTTTGGCCAAGTCTTGGTTTGCTGTTGCTGTTCCAAAGTGCCAAAACATTGAATTGCATGATGTCTGTGACAACTCTAGTATTAAAAGCTCGGAGACCTACATAAGTCTTGAGTTTTAGTCCTTGCAGGAGTTGCAAAGTTTATCTTCAATGCTGGTCTAATTTGACCCCCTGCCCCGTAAGTAACAATAACAATGATAATACTAAGAAGAAGATGAAGAAGAATTTCCTATATATTTTTGTTCCATTTGGGCTTTGCTTCCGTTTATTAAACTGTGGCTGAGCAGAGTCATAGGGTTTGCTATCTCCTAATCTAAACACCTTTAAGGGAGAGCAGAAGCAAGAGAATCATTACTGTATTTATTTATTTTGACAAATAAAGAATATTCAATGGGTTTGGAGTCTGTTTGTTTACAAAAAAGAATGGACTGTGACAATACTCACAGCTTGGAATAGCAAACGTATTGAGGAGGGTCGCCCGCTGCCCACCAACTGCACACAGAGCACACCCCTGGACAGCATTCCTGCACTCATGAGGACATTGCAGCAAATTCCAGTCTAAATAAAGCCGCAGAAGAACAGATAAGCAATTGCACCTCAACACACACAGATGCATACACACAAAAATGTCCCCTTATCAGGACCTAGATAATAAACCTGAGAATGCAGCCAAGTGCATCTTAGTTGATTGGCAATACATAACAGATTGCCTTAGTGTATTCTTTGGGAGAAGCAGACATACGATTAAATAAAACTCATTATTAAAAGCACCCCCCCCCCCAAAAAAAAAAAAAAGATGTCAAACTCTGACTAGATAAATGTGGTATTTCAGGTGGAAAATTGAATGGACTTAATAGGAGTAATATGAACAGTTGGTCCTGGAAGAGCTTATAAACTGTAAATATTGCTCACTGTCAATGCTAACACAATAATGAATGTATCAAAATATTAGTATCAAAAGACTGCTGGAATATATTTGCAATGTTGTAGAAAGTGTGAAGGGAGGTAGCTGTCCTTCCCATGGCTTTATATTAATCTCTGAGTACTGGCTGATAGCAGGGGCCACAAGCACTATAATTAGATTTTGGAAATGTATATAGGGAGGAGGAAATGGAATAATTAAGGTAAGCTATCAGATGCCTGTCCTCATCCTTTTTAAACAAGCCAGAAATATACCCTGCACTCGTTCAGCATGCAACCTTCAAGGGGAAAGGTGTCAGACACTGTAATTGGTAGAACTTGAATGCTGCTATACTGGTGTCCCTTTTTTAAGGAAACCTATTTTCCACACCAAAATTGATCCGGCAAGGTTGTTATCTCATAATGCACACCTAGAGAGGTACCGCGAGGCCTGAGGGTAGGGAATAGCAGGGCACTTCACAGCCTCGGCAACGCTGCACCCTCTCTGGGGGAGCTCACTGCCGAGGCACAGGCTACATGGTAAAATATACATTTCTGTACGTGGAGAGTTTGGGGTTTGCTTTAAAACACATGGGCGTGGCAGTGAAAATGTGCTAATGGTATGGCATCTGGCCGGGTCTGACAGCCGAACTGGGTGAGCATTTGCTTCTCCTTCTGAGGGTGCTGGTAGGTGGGAGACCCTCTGCCCTCCCACTCATATGGCACCTCTGAAGGGCAAACTGGCTTTTATTTAATTATCCTGCCCTCCTTAAACAACAGAGAAGAGCCACAGAACCTCAACAAACACAAAAAAGAATATTTTTGGTGTGCAAAATTATTTGACATTATTCTTAAATATTTAAAGGACACTGCCTGCTGGTTTGGAAATCCAGTGAATAATTTAATACTGTTTGACAGAATCTCTTTGGGTCAATTATTCAGTAAGTGGATTAATACATTCTGACTAAAACAAAGCACATTGCATTTTGGCGGGCATATCTCATTACATCACGTATTCCATGTCACATTGCATTGCAGAGGATGCCAGCATAATCAAATGGGGCAACTTGACTTAGACAATGCAATCAGAATAATTTCCAAATATTCTTCAAAAGCTTCCTGTTCCTGACTGTTTCTCTACCTGGTCTGTCTATATTTATCTGTCTAAAAAGGAAAATAACACAGCAAGAGATCTGATCAACTTACCAAAAAAAAATCTAGTTGGAAACTGTCAGCAACTCTTGACCTCATTATAACCCTAAGCATCTTATCTATACCAAACACTTTAATTTTAGAATAGCATCTTTAAAGCCCCAGGGGAAAGAGAGAGAGCATCTCTTGATGCTTGACAGCAATTCTCTAACACTGACATAGTCCAAAAGAGGTATCCTTATCAAATCCTTCCGAGGAAAGCAGCTGTAATATAGGATCTCAAGGGCAATGGGGATACAATACAGGTTAAAAAAAGAAAGATCCTTGGAATTTCAAGAGGTATGTAGAAGGCTTCAGAGGCGGCAGCTGTCTCACACCAGGAAGGGTTTTATAGATAAAACTGGAATGGATGGTCCTGCTTATGTTTCAAATCACCAGCAGACACACCTCCCTCTCCTGTCCTACTTTCCATTCTTCCCCAACATGCTGTGAAGAAACAGGTGGGACTTTCTTTGCAAAATCCTGTAATGCAAGGTGGGGAAGATGGTCATTTTAGTAAAGCTAATTAAAATTTGGATTTTCGATTTTGTGGGAAATTCTCAGATTTTTCAATTTTCCTTCAAGTAGAATGGGGGTAAAAAGTCAATAATCTCATAACTTTACCGAGAAAGAAAATATTCCAAAAGCAATTCTATGTTTATGCATTTTTTATAATTGTAGTATGAATATTGCAACACAGCATAAAGCCCAAAACCATGCTGTGGAGGACAAATACTCAATTTCATGGGAGTGATCTGAGTATAACATGATATTTACTTCATTAAAGTGAGATATTTCTGCAAAAGAAGTTTCCATTTCCTGCAGTCAGCATTTTCCGACCAAATTCCTTTACCAGCTCAAAATTTTAAAGACAAATATGCAAAAATACATCTAAAGGTCTGAGTAAAATCGGAATTAAAATCATCAGAAAAATAAAAGGTACCTGTTCCTCTGCTCTCACAGCAGAGATGCTAAGACCTTTCTCATACCATGTAAATGAAATGAAGAGCTTTGCACCATTGTACACCCATGGCAAGCCAGAAGAGACTCTCACTTTCCAGCTACGTTCAGCAATATCCTCCACATAGCACGTCTAGGATGGCACCTGGCTTTGTCCAGTGGCTGCTTTAGCAGAGCAAAAAGTACAGCTAGGAAAAAAAGATGAGTTTTCTTCTGAACATTTCCTAAGGGTGACTCAACAGGAATTTTTCTTTCTGTATGTGTGAATGGGAGCAGGGATGAGGTCAGGATAAAGCCCTGAAGAAGTTTGTAAGATTAATTGCGAGGAGTCCCTAGGGGTTTAGCTCAGACCAGCACTGCAAAGTTCCCACGCTCATGTGCGTCTTTGCTAGACTATCTGAACAATTTCCCCTCCAGAACTGTACGAGAGCCTGTCTTCTTCAGGTCTCCAGCGCAAGGCCAGCAGTCCTTCCTGCAGTCCTATTGCCCAAAACAGCTAAGGCCACAAGCAAATTGGCCTTCTCATACTCTTCAGAACCAGAAAAAGGAGGGTCAAAGGCAAGTGAAGAGAAAAAAAAGAAACCAACCTGCAAAGCCCAAACAAGCTGGGATGTGGAAATGGGCAGGCTCTTTGTCTAGTCAAATTTTCTTACCCATTTTTTTGTGTTTTGTGTTAGAATCACAGTACAGCCCAACGTGATGCTTCATGCTGGTCATTTTAGACATCCAAAGTGGTTTTACCCATTCTATCAACTGGAAAATGGAGGCAAAGTCACTGACCTAAGAGCTTAGTGGTTAGCAGTGTAAACCTACACAGAGCTAGCAGTTGTAGCTGTTAGCAAGGTTTGAGGTTGGAATGGCTGACATAGAGCCTTCAGGTTTGCACTGACAGATCACAGCACTTCCACAAACAAATTTCCACATCCCAGACCCCCCTAAAGAGCACCTTTGCAGCAAGGTAAGAAGTAGCAAGCATTGATGAAAAGGTACAGCCCAAGTTCTCCTTTAAATTGTTCAGTAATAAACATTAATATCGAAAACCCCATAACCACCTAAAAATGAATAACATCAATGCCCTCTACCCTTGACTTCTATGCACATAACTTTACTCTGAGTCAGTGTCATTAAGCCTAGCTGAAGAATTTGAATTCTCAAGTGTTTGGATGGTTGAGGATTGAATAAACAGCAGAAAGCTCACAGATCCTCCTTACATTTTTAAAACATGTACTTCGAAAGAGATATTACAAGAAATATTTTAAAGATGATCGCTCAATAGGCTGAGATGAAAAAACATACACTACTGAGAACCTCTGGCTCTTGTCACCCAGCCACCTCACCTGATGTAGGGTTGTCAAAGTATCGGGAAAAGCCCCTGAACCAATGAGTTTGAAATTTTCTAAATTCTATCATGTCACGCTGAAAGGAGATAGAAATTGGTTTCACAGAGGCTTAAAATATACACATACATATATATATATATATGCACACATATGTAGATACACCTTGGGAGGCTCCCGTGGGCAGAGGCAGGAGGCTGTGTGTGGGGAGGCCATTCACCTCGACCCTGACGGAGGGGGGGACACAGGGACTGGGGTTTTTGGAAACCTCACAGGTAATGATTTATTTTAGTAACACAGACAGTCTCCTGCCATTTCACACAGGCAGCAGTGTCTTGTTGCAAGGACAGGAGAAGCAGAGGGAGAAAGAATGATCAGAATCAAAAATTAAAGTGGTCAGCTTAGATGCCCAGCTCAAGCTGTGCAAAATGCCCACCTTTGCTAATAGCATTAGTTTTTAAAATGTGCTTTTTAGGATTTATTACTACTAAAGTGTTTGAATGTCTGGCCTGGAAGGCACAGAGATGAGCCCAACTGTTTGCATTTCAGTGATGCAGAGAGAGGTAGCAGTGACTATGTCCAACCTCTTGCACAGCACAAGGAAATGGCCTCCCCAGTACTGTGTGCTTCACACTTTCATCTTCTGATTCAGCTACAGAACATCAGTTAGAAAGAGACCCAGTCCTGACAAAGGATATATCACTTCCATAGAAAATAAGTAATATATACCTGATTAATATACCTGATTTTTTTATCATGAAATTGTCCTGTTAAAAAAGTGAATATTTTCTATATTCCTGATTCAGGAAAGTATTTGAGTGTTTTCTCAAATAAGGGGTGGATTTGAAGCACACATTGAAGCATTATTCACAAACAGGGATCTCTTTTCTGGACAAGATGACAGGGAGACCAGAACTCTTTGTGCGGATGAGGTTTAACCCAGCATGATCTGCTGAGATCAGGGGAATCACTTCCATTTTTCACTGGTGCACCAGCAGAATTGAGGCTCCAGGCTTACCAAAACCAAAACAAATGCTGCTCTATTTGAAAGTAAAGTTACACAGGAAAAACACTTAGGAAGAAACATTCCAATAAAAAAATAACTAGGAAAGATCAATGAAACGGTTGTGGCTTAACCAACACCTGTAACTTTATCTCTTTCTCTAGTTCCAGGGGAAGGAGGGTTACATGAATGGGAGCATGCTCCCAGAGGGAGGAAATGTGGCATCTGACAGGTGCTACAAGCCAATAAATTATGGGATATGTAGACCAGAAGAACCATTTATTTCCTTGCAAAATTGTCAAGGTCCAGTCTGTAGAAAATTGGAAAGAGATGCTTAAGATAGAAGTAAAAGATGCAAATTTTTTTTTTTTTTTTCAGGAGGAGGGTAAAGGGGAGGAGAATATCAGTAAGAAAAGGAACTGAATTGGAACTGTAAATCAAAATTTGCATTCCAGTGTTATAAAATTATGGTGGGACATTCTGGCTTCATTTTAATCACGTAAACAAGTTCAGGGTTGAATTCTGCTCTTATAACCAGAAATGTCTGTAATATAATATCACACATGTTATGAACATTGTGGGCTGCCTAGTCTGCTGGAATTTGGCTAAAAAGACTAACTTTCTTACTTGTCCTTAAATTTTATCATCTTTTCCACAGAGGAGGAAGAAATAGCCATCAGCCTGTGAATATACAAAACACTGATACCAACAGCAACGTGAGGCTCTAACACGATGCGTGAGTGTCCAACAACACCCAGTGTCTCCAAGAGCGGTGTTGAGCAGCCCTGGCCAGGCTGGAGGCTGCACTCTGTTCATCCTTGCTCTTGGTTTGAATCTGGTCTTTACTTGTGCTTCTGCTGTTCAAGTGAGGGCTTGTGATGGTATAAGCAGAAATACTTCATTATCTCTTCTGCCGTAAGCAAGTGCAGCTGAGTGCAAGTGTATTCCCATTAAGTCATGTACATTAGCTGTGTGCTACTAGTAGGGAACTAGGAAACTACTACACAGTCTCCAAATCGTTTTATTTCTTTCCTCTCATCCTCCCCTTACTAGAAATGGATTAAGAGTGCAATGTCTTTGTTTTTTCCGTTCTAAAAGGGGAAGGAAATGGCAGCTTGAAGCTGAGAGCAAGATTTCCCCATAATATAAAACAGTACACTGCCCCTGATGTGAAAGGAACTACGCTGATTTACATCCACAAAGACTGTGGCTCTCTAGCATACTAAATACCCTGTGCTAGTGCTGCACCAGGTACTCAGCTGAGGTATACAACTGTCCAGTGCTCACAGTACTGTGGGGAAATGTTTCTTTAAAAAAAACAATAAAAGCAGGCATTGTAATGCCCTTGTCTTTCATTACGTGGCTCTCACAGTGAAGACAAAAGTAACATTCCCATCAATATCAACAGGATCAGAATATCGCCCTCGGAGAATATTTCATATTGTTACATCCTTTCATGACTCAAACAAAATTTCATTCCTGGATAACAGCCCTGGTTTATGATAGGAAATAAGTGCTCTGTCACACCCCGATAATTAGTACATCACAGCCAGAATGTAAAACCAGGCAGTAAAATGACACTAAGTTTCTGGCAGAACTTTGAGTCACATATAAACCATAAACAAGATGATACAGACAAGACATGGTTGTACTCCTTCTTTTCAGAGAGGCTGATAATAGAAAGGTCAATGCCTCAGGATAAAACAAAATACTGAAGATAAGCTCACGCTGGAAAGCAGTTACAATGCCATTGCCCAGCTTCATATTCACACAGTAAAAATTTCAGCACAAGCAGCTTTGGCCATATGCCTTTCTTAGTATATAAAGAACTTTTTAAAACACACTGGGAGTTGAATGAATCTCAGCAAGGCAACTATCACTGACCATATGTGATGAAGAAGGAAGAGTCTGCTGTGAAATGTGTTTTTTCGGTTTGTTTTTTTTTTGAAACAGAGATGAGCATTTCAATTTTCTGCAAAGATAAATGCAATTTCTTAAGCACTGTTCTGAGAAAGGGGAAGGACGAAAGGGAGGATACATACCATGAATGACACAGTGCAGATAAAAATGCAGACCTGAGGCAGCAATGGAGACCCAGGTTTCTACCCAGTGCAGCAGAAATTACATTTCTCACACTGCACATCCATAAATCATTACCTAGAAAGAAAACACAAAACTTTAAAAAAGTACATTCAAAAACAATTTAAGGACTGCAGATAGACAGGTTAAACCAAATTGACACTCATATACTCAGGTGGAGAAGAACATGTAGGTCTTTTAAAAGATTTTTTAAAAATTTGCCATGGAAATGAATGACTCAGTAACAGGAGGTGAAACCCATTGCAAACTGCTGATTTGAGTGCAGGTCCAAAACGTTCAGAAGGCCAGGGAATGTCCAGATTAAATGGATGTGTGGTCTCCATCACTTTCTGGTGAGCAGGGGTCCATATCCCAAAACCACCAGTGGGTAAACCAAGGAGCGAGGAGGTTCTGACTCACCCCTGCTGAGGACACTGCTACGACCGTTCACCCACACAGCAGCTGGAGGAAGGTTTGTTTGCTGACAGGGCCCAGAAGAAAGTTTACAGCGAAAACACAACGGGAGCAACACATCAGACTGTGCTTTGGCGTACACAGCTTCAGGGCCACGCTGCATTCCCCCGGTGGTAGCTCTAATTCAGGAGTTATTGCTAATATTAACTTTTTAGCCTAGTTTCCTAAGGAAATGAGGCTTAGGCAATCATTTTGTCTGGCTGGTTTCCCTATAATTTTGGGCCTACTGACTGATGTCAGCCAAGTGGAATAGAGGGACAGAGCTCTCTCAGATAATTATGTTCCTACAAGTTTTGTAAAAACAGATGTCTGGAGAGGGAAAAAGGAGAGCAACCAAAATTTATTCCCTGCTAAAGGAAAGGCTGCAGCATGACATCATCATTTAGGTATCAAGAGGTCTTCCTTCAGATGGAAAAGGTCTATAGATGCTTGTTGCACCAAAAGTTCAGTGGGCACTGACACTTTCAGAGACATCAAAGTCAGTCGGCCCCAGATGCAAGCCTGCAGGACACCTGGCTTCGTTAGTTTCAAAGCCTGCAGAACCACTCATACCGCATCTAAGCACAGTTTCGTGCTGACTCACACTGGAAATTTCCCACATGACGCTATTCTCTACATTTCCTATTCTCAGAAACTCTCTTCACAAGAAGCCAAATGCAAAGGATTTCTTTCAGACTACCGAGACCGAGAGTGTCTTTCTTACTTATTGAAAGTTAGTTGATAATTCTTCTGTTTTTCTGCATACCTTTGGCTGTCTCTTTTTACTTCAGTCAACAGTTGCAACACATTATAACACTGATACCATCAGCAACACCTTCCTAACATTCCCTTTGAATTCATTACTACTTAGTGCAGGAATGATAATGACCCATATCTGCTACATCAAATGGATAGTGCATACATCTGTGTATTCCCTCTGTGTGTAACCCATTGCTACTCATACATCAGCACCTAGAACTCAAAATTAAAAAAATGAGCAGACCTGAGGATCTGTACCTGGGTGGTGCCACAATACATGTAGTGGATTCCCCTGAGCTTGCTTATACTTTCTCTCCTGAAGAGTTAAAATCCAACACGTGAGGGCAGACTTACAACACCAGTTTAGCAGCCCCCTTTTCCAGAAAGTGTACGTCCCATTTAAACAAAACAAAACCAAAAAAAAAAAAAAAAAAAGAGAGAGAGAGAAACAAAACCTCATCAACATCTTGACTAGCTCCTGTTGAAAAATACTTCTCTGAGAAATCCAGGACATTCCTCTTTGCATTAATTGCCAGCTTATTAGTGGAATGAATGTTGCCAGTCTTTTCTCAAGCTGCTTGGAGGTGAAGAGCCTCTTTCTTTCTCTTTACCAAAAACAACAACAAAACATCTCAAGAGAGAAGAAAAGAGAAAAAGGAAAGGGGGCTGCTGAGAGCCAGGCTACTTATTCAACTTTGAACATTGGTTTCCATGGGAATAAGTTTGGTTCTTTGTGGAGGCTGAACAGCCCCATGCAGTCTAATGCCTCCAACATTACATTTGTGTGGTCAACTTTTCTTTGGCCTCCCCTCGTCCCCTTCCTCCTCATCCCTGCTCAGCAACAAGACTTGTGTCACAAAAATGAAGAAATCATTCAATAAACCGGCTGAATTAGGTTTGCATCAAAGCCCACTGAAGCCTTTCTAATGCCACCAGTGAAACTTGGATGAAGCCCTCACAGCATAAAGCACAGTGGCTTCCAGTCAGCTTGTCAAAATGGTTACCCAGCCTTTGTCTGCCTCAACTTTTCTATTTTGATGGTTTCTGTCTCACTTTTGTCCTTTATCTTTGGGGTTAGTTTTTTCCTTCTGCAGCTCTTCATTGTTTCGTAGTTTTGACAGATCGTGTAGAACATACAGCTCTGGTCATGTTAGTGTTTAAAAGTGAATCATTACCTGTACACCATGAAGGGCACACGTTCACCAACAACTGCAAAAAGGACTAAATAGACAGAAAAATAGATTTTGGATGAAACCTTACTTAAATCAAGAAGCATTTTTCCTACGTAAAACTCTTCAGAGGTTCACCTGCTTTACTCTTTGCTTTAAACCAAGGAAGTGAACAAAAGTAGCATGACATTCCTGTTAGAGAGTGAACTAGATGAAGACTGGGTGATCTTAGTCAGGACACAGAAGACATTACAGAAAAACTCATGGACTATGTATTCTGTTTGATCTGACTACAATAATTTGGTAGTCTTCTTGTAATCCATTTTGACATAAAATTTAAAAAAAAAGAAACTGTTTATAAATCCATTACTCAGAAGCTGCCATGCAATACATTTTCATACATTAATCCTCATCATTTTGCTAACTGTCATGATTTTTTTCTATTAAAGGATTAAAGCAAAAGCATGTGTTCATAAATCACTAATAAAATATTTAGCACTTCCTGTTGCTAAACTTTCAAAACTCCTCCTTCTTAAAAGCTTCTAGGGTCCAAAGTTTTTTGAAAAAATGAACAAAAGAAGAATATATTAGAAATTCATGAAAACCATTCATAGGCAGGCTGTCGGGACTACAAGGGTTTTCTTTTGTAAGGATACTTTTTCCGTTTAGATTTTGAAATGTATTTTCTTTGCAAGACAGAGGCACTGATGGATTTTCAATTTTTAAATCTAAGATTAGGTCTAATTGCCTAATTTACTTTACCTATGCCTTAGAAAACTTAGCTGGAACCGCAGCATTTTATACAGTAACTCAGGATGTGTGGCTTGAAAGAAGCTATTGAAGCACAGAAAAATTGATCAATCATTTGATTGTCGATTCACACATCAGTGAATGACAGGTAGTGCCATTTTAGTCTTATCGTTCCTATAAGAATGTTAGCAATTCAGGCCAATGAAGATCCATTGTGATAATGGAAGTAATAATGAAAGCTGGAGCTTAGACCATGCGCTAGCATTCATGGCAGTACATCATCTCCCCTTACTCACAATAAGATGAAATGAGAAGGTTATTAGAAACACATGAACAATAAAGCTACCCTAAAAACTACCTTCTATGGATCCAGGTTTCAATAGTGCAAGTGTGTTTCTTTCTTTCTCTCTAACTTCAATTCAGCTGAGGCCTTTTCCCATCTTCCCACTGCATTTCAGTCTAGGGCAGAAGCAAAGCAACCAGCAAGACTTGTTTTCTTAATAGGTTATAGTTATGTGGTTCAGGAAATCAAATACACTGGATTATTTGTCCAAATGAAGGGGAAACACGAAGGTAACATTCAGAATTTGCCAGGTCTAACCGAAACAATTTCAGATACCTAGTAATAAAGTGAAAGTGCACAGCATAACTCGAGCTAACTATCAAATTCCAGGAGAGTCACTTTAGCCCAAACTGAGCAGGTTTAAGCAAAACATGAAAAGGTAGTCCAACTTCTTGCTCTGAAGTCCTCCTGGCATGGAAACATTTGTTGCTACATATTCTGTAAACTAGGGAGAAGACTTAGTTTTCATGAAATCATACCTCTAAGAGTAGGTGAATTGACAGATTTGAGACATTTTATCAGAAATAACTAAAAGTGCAGAGGATAACTAGAAAATTGAAAGGCAATTCCAACTTCTGTTATTCTTTGGCCTTCAGCACATAACAATCCAAAACTGAGAAGCATGAACATTCTGTAAAGACAGCCGTCATCAACCCATTAGTTTCAATTCAGCATGGACCCACTGGGAGATAATAAGAGGAGCTAATATGGTCCAGTACAAGAAAGCTACCAAAGCTAAAGCAACCCAGGACCTTCAGAACATGAATTTTGATGAGAAGTCATCACTGAAGGCTGAAACAAAGCTAGGAGTCTAATCTCTAATGAAGTTGTCTGGGAAATATGTGTGTAGTATACATTGTGTCTCACTGTATTTGATGCCAAAACAGCTAACTAAAACTGTTTTGGTTAGAGTTTCACTTACTTTCCAGACACTTCCAATGAAAAAAAAAGAGGCGCTCAGCACAGCTGGAGTCGGAGGACCATGCGTGCCTCTGGCCTGCTGCAAAAGCTGTCCCCCACCTCCCCGACACAGAAGCTCCCTCAGAAGATCTTGCGGGGATGGTAACCTCTGCTGAGGAGGGTTACAAGGAGAAGGAGCAGTAACCTCCTAAAACAACCTGGATGGAAGAAGGAGCAGCTGAGTGTCCCTGCTTTTAGACACAGGCTCCCTTTCCAAAAGCAGCAAGGAGGAGTAGAATGTGGTGATATTTGTTCTTTGACTGCCTACTTAGCAGTGCGAGGGCTGGGATGCTCCCCTGGAAGGGGACACCTTCATGCAGCTCCCTCTTCTGTTGTATCAGGCATGAACCACCAGAACCAATGGAGAGAAAAAATACATGATTATGCCTATAATTCTACAACCTTGTGGTCAGGGCATTTACCTGGAAGGTTGCATACCTGGGGTCTAGTCCACAGGCAAACCACAACTCAGGGTAAATCCTGCCACTGTTTCATCATGGCGAAAATGTCATTTTGCAGTGAATAAATAGAACCATTCACCAAGGGGCTTGTTAAGCCTTGATTTTTTTCTGGTTTTATAAATAGTTCCAGTTCGTGTAACAGCCATAAATTGGGGAGGACTGAATCTCACACTCACTTTACAAAGGGAAAAACATTATCTCCAAGGATGTAAAATACAGAAGAAACTCCATAATTGGAAGCTTCTACTGCCTGTGCGAATTTATGTCACAGAGGAAAAGATTTGGACTCCCTACAAGTTAGAGTTAAAATTTTAATATCTAGGGGTTTTACTTTGATGATTGTGTCTTGATTCATCATCTTTTCTCTCTGTAAATAGCTTGTAAGCTAGAAATTTCTGCAAGCCTGTCAACTTTCTCAAATAAATCTTTTTTTTTATCTTATTGATTTGTTTTCCGGAAGTATTTTCCTTTCTTTCTAATGTTTTATTTATCTAACAGTGTTCACATTTTTATCCCTAGAAACCTTTTCATTTGTTTTTTTGTTTCTGTTTATTTGTTTTTTTCCTTTTGTGTTTGGCTGCAGAAAAACAACTTGCATTTCAATAGCAATACTTTATACAGCTGAACATCCCAAAGTGCTTTACATTTAATTACACACTCATAGCAAAGTGACTATATGACAAATCTGGCCTTTGGGATGTCCATAAAGGGGAAGGCAGGCAAGCCTTTCACAATCGGACCATCGTGTACACACATGTGGCACTTTTCTTGCAAATGAGCACCACTGCAGACTCTATATGTGATACACAGGAGATAGCTGTGAGGAAATGAAAACAAGAACGAAAAAAAGACACTGTTGGTTTTCTGACTTAAGAAAAGGTACCAGGCAGTTTCTGGAATTCAGTGTCTTATCCTAATTCACATGACGAAATGTAGAATACTTCTTTCCACCCAGAGCAATACAGAAAAAGACATGTAATAAAAGGCTTGCACAGATACCTTTTATTTATTTTGTTCAGCTTATAGCATGTACTGTTTTATTTCTTTCCTCATCCTCTCATATGTGTTATTTTCTTCTGTGACAGTTTGCAGAATAGTTTGCTGCTCATTAAATGATGAACAAGAAAGCAATCCATAAAATGTTTGCTGCAGAACAAATCAAAGAGGTATTTGGAAATCAAATTGTAGTTTTAATAATTGTCGCATTTTAGCCCATATCTTTTACTTATTGAATGAAATTAATGAGGAATGTAACTAAGCTGTATCATTTTATAAGACTGCTGCAGAAATTTTCAGTGATTATGAAGTCAGTAAGAGGTGTCTTTGGTCATACGACACTTTTAGCAATCAGTTGTTCAATACTTTAAACAAATTATTTTAATTTTTCATCCTGGGACATTCAACAGTCTAGCATGTGTCAGCCAATTCACACTAGATGTGTAATGTAACAGCTTTCATTTCTTTAGTCAGGTTTTCTTGATAGCTGTTTTCTGAAATAACTGGACAAGAGAAAACTTTAATCTGAAACTGCTTAGTAAATACGAGTAATATTAGAGTATTTGTCATAGATTGGTATTGTGGGATTATCATTCTCCTTTCACAGATAAGAAAGCCCTGGCTAAGGGGGCCAGTTAATCTTCTTGGAGAAATTGATGTAGAAAGTCTACGGCTATGCCTAGAATAAAATCCCAGTCCAGTGCTTTATCCATCACATTACTGTTTCTCAATGGTCGATTGCAAATGTTCTTGCAATGCATAACATTGAAACTGTTACATCAGGCAAAATGAAATAAAATCTAGTTTCCCCATTCCATTATGTTTAAAGGTCACATATTCACTAGTAACTATTCAAAACACACATTCATACCAAAACCCTGTAGCTACTACTAATATCCTTAGCAGTGGGGTTTGGTTTGGTTTGGTTTTCATTCTCACTTTAAAGCCAAGGAGGCAGGATCACAAAATTGTTTTGCCTGAGACTGAATGTCACTATATTGAACAGAACAACAAAACACTGCATTAGGACCTAGTGTTCCTTCCCAAATATTTTTGCCTGTTGGAGGAGGCTGAGAAACACAAGTTCCTTTCACAGATGCTCCAGATTGAAAACGAACCCAAACCACCCAGCCCACAACATCCCAATTGTACCGGTGTACAATAATCCACGTACAGTGAGGCGGTTGTGCCAGCAATGCACAGTCCTGTGCAGCACTTTCCCGGGTGCAATTCTGCACAGGTGCTGCAGACCCTCTGCCACACACAATCCAGGGGCTAGCTCTGCTGCACGTACAGCATCGCAACACGTGGGGTTGCAGCACCTGTCCCCAGCATGTCCACGGCATCCTCCCTCTAGTTTCTGTGCATTATTACCTTGAGATAGTGCTGAGGTAAGACCACCTGCAATGGTAAGTATGCCTGGTCCCATGTACCACAGAGTGCCAGCTGTATTGGATGTTGACCGTGAACGGCTTCTGTATAATGCTAGACTTAGCTCCACGTCTCAATACTTCTTACAAACACATCTTCAGCCTCTGAAAGCTGAGCAAACAAAACAGAGCAGGCAAAGTGTTACAAAAGCAGTAAAGGTTATTTTGAAGCTAAAAAGCAACAGCAAAATGGCTTTTTTTAGTTCACAGCTAATCTCAAGTCTGTGCACGATTTTTAATATCATTCTCTGTTGCTGTGGTTTTTTTTTTTTTTTAATATGACAGTCTTTTCTCCCGCAATCCATCCTCAAGCCCAATATGCGATGCTGTATGCAACAGCTTTGCAGATGGGCTTCATTTTGGTTGATGTCGTCCACCCTTACAGCAACCTGCCAACATTGTACTAAGACAGTGAGAAAGGAAGGGTTTATGAAAATAGGAGAGTAGGGGGTTAGCCTATATCCCCTCTGCCTTTAAAAAGTTACATTTTTGACACAAAATATTGTTCGAGAAATCAAACATTACTTTCATGGGATAACATAGTTCTAAACACAGCTGACAGCATGACACCAAGGCAGTTGTAAGCCAGGATGCTCACAGGTGATGGGTCCTTTGAAAGTCTCTGGCTCCTCTTGGTGAGTGTCTCTTAATGGAAACACAGAACAAATTTACACAGAACAGTATGAATAAGTGGTTAGGGGACTCAGAGTTATGATTTATATAAATGTAACTGCCTTCAGTTTTAAAGCTGAACTTGGGCATACATTTGCATTCAGTGTGAATGGTATCCCACTACTGAGGGCCATTCTCAAGGTTATCTTCCATCTTAGGGCACTTCTAAACCAAAACTAAGCCTCTCCTTCACTTGTATAACTACCAACTCCCAGGGCACTGGGAGCCCAAAGCCAATGCCCTAGAGTTGGGAGCAAGGAATTTGGAGCAGCAGCTGGGAATCATCTCTGAGCGGCAAAGGCCAATTACAAACCTGTAACTCATCACCAGTAGTCAGTCAGTGGCTAACTGGAGATTTACCAGGTACTTTGGTGTCATCATCCAAATGAAGAGACATTCTTTCTTTTCCTCTCCCACCTTCTCGCCTATGTCTTTCATACAAGCAGACCCTCTCCTCTGGCCTACAGCCCATATGGATTCGATATTTGCAGTTTACGGTTAATTTGACGCCGCTGTTTGCTCTTCAGATAACTGTAATTCCCTCCTTTCTTTCGACATAAACTATAATTTCTGCTTCATTTCATGTCATTTATAGTTGCTCTTTTCTTCTTGCTATTGTTCCCATCTACTCTCCAGTGATGAGCTTAACCTGCCTATTTGCCCCCCATGTACAAATACTCTTCCGGAAATGTTATCCAATTTCTTTTGTCCTTAATTTTTTTTCTGATCAAGGCACAAAGCCAAAATATTGCATTTAACAGACAGAGCAATATTTTACCAAGCTTTTACTTATATACTGGAAGTCAATGCAGCACAAAAATTGCTCTGCTAAATGAATGCAAGACAGAGTTTTCCTGGCTTACTCTAGTATAAGGAAGCAGCAGTGAAGAGAAGAAAGATTATATATTCCAAATCATCTCAGCTACCCTCTTTATCATTATTATTGCTTCCATTTTCTACTGCATTTTAGAATATATTCTAAATGGAATATTAATATTAATTTCTTTCTTCTTCATGAGAGTTCAGATAATTTGGGATAATTAAGGGAGAGAGGATAGGAGAATCCATCATGAGGTTATAAATCTCCAAGGAATGTGTTAGTTTTGCATTTTAGTTCTGCTGAAAAATGTAAATGCTTCAATTAGTGTGAAAATCAGAGGCTGCCTCTCTCATTAACAACGAGGCCTCTAACCTCTCACCTTGCCCATATCTGAATCAGAGGATTCTGAAATTGGAAAGTTGGCCCATTTTCCTAAACACAGCAATTGCTCTAAAAAAAAGTAACCAGAAAATATTTCCTTCCCACACACACTTTAAAGAGCTAATTAGTTTCCAGAAAAGGCTTCTCCAGAGAAGGTGGTGTCCTGTTGCATGTGATGGGGAAGCTGGTGTGCTTGTGGATAGCATTACAATAGACTTGAAGTGAAGATAAGAGGGCTGGGTGTCTGCAGTACTGGGATGAATCTCCTCAATCTAAATATTCCATCTTTCATAACAAACCTGTCAATAAGGGAGGTGAGGGCAGTTTCGCTGCTGTGCTATGCTATCCTACAGCTAACGCAGCCTGAAACCTCCTAAAGGCTGATTGAAATCGATTCATACACAGGTGGAATGCTACAGATCTCTCTTCTCAGCCTTTATAAAGGGAGATTTAGTAGGAGATTTTTTATTTATTGAGAGATTCGTATTATACCAAGTTCAATACTCCTCCAGTCCACAGTTACCCAGAAAGGCACACTTAAACAAATGCCTGATATATTCAGTGTGTATGGGACCAAATAAATCAGGGGAAAAAAATATAGCTACTACCACACACATCCATCCTGCACACATTCATTTCTAAGCCAGTGGCTGGGAAGCAAGGAGAAAAGCACTGCCTGGACTGATGATTACATTTCCTCAGTGAATAAAGCCCACAGGTGCAAAACAGTAATGCAAAATTACCTGCTCCCTTTGCATAAAAAAGGTTCATCTGCAATGATTTAATTAATTGAAGGATTAGCCTTCTGCTACCATTTTTGACCTGAGGTTTTTCTGCTAGTTCTCCATTTACTGGAGGATCTTCTAGGCAGTATGGCACAAGTAATCTCATAGCATTGCAGCACTCGTATATTTTCAAGGCCATCAGCCCTACTCACAACTTCTAATCCTTAATTTCTATCACGCATTATTCAGCTTAACCTTTTATAGGGTTTGAATCAGTTTTTAATATATGAACCGGTTCAGACAGTGGCCCAGTTGTCCGAATGCATTCAGGATGTTGACCCAGTTTGCACAGAGGAAGCTTTGTTTGCATAAAGGAACTAGTATGGAGAAAGGCCGTATTATCTCCTCATGCCACACCCTGCAGCCATGACATTGCTTGATCACCCTTCAAATCCATTCTAAGTACTGCTACCAAAATTACCTTCCTGATCCACCATTTCCTCTCCTCTGCTTGTTCTTGATACCACCTCCAGTCACTCCATCGCATCATATCTAGCTAACCCAGCTCTGCTCCTGCAGTGATATTAGCCTCAGACAGTCCATCTCCACACTACCCTTTTTCCTGGTCTGTGATAAATTCCATAACAGTTTAATACTTCAAAATAATTTCTTAAACCTCTTCTACCATTTTGCCTTCAAATCAATTCCATCAATACTGGTACAAGTACCTGAGCTGTCTGCTTTTTACCCTAAATTCTGTTCATCTCAGGTTTTCAAAATACTTTGTGTCATGGTACTATAGACTATGTAGGTTCTGGTTCAAAATTTCACAAGAAAAGCACGATTCAAGAGCAGTGACCATAATGTACTTAGATCCAATATCCTCTCTGGAGCAGCAAAGGTCAAAAATCCACCACAATTGTGCTAAACTTTGAGCAATGGAAGAATATGAAAATGAGGAAATTTGTTAAAAAAGAAGCTAAAAGAGGTAGCTGAGAGAATGAAATCCTTATGGACAGCACAGGGACTACCAAAACCCATCCTACTGAAAGCAGAGCTTCAGTGCATGCTGTCTGTTAGGAAAAACTTGAGAAACAATAAAAAGAAGCAGGCGTGGTGGAGCAGTGAGCTAAAGATTTGGGAAGTAAAAGAGTTTATTAGAATTGAGAACACATCATTCAAAAAGCAGAAGCTGTATCCAAATGAAGAAAATAAAAAGGATCATAAACTCTGGCAGATTAAATGCAAAAATATAATTAGGCAGGCCAAAAAAAAGAGTTTGAGGAACAGTTGGCTGGAGCAATCAAAAGTAATACTAAATTCCTCTTCCATCACATGAGAGCAAAAAGCCTGGCAGGCAGTCTGTGGAGCCCACTGACAGCCAGGTTGAGTACCCAGAGAGGGCAAGGCTGTTGCAGAAAAGCAGAATGAATACTTGCATCACTGCTCACTGTAGAAGAAACTGAGGATATTCCCTCACTAGAAGCCTTTTTGGAAGGCAATGCTGCAAAGAATCCATCTGAAATGTAAGTGACTCTGGAGAGGCTATCGTAACATTAGCATAAGCACTAATGAGTTGTCTGGACTGGATGGTATTTAGCCAAGAGTTCTGAGAAAACCCAAGAAGGTAATAGCTGAATCACTAATAGGGGTATGTGATCTCCCATGTTAAGTTTTAGGGCACCATGAACACTGAAGGCTAGCAGATGCGATGCCAGGGAGGATCCAGAGCGCTACAGGCCTGCAAGCTAGTAACTCTAGTGCACAAATTCATAAAAGCTACAATAAAGAACAGGCTTTACCCAAGATACATGTCTAAACGCAATCTACGTGGAAAAGCCAATGTCAGTTTTGTAGCGGGAAATTCTGCTTTGTAAAATCCGTTAGAGTTTTTTGAAATTAACAGGCATATGGGTCAAGTGAGGCAGTCAAGCAAAGCACAACTGGATTTTCAAAATGCTTTTGACAAAGTGTCCCATGAATGATTTCTAAAGAAACTTAGCAGCCATGGGATAAGAGGGAAGGACCTGGTAGGAATAGATAATTGGCCAAAAGACATGAAACAGAAGGTCTGTCCTTGCAACAGAACAAATACCCTTCACAGTGAAATAAAATGATGGACACTGAGCTGACAATTACCATTTGGGAGTGGGAGCTTGAGGTTACAATAGACAGCTCCATGGAAGCATCAGCTCAGTGCTCAGCAGCAGTCAAAAAACCAACTCAAATGCCAGGAATAAAAAGCAAAACAAAAACATAATTATGACTCTGTTCATCTGCAGCTTGAATATTTTTTCAATTAGGGTCCCCTCATCCCCAAAATGGATGTATTTGAGGTGGAAAAAGCTCAGAGAAAGATCAGCTATGATAAACTATGGAATAGTTTATAGAGTTCTGAAAACTCATGAATGATGTGGAGTGGATAGGAAATGACTGTTTGCTGTCTATCCACTGCAAGAAGCAGAGAGTGTCAAATTAAGCTTATAAGAGCTAGACTTAAAGCAAACAAAAAGAGATGGCCCTCACAGAAGAGGTATCTGTACCACTTGGCACATCTTGTTCAATATCTAAAGTATCTATTTTCTGGAGGAAGGACTTCAAGTTGCTCTGTATCTACCTCTTCAGGCCCAGGGTCCTTGAATTGGACTTTTCGGAGCTATTGGTACAAATAATTAATCACATACCTTCAGCCTACTTCATGAGTGTGTTGATTACAGACTTAGAGGTCAGTGCATTATAGGGAACTTCACTTGAGCAAAGCACTAGACCAATTCGTAGCTTCCAGTTTCCTCTTTGCATGAATTCAAAGTCATCATAATACTATCAGTCTTCAGGAAGTTGTCTCAGTTTAGACCAGGAGCAGCCAAGGGTAGAAACAAACGCTAAGAAGACAAACCATAAATTCTTGTATTGCAAGCAATGCACATGCATCAGTGACTGAACTGTGAACATGAAGAATAGGCATGTGTAGTAAGAGTACCTGCACATTGCTTAAGGTAGCCATTTCCAGGGTGTCTGCTTGGAGACAGCCTTCAGCTTTCACCCTGTCCAGAGACTACTTTCATTATGTCTTGTTTTTGCATTACCCTCTGCACTCCAATTTCTTGTATCATCTTTCTATTATGGAGGTGATGTGGTAAGTCTCTTCCTCTACCAGTTATGGTCCAAAACAACTGGAAGAGGGAATCCACTCTTGATACAATCCCTACCTAGAGGAGATAATTGACTTTCCCTGACTCAGAGCTAACAAGAGAAGTTAAACATTACCAGGTGCCCCATGGGACTGTACTTCTGTTGAAGACTGGGAGAATTCTCAAAAGAAGAGGGAAAATGTCCTCTCACATCCACTGATGCAGATCCAGAGTCATGCCACTGATGTCACACCAAGGTTTACACCGATGCAGGATTCAGTCTTGGGAGCCAGTTCTGCCTGATGCACCCTCACTGGAAAGTGGGCGATACCTGGGACTGTCAGACAGTTTTCACTACATCTACACAGAAGCAAATGAGACCAAGATTAGGTGACAATTCCAGGCAGAAACCTAGTGAGGTACATAAGGAGAGGCTGGTTTTATCTGCAACACAAAACATGTCAGGTCTGTTAAAGAAAACCAAATTTTTCTTTCGCAGTTCATCTGTTGTGATGGTGAGAACTAGCACAACTAGGCCTCACATATCTGAGAAAGCACAAAGATTCCCCAGCAACAGTGCTTTCCTGATGAGTGAAAAACAGTTCAGTGTCTACTGGTTCATTTAGCTGCATTCTTCAACACATTAAAAATTACATAATTTTGACATTAATTAGATTAAAAATTGTATGTAATGGATTCCTCCTTTTCTTTCCTAATAATTCAGATACACAAGCAAGATCAAAAGCTATAGTCCAACTGAAATGGCCATACACTGAATAAAAATAATTTTTCATTGTTTGAACAGAAAAATGTTTTACCCCTCTTTCAAATTTCCTTAGTATCTGAGCTCCAAATGAACACAGGATTTTATTAGGAAATGTCAGTTCACCATAGCCACTCTACTAAAGAGAGCGCTGCCATAAGAGTTTCCAGTTTACAAAGAAAAAATAAAATAGCAGGTGTTAACACTGAAGACGAAAACTGGGACAGAAAATTAAGGTTATTAGGGAAGCTGAGAATTATAAAAGGGCCAACAGGGAGTGATTTCAGAAATCACAGTTTAGCAGCAGAGCAAATAAACAAAGCAGCCTGTGACTGAAGTCATCAAACTAGAAAATATCTAACAAAGTAATAAAATGAGAGGCTGGTTACCTAACCGCTGTGTTCGTTCCCTTTCGGCTCATGATTTACAGGCAACCTCACCACCTCGCAGGGCTGAGCCCTGGACATACACATAGACAGAAAAACAGAGTCACTCCAGATGTCTTCAGTTCTTGGAACTGGATTGAGGTTTTGACACAAAACCTGTCTATCTGGCAGCACATCACTGGCTGAACAGTGAAGTGATACTGGCACATATTCATGAGCTTTTTCCTCACCTGAGGGTGCAGTGGCTGACATGGTGACAGGAGCCAGATTTTGCATTTAGGCCTGTCCAGCACTGGGGCACCCATGCCCACCGGCAGAACTGGGAGACACCTTTGCCTTCACCTTCCTCACTGCTGCCTGACACGTTTGCAGGCCGGGAACATAATGATCCCAGGAAGATTGCTCTTCCCACTCTCCTGGTACTGGCTGCAGGGGTAAGCAGTGCAGGGACACCAGGATAGGGCAGGGATACTCTTAGGACCCACTTCTCAGAAGGGCTGTACAGGGCAAGTGGTCTAGTTAGAGGGTGAGGGAGAAGATGTCACACAGATGTGGGGTGCAAAGACCCATCTCAGGTGTTCTCTCCCCACGGAGCCTGTGACCACAACAAAAGTACTCAGCATTATAAATATTTAAAACAAAATGAAAACTAAAGCAGTTTGTATGAACCCAGTGCATAAGATGAACTCTTCTGAGTAGCGTAAATTAAAGTCACAGGTAGTGGGCAGCAGGAAGAGTCGAACGTCAGCATTTCACCAAAAAAACAACCTGTGTTACAGCCTCTAGGCTGTAAGTCAGCCCTGCTGAAGCAGACAGTGACGTAGATTTTAAGGCCAGCAAGAACTGCTACAATAATCGTGTAGCCTGACCTCCTGTGTAACACAAGCCATAGGATTTTATCTAGCAGTTCCTGCAGTGGTAACGCCTACACTTCCCAGCTGCAGGGCAAGCTCCTTACAACCCCCTTTCAAATGAACTCTTGGCAGGACTCTGAGGGGAATGAACAGATATTAGACAAAAATTTGTTTGCTTGTTTTTGCAAAAGGAACAGTCAGGAAAGCAGTTGCTAATCACTAGTGTAGGACTGCAACGCCGGTACCCAGTGGGCATCAGGCTGCCAGGCTCCAGCTGAGTGGTGAAACCAGGGCAGCAGTCACAGCGTGCTGCGGCAGAACTATAGCTCTTTCCTACTTCGCTGACATTCACGTTGCCTTCCTCTCACCCACTGAGTATTATCATCACAGAGGCTGGAGTTTGAATGTGTTTAATGCTTTCTTAGCCACAGATCATTAGTAACCAATTCCACTTTCCACTAAGTCCCAATTGGTTTTATACAATGCAGGACTCCTTTTTTTCTCTCCCCTCCCCTCTTCTTTCTTCCTCCTCTTTCCAGTTTTCTTGTGGTAAAACAGTCCTGCCTGAAAGCAATAAGCTCCTTTCAAAACTTAAAACCCTCATGGCAGGCATTTGGAAAAGAAGATCTAAAGGCACCATTATTCCTCACTTTGGCTTCACTGCTGGCTCGCTGTCCACATGCATAATGCCGAGCTTTTTCCCACAAAAGTAGTGGTCCTCAGATAGCCACAGCTCCACGTTAACTGCTTGGCTTTATTTATTCCCCAACAAAGCTAGCAAAGGGACAACTCTCACGACATTTGGGACGCCACCATGAAGTCAGTGAGCACTCAGCTAGGTATGGGAGGAATATAAATGGAGCAATGACTTAGGTAATTGTACCCACCAGGAACTGCTATTCGTGCTTTTTGGATATTCCCACTCCATCCACGATGTCCTCTCCTCCTTCTCTACCAAACTTTTTCTGGTTCACAAACCCACTTTCCACAGCTCTGCATCTCAGTGTTCACTTGAGGCCTGAAACAAGATTGCAGCTTGTCATTGCTTTTCCCATTTCTGTGGGGCTGTAGCGTCCAGAGCAGGAAAAGCCAGGGATCCAGTCCCACCGCTGTTACTTGCTCTCTGGGCAAGCTCCAGCCGTCCATTAGCTACCAACTGGCAGCTGTGAGAAGTGGTCTGCACCCTCCGCAGGTGGGCTGCTGGCTGGGCTAGGTAGCACCTCTCAATAAATTACTGGAGATCAGCAGGGCATCATCAAGGGGGAACCTGCTCCTGGCCAGGGCCTGCCAAACCAGCGGGCTGTCAGCTTTTGCCTGCAGGACGTGCATTTGGATGTCTCCACACAGAAATGCAGATTGGACTTGGGTCTCACTCTGTGGCTGCAACAGGCAGCAGGGGACCGAGGGGCAAAGAAACCCAAGGGATTACCCAGATGGTAAGCCTCACTTCCAAGCCCCACTTCCACTACTGTCCTAGAAAGAGTAAAGAGCAAATGACAGGGCTCACCCATCCCTGGAGGGACAGTGCTAAGTAGGTAGGGACGCCTATAGACCTATCTCTACCTATAGGTAGAGATACCTTCACCATAGGTAAAGCTCTCAGGTTGTCAGTCCCAGGCAGAGACAGGACTCCACCACGCCTCACCGCTGTCAGTCCAGCGGGCACTTTAGGATACATGCAGCTCCTGCTGTCCACAGCAGCGCTCTTCCACTGGGAATGCATGGGCAGGGTAAGGAGACGTTGCTGCCTCCGCAGCTGGTGTGCCAGGGTACTGGTCAGCGCCAGCCCAGCCTCCTGCAGTGCCACGCCACCAGCCAGGAACCACCACCCATTTGCTGCTATTAGCCCTGAGCAGGGGCAACCCTCCAAAGAGCACAGAGGAGGAAAAAGAGAGTAAAATCTCTAACCCCACCACAGCTAAACGTCAGTGCCCATCCTCACGCTTTGTGCAGAAGCAGCCTCCTGCAAAGCCATGGGTCCCATTGCAGAGTCCCCAAGCCTGCAACCCAGAGCCTCTCATGCCTTAAGTCCAGCATAACCCACCAGAAAACAGGTGGCAGACCACTGCAGTGAGGTGTCAGCAGCTGTTTGACGTGCAATCCATTCCTGAAAGAAACTGTGGAAATGAGAAAATACCTCCACGCCCTCACAATCAGCAAGGCAGGGTGTGCTGTGCCTGGGGAGGGCTCAGCTGTTTGTCTTGCTGGAGAGCCAGGGGTGCTCCCCCTCCCCAGCCCAGCAGCGTCCCGGCACACGGTCATTGTCCATCCCCGCACCGCTGCTCTCCGCCTTTCCCATAAATAAGGATCTCAGGGAGGGAGGGGGGAGCGGGGCTCCTCGCAGCCCTTGCACAGCTGCCGGGCATGGCTCGGGGAGGGGAGGTGCAGGGCGGCGGGGAGAGCAGCGGGGCAGCCCCCTCCAGCTGCCAGAAGGATGGGGCGAGAGGCGGGCAGGAGCACGGGGGGCTGATGGAGGCACGTGGCCCAAATCCTGCCCACCTGCTGGAGCGCGACGCCAGCTGCAGCCCAACAAGGGCCCTATTAATCCTGCCCATGCGGTGCGTTTCTCTGCCTCCGTACACCCGACTGAAGAGACCTCACTGAGAAATTTTCATCTGTGGTTTGCTAAGGGTTTCTCCCCAAAGAATCATGATTTAATTGCTGTTATTATCTTCATAAAGCTGTCCAGAGTGTTTTTCTGGTGGTTATTTAAAGCTTATCTAAAAGATACTGATAGCAGTGGAACGGCTGGTTAAAACTGCAGTCCCGGTATGCCGGTAGCAGAGTGTGGTAAAAATAATAGGTCTCTTAAATCAATCATCATCTTTCTCTAATTTATTGTATTGTTGTATTTTTGGATCCATGCATGGCATGCACAGCACATCATTACAAAAGAAATGCAGTTAGAAGCTATATAAACAGACAACTGCAGAGTGAGTTACTGTCAGTCTTCCATGGAAAAAAAGGTACTTTGTCAAAGAATAAAAATCACACGTTATAATTTTTCAAAAGATCTGCTGATGAGAAACCTTGTTGTAGAAGCAAGCTCTCCAAAACATGTCCCTAAAACGTTGTACATGCTGCTGATGAAAAATTGTTTCAAAATGTCTCGATCAGTAACAGCTTCAAAAATAACAGCATGAATAATATGAATGTTTGGTGGAAACAAACAACTGCACAGGATATCATTGGGTATATAGTCTATATATATTGTTCCTATCCTGATTTGGTGTAGAGAGAAAAGCTAGAAGCACAGAAGAAGTGATGAAATGTGTTTTTGAAAGATGGCGGAATTTTTTTTCATGCAAATCCCTTGTTTCATCATATCGCTAGTGACTCATGCATAAAGGCTTAGAAAACTACGGGAAGAGATGACACATGTCTCAGAACCAGATATGAGCAAATAATTCACTACAGGATAGTTGTTTTCTCTTTAAATCAACTCTGGGTTTTTTATTTAAAGAAATTATCTGCAAACAGGTCATTTTCAATACTAATTTATTCCTATGTTCCTAGTTGCCTCAGGGATTGTTTGTGAAAACAAATTTTAGACAATGAATTTACAAACTGATCATTCAAAATGCTTAGCTACTGTGAGTCGCCAATCACTTGGCATTAAAAATCATATGTATTATTTCTACTTTGTAATTCACTCCCCAATTTGCAAAGTCAAAAAAGTATCTGCCAGAGTTTTGAATCTCTCGGGATCACTTTGGATGAAGATAAGGGATAAGAAAAGTTGACGAATTAAATGTCACTTCATGTCTTTTTATGCCCTCCTTCCACACAATCATCACAGCCCCTTGCCGCTCAGCCTGTTACCTGCAGTCTGATCCCCAAGCGGTGCATTCCTTCGTAACTCATCCAGGGAGAAGAGGCACGTCACATTTATGGACCAGTGGGTTTTACATCTCTTTTCCCCTCATGTTGTTCCCAAGCCATTTGCGTTGGTGAGCACCTATCTGCCAAGGATGCAACCTAACTCTGCTCTGGTGTGTTTAATTACCCAAGTTCCCATGCCAGAGCTTTGGAAGGACACTGGGAGACCTCCCTCTGCCCGTCCTGCACCGTGCGGCACCACAGACCACACATTTGTTTGTGAACGGCGTGAACTGATCTTGATGGTCTCCCTCCTCTGTCATCTACCATCTCCAGAAATCCCCTTTAATAACTGGTTTTGTGACTGCTTGAGTTCCCTTTAAGTCTTAAATAAGCTGGGGAAAGGAGCCGTTGAACATAACAGACAAGGCTACATAGAGTTCCTCCAAAGACGGGCAACTCTCTGGGCTGCAAGGCTGCCGGGAGCAGGCTGTGGCCCCTTCCCCTGCTTTTTCTGTGTATAAGCCAAGTAAAATCAGACTTACTGTTACAGCTACTACTGAGAAGGAGGTGGCAGTGTGCTGAGTAGCGGCCACAGTTGATGACTCTATTTTTAGGATCCATTGCACCATTTTTAGGATCCACCATTGCACCTCTTCAGTGGCTTCTGGAGCTGTAGTCCAGACCTTCTGAGGCTCTTCCTCTGGTTTCCTGAACCAGCCCTACCCAGCTTAGCTTGCGCCTTTTTCTTTAACCCTTGGTTTTTGCTGGCCTTACCATGACTTGTCTCCATACCTTCCTCTTTAGCAATTCAATGTTGCTTATACTTCTGTGAACCCTGCAAAAGAACTGGTGAAGGGTGACTCAAATGCCTGGGATGAAATACTTGGATATTACTCTAGTAAGACATGTTGCTGTAATATCTAGTATACACAAGCAAATATCACAGAAACATTTTTTCCCCATGGAGCGGTTTTATTACCTCGGCAAATCCTGTGAAGCCAGGAAAATGCCTATGCAACAAAACTGATACCTATATTATGAGAGCATCAAAACTGGGCTGGTTACAGTCTCCACCTTACCGCAGAATCATTCTTCACACAGGGTCCCCATGCTTTGTCCTTGCAATGGAGTATGCTGAGGAAGTGAACTGGGAAGCAAGAAAAGAGATGAGATTAACTGTTACAAGAGCCCACACATCACCATCTTTTGCGAAGGCAGGCAAATGTACCCCACAATAACATTGGGAAGTGAGTGGAAAGTTCACTGATCCCAAACAGACCCATGGCATCCCTCCTTCCTGAAGAGAGACTTGGGATTTAACGATACCATTACATCAAGACAAGAGTTCTTCCTACCAAGAAATACATTCCTCTTCTAGTGCATTGAAACAATTAGGTAATTTCCTTCTCCTTCCCTACAAATTGAATCTCTCAATAGCTCAATTTCTGCAAGTGCCATTGTTTTCTCAGGCACGTCGAAAGTCATTTTCCTGAGCTGCTATACTCCCCAAGTACCCAAGCATCTCCAGCACCTGGGCATTCAACACTACAGCTATTTCTTGAGCAGTGCTTGGACATGTTTCAAGTTGACATTTTAGATTGCATAACTCCTGGCGCAGCACTGCGAAGACGTCTCCTCCCATTGCATCAGAAAGTGACCCGCTGTGGCAAAGGCTATTACTTCCTTTGAGACTATCGAGTCTGTGGTGCCTCATTGAATTATACAGACTCCAAGGGGAGAAAAAGCAACCGCTGCATGCTCTGGGCTCTGAACTTTTCAGTACAACACATCTGGAGAGCCTTCATCTACATATGCGGCTCTAATGCCACATCTCCTTGGCGAACACTGCGTGCGTTGAATTCTGCTAACATAGGATGACAGACAAGTAACAATAGGAGCTACGTTGACTTGGTGCTTGTCTCATCCTAAAATAAAATACTGTGTGATGGACTAGCCACAGCTGCATGCTTACAAAGAGCAGTCTGTGGCTTCTAAGCAAAGCAGCTGAGAAGTTAAAGAAAATAAATCTCAGTTTCCCCCTCCCCACTCATTTCCACACACACGTTAGATCTGAGGCCAAAATCCAATGACTAAAGTAGGCATATAATTAAGAGTGACCTGATTTTGGGGGAGGTACTGAGCAATTGCATTGCCCAGGGACTTTACTGCTTTAAAATTGTGTTTCTTGGGGAACACAGAGGCTCAGTTCCTCTGAAAATTGGGTACCTTTGAGCAGGTGGCTTAACATTAGGGTTTTTAATAGCTCAATCTCTTAATTTGTTCTTCTGGAAACAGTGTAATTTGAGAGTATAGACAAAAGAATACTGAATAAAAAAAAGAATTAAAAAAAATCAAACATTGCACATCTGGTTTCTGTAGCATTAACCACGCTGAGTACCACTGGGGGGGCGGGTATTGCATGCCGCAGTATGGAGGGGGGAGCAGCAGGCTGTGCAGTGGCAGGACCACTTTCCCATCAAAGTGACACAGGCCATGTGCCACAACGGGCAGTACTAGTAGAGAAGGCAAGGGATGACTGATCCCACTCGGCTCTCAGAAACCCTTTCTGAGCAGTACGCTCCCTTCTCCAGGTAGCTCACTGATACTAAAGACAGCAACTTTTCAAGTCAGGGCTGATCATCCAGAAGCCCAGTGACGCGAATGAGCAAACCTCCTGCGGGCTCTGGATCCATCTGAGGCAGAAAGAGGGTGATGCTGAATACAAAGGGTGAATTGCAGTCATCTACCTTCTTTTCCTCCTGCTTTGCTTTGCATGTTGCTTGTGGCTAAGGTGGCAGGAATGGGCTGATGCTTGCCTTCAAGGGATTTGAAGAGAGTTCTTAACTGTTTAAAGAAAGCTTAAAAAATTGTAATTCTTAAGCGACTTTCCAAGGCTGGTCGCTGAAATTTACACAGGGGTAGATGCAAAGTTGTGTAATCCTGTTTTTCAAATGTCAGCAGGAAAAAAAAGTAAAATTCTCCTTTTGGCTTTCACCAACCCCTGAGTAATCTGATGCAGCACAAATCAATATGTTCTTGAGACAGTGTTCCATGGAAAATGTAAATTGTAATGTTATCTGATATTTGGGTTGTACAAACTCAGGCAAATTGCAGAAACTATAATCCCAGGCTGTGAATCACTGCTGTGGATCTAATCGCTACCACTCTTTTCTGTCCATCAGCTCTGCCGTTTGCAAAGCAGTGGAAGTATGGATTACACATGACTTGTACTTTTCGCCACTAACATGCCCTGATGGTAAGAAACTGTAGTGTGACCAACCAGTTAATCAGAAGCAAACCCTGGTAGCTAGTTTCTCTCTCCTGTGTGCAAACATCCTTACCTCTCCAACAACAGCAAGTTCGGGAGTTCACAGCCAGCACACATCTACCTCTACTTTTTAAAGCAGAAACCGTCACAGGGGAGCAGACTACTTAGGAGCTGTGATTAGAAGGAAGCTCGCTAATGCAACAAATGGTCTAGCAGACAACACAAACCAACAGATGCCAAACTATTTGAAGCCTGACACAAAACAAAAGGCCTGCCTCCTCAAATGAGGGCCAGGGCTGCAGAGCCCAGACAGAAACACATACCAGCTGGCCAGCCATGCAGAATGAAATCCCCCAAAGACCTGTTTCATCATAAGCAGCAGCTGACCGATCACGATTGACAGGACGGCTGACGAGAGGGCTCATTCCTTGGGTTCCTCCCTCCCTCAGTCTCTGTTGACATGAGCTGCCGATTCTGTCATGAGAGCCTGTGGTACGTGTTTGCATGGCACAAAATCATGGGGAATCAGACTTAGTTTTTGGCACAGTCCACCACGAGGCAAGAAGAAATTCCTGTTTCAAGCTGGCAGAAACCAGCACAGTCAAAGTCTCCACATCCCAAAACGCACCCTGAGTAAGTCTTCAGCTGCTTAGGGAACACGGGTAGGTCTGCCCCACTTCTACGGGGATCGAGTGGTGCTTTGACACATGGCCATTACCCCATGGTGATAAATGCATCTGACATCACACATCTGTATTACCATCTCCATCACTGCTGCCACAATTTTAGGCCCTACATTTGTCAGCAGAGATGCAGGCCTGGATGGTCCTGCCTGAACTTTATTGGTGCCTTCATGAGCCTTTCTAAGCAGACCACTACAGACATTTTAGTGGTTCAAAGAGGGAAGTCTCACAGCCAATGCACGATACGAGACAGGAATGCAGAAGGTCCTGGGAAGAAAGGAAAGCCAGAGAGTCAGAGAGGACTTTCTTATAAGGTGAGGACTCTGAGCGGGAATGCAATTAAATCCTCTGATGTGAAGCCTTCTTCAGAAGGCTCGCAGGCTTCTCCAAACCCACCCAGGCTGCTGATCTGAACAGAGCACCCTGAAAAGTCCTTCTGAAGCAAGTGACAGGATAAACCATCTCACGAGAAGGTGGATACAAGAGGGGAGGATGTCTGAGAGAGACACACAAGCAAGGGAGGGACTGTCAGCTGGAAAGTCCAATTCTATATAATAGCTCTAATAAAATTAGGAGAGTCACCCAAAGACCTCCCAGAAAACAGACATTTCAGCATCCACAAGCTTTTTGTTTTACCTACATGCTGTGTACAACTCCATGTTTACATACAACCCATCTACTCTTCTTCTTGGAAGACCCACACATTTTAAATGGTTCCGTAATTATATTACTTCATAGCAGCAGACAGTTTTAAAAAGAATATCAGACAAGCCAAGGGAACAAACTCTTCTTGGACCATTTCCCATCCCTGTTATTTTCATTAAAAAACAGGGAGAGCATTGGTGCACCAAGACTACGGCTGTTTGCAGTATGTGCCTGACTCAGGAAACAAGCAGTTTGTTATTATGGTTATTTCTGGCAATTCAGGCCATTACTGCTCTGAAACATAAAGCAATTCCTATTTCACCTCAAGTACTAGTCTACAGATTCAAAATGTGTGTGCTAAGTCTTAATCTACAGGGTGTCCCACCTGACTGACTAGGAAATAAATCTGAACAGAGCACAGCAAAAAATTACAATAAGTTGCCTGCATCACTTCAGGCCATATTCATCAAGTGATGGCTTATGACTGCTGTACACTGAAAACACACAAGAGCTGGGTACTATGAATTCTAAGCCACTGCCCATCATTTCCCTTTACCCCAAGTTCCTTAAAAAAAAAGGCCAGATCCTCAGCTGCTGTCAATTAGCAGAGTCTCATTCAAGCTGATGCTGAATTAAACAGGCTAAAGATGTGCACCCTGACCCAAGCAGAACAATCTCTCCCCCACAATTACAGCAGAGAAGCTCATCTTTGTTTAAACATTCAGTTTTACAAAGGCTTTAAAATTCACATGTTAACAAAGATTGGGAGTTTTGTGGGCATCAGTATAGGTAGTGTACACCAGATTTGGGGACATTTACATAAGTGGCTCCTAAGAAAAGTGTACAACAAATGGGGGGGGGGGGCAGTTTCAGTGACTGCAGATTGTGGCTATAGTTCTTGTCTCTCCCTCCACATTTGGGTATTAATCACTTAACACACCCATGAGCTGCTCTATGGCGTCCATTAATTTTTGAGAAATAAAATGGGAAGCAACATCCTTAAAATTGGCATGTGTAAAACATGGGATGTTCCCACCCCACTACCCCAGCACTTCTCCTCTGTGCAGCTCCCCATTTACCATTCATGGACCCACTATTCCCTGTTGCTGCCTTATAACCACCTCTGCTTGCAGGGCAAGGTAGCAGCTCTACGGCAATCAAGGAAGCTGTGAAGAAAAGGGTAAGGTGGGACTATTTTCCATATTTCAGGCTAGAAATCTATGTGGTTTATTGAAAACATACCAGGGGAGTTAGTAAGCCTGTCCTTTACCACAGGATGCAGGATTTCAGGCTAAAATATGGGAAACCCCATATTAAATGAGAAGTCTGCCAGCCCTAAGAGCTCACCCATAAAGTGGATTACTCTGTGCAATCACAGAGGTTTTCTAGACTACTCATTTTCACATGAGCTGGTAGATCAAGGGGATGTTCAGACAGTGCTTGATGCCTTTGAACCTGACCTGCAACCAGCCAATGTCAGTTCAAACCTGACCGTTGGCAGAAAATAGGGGAAAAAAGGAAAGAGGAGCTAGGCATGTTGTCATGGTCTGCCTCTGTCAAAGAAGTTTGTAGTTTGAGAGAAATCAAACCAGCAGAGCAGAAAGCTCAGATGGCACTGAAGCTAAATAAATAGCACGTGTGCCAGGGAGAGGGGAGAAGTTTGGAGCTGTGCAGGGAGGCAGGGGAGGTCTCGGGAAAGGGCAGTGGGGTGGCAGGGGAGAAGAGGGACAGGACTTGGAGCAGCACAGCCGTGCTCCCAGCCCTACCAAGGTCCAAGGCAAGAAATTAACCCCTCCTTGCCCTCCCTGCCTCTTCCCCATCCTCAGTGGGACCTGGGCAACCCTTGCCCTGAGTCCCATCTAGTGAGGGTGGTGACTCTGTCATTCCTCATGGGAGCCAGCAGTAGGGCAGCCCTTTCCACCTTCCTGGCAGCTTCTGCAAAACACAGAGCGCAAGACTGAAAATGCACCAGCTCAGTGCTTAGCACAGTGTCCTAAGCACTGGCAGTGGGTTGGGAAGGGAGCCATGGTTGACTGAGATGAATGCAGGAGTTCACACCCCTCACATCTCCTGTGTCTCTGCAGAGGACATTTTCATTCAGCACGCACCTCATGGCGATGAACAGGTTTCTTCACACTTCTTCAAAAAACTCATTCTGCTTAAAGGTCAAGAGTCCAAAATCCACACAACTCAATTGGATTTCCTTGAAACTAATAGCGCAACATAAATTTGCCATCCAAATACATAAACTTGCCATCACCTGAGTGATTTACAAAATGCATTCCTAAAAAAGTAAAATAAATAGTCTCCCTGGAGGTTGAAAGATTGTTGCTGGGGGCATTTCTTTGGAATCAAACTGGCTCCAGCCAAAACACATAGGAACTCAGTCCCACAACGTCCATCACGGCTGGCGCGTGGTGCCTGTCACCTCCTCGGCAGGCAATGCAGAGCAGGGAGCTTGGCAAAGGCTTCAGTTCTACAAGGAGGATCGAATCTCACACTGGGATGGAGTGGCCCTAGCAGGGTGCACGCTGGGCTGCTCTGGTTCCTTCCCCATGTCAGCTGGAGGCTGGGGTCTTGATCCCATAAGCAGACCTGGCTGATTATCAGTCTCGGGATTCAGGGGTGGCTAGCATGTAGGAGTCATTTTTCACCCAACACTGTGCATGTGCTGGGGCCTGGAATGGTTCTGTCACCACTTTCTGCTGTGCGCAGAGATGGTCTGAGGGACAGCAAGAGAAATCAAGCTGAAAAACATAAGAATCCAGAAAACGCACATTAAAGACACAGTCCCCCCTTCCCTGGTGGGACAGGGAACAGACCGGAGCAGGTTGTTAGGCTGGCAAGGAGGGGATGTGATAAAGCAAGCCTGGCTGAAATTGGTGCAGGGGATTTCACAGATGGGTGACATACAAGGAATGCAAGATCTACTTATATGTGCAGTTAAATAACCCCAGAAGCATGCAGAACTCTAGCAGGCGGCTGCCTTTGATGCATATATAGCAATAGGTGCCAGCTGACAAGGAGTTATTGGCTCCTAAAATACTCATGGATTAAGAAGACAGGAAAGGTGGTGAGCTGGAAGTCATAGCCAACAGATATGCATGACAGCAGGTTGGAGAAGGAAGAAGATTCACATGTTTAATGGGGGGGGTGGTGTTACATGGCTGTCACGTTGAGATTTATGGAGTTAGACCTGCTTCATGGTTTCCCCTCTCTCCACACAATAGCGGACAAGACCTCAGCACTTATCACAGTGTGACCAAGTGCCCAAGAGTAGGGAAGAAGCACTCGCCAGCTATGTAGCCTCTCCATCCCAGCCATAGCAATGTTTCGGCTGCTCCTGTAGCTAAAGAGTCACAAAAGAGACTCACTTCCAGTTAAAATATTTCTCTTTCATTAAAAGACAAAGAAACTGGATGAAGAATGCTTACATATTGTAAAGTTGTTTACAGCCAAGACAACCTTCCTACCTTGTTTAGTTTGGGGTCAATTTGAAATAGCAATCTAAAAAGGAAACTTTCTATAACCTATTGCCAGTTACTTGAATCAGTGATTTCCAAAATGTGGGCCACAGACAGCTGGTTGGTCACATGTGGCTGGCACTCCTCCCTTCTCATTGCTACTTCAGCCTGAGCACCGCTAAAAATATACCGAATGATTTCCTAGTATTGCATTCTCATGTGATCACTAGCTAGTGTTGAAATGGGGATGTAAGAAAACCAAAGATGTGAGAGGTGGAAGAGTGGTGCTCCATGTGTTGGGAGATGGTAAAGGGAGGCATGGATCACTTTGGGGGAATGTGAACTGCGAAACCAAAGTCCCACTTAAGAAACAAAACAGATATGCAAAACAACTGGATGTAGTGGGAAATTATATCATTTCAGTTAAGGCTGTTGAGAAGTACATAGACTGTTTTTATGGTTTGGTGGGTTTTTACATCTTCTTTTGTCCATATCTGTAACCTCATCTTATTCCGGGACTACCTACCCTGTACCAAGAAGCGTCACTCTGCTCATCTAACAGGGTGAGGCCTGGGCCCCAGGAGTGCTGCCAGACACCCCGCGGTAGAGGTGTAACTTCAGGATATGCAACTCTTGACAAACTAGTTAATAAACATCTGTGCCATCTGAGCAACACACTATTTTGCCATTTGGACACCTGAGGTTGTGCTGGACAGCTGCAGAACAAGCTGCATGCTGCATGTAGGCAAAACTGTCCACCCGCCTGCCAGTGCCCCAGACCTGCAGACCATTGCATGACCCAAACATTTCTGACTCCTTCTGACAACAAGCTGTGTGCCTAGCATGCTGTAGGTGGGATGCAATGCAGTGCAACTGCCTCGAGAAGCATCTGGATCAAGACAGATCTTTAGGTCTTTCATATCAGCAAAAAATGGGAAAACAGGCCTGAGCAGTTTTCCTGACAGCATAAGGGATTTCGAGGGGCGGGGAGGGGCGTGAGGGGTGGTGGTGTAAATCTGTTAAAATAAATTTAGAAAAGGACTTGAATCAGTCAAGCCTCAGTTTATGTTCCCCGCCTGTCATTTACATTTGTTCTCCTTGACAAAAATGGGTGGCACTGCTCTGAAGCCCCAGGAAGCCCAGAGCCTTACTGGGGAGCAGTACACTGAAACGCAGACTGCAATGCCCCACAAATCCCTGACGGCGGATTCCACACAGGCCAAGATCCTTGGGAAGGCTGCACGGTGACATCACCCACCTCCACTCCAGGAGGGATGTGGGAGCCGGTTCCAAGATCTGGGGCTGCAGGCAGGACAAATAAAGCTCTCACATGCTTTACAGCCAGGCAGCTGCATGTAGTTCAGCAGGAAACTTATGTACTTTGTGACCAGGTCACAGTCATGAACAAAAGGGCACCGAGGGACTGAGTCAACAGCCAGATTCTCATGTCCATCTGTGTCATATTCATGTCAATAAAAATCAAATGCTCACAAGAGGAACTTGACATCACATGTACATGCTGCAACATTTGCTATAAAGGTAACAGTAAAACATTCAAAAAAAGTCATGCAGGTGCAAAAGTTTTACTGCTACTAAAACAATAGCTGAAGGGTAAGTTTTCAGCGAGAAGCAGACAGGAATTTAACCATGCTGTTTACACTAATCCCCCTGAAATGTCTTTTCAAAAGAATCCGGGAGTGGAGGGTTGAACTGGCCTATTCTTTTTAAGAGAAATAAACCAGAGGAGAAGAGCAGCAAAAGTTGAACTGTCGCCTGAGAGAAGTGAGAAAAAACACATTAGGATCCTTCTGGGCCACTTCTGGAAGAGACTTCACCTACTATACTGGATTTTGCTATTCAACTTCTATTGAGAAATATGGGTTATTGAATCCCCATAAGGGGTCTGAAGAAGTTGGAAAGCAAGAAAAGTCACTGTAAAATGACAGCAATGTTGTGGGGAGGAGTGGGAACAGGCTCTCAGAAACCGTGATGCCCAGCATTACTGTTCACTCGCCTCCACAGCACAACAATGAAGAGAAGGAAACAGACTGGAAGGACACAGCTTGGAAGAATCTGTAAAATGCATTATAAAATGCACTGCTGTAAGATTGTTGTTTAATTTATCCAGATGTGTTGCATTCTTGCAGGAATCCTCTTTTCCTCCACCAATGAACACATCAATATGAAAAATTTTGTTGACTCTGGTAACAGCACCCTTAAAATAAATGATGGGACTTTCCTTCCTTAACACAGGAGAGGAAATGGTGTTGGGTCACATCCCTGTTCCTCTCCTGATTTCAATGACATCCAGAGCAGTAGGCAACAGCTTCCCTAGTACAACATGTAATTTTTTGCAGTTGCAGGAAGAATAGTAGAGTCCTTGTCCTGGTTTCAGCTGGGATAGAGTTAACTGTCTTCCTAGTAGCTGGTACAGTGCTGTGTTTTGAGTTCAGAGCGAAGAATGTTGATAACGCTGATGTTTTCAGTTGTTGCTCAGTAGTGTTTAGACTAATGTCAAGGATTTTTCAGCTTCTCATGCCCAGCCAGTGAGAAAGCTGGAGGGGCACAAGAAGTTGGCACAGGACACAGCCAGGGCACCTGACCCAAACTGGCCAACGGTGTATTCCATACCATGTGACGTCCCATCCAGTTTAGGAACGGGGAAGTGGGGGGGGGCAGGGATTCACCGCTCGGGGACTGGCTGGGTGTCGGTCGGCGGGTGGTGAGCAATTGCACTGTGCATCATTTGTACATTCCAATCCTTTCATTATTGCTGTTGTCATTTTATTAGTGTTATCATTATCATTATTAGTTTCTTCTTTTCTGTTCTATTAAACCGTTCTTATCTCAACCCACGGGTTTTGCTTCTTTTCCCGATTTTCTCCCCCATCCCACTGGGTGGGGGGGAGTGAGTGAGCGGCTGCGTGGTGTTTAGTTGCTGGCTGGGGTTAAACCACGACAGTCCTCTTCCTCCTCTTCCTCGCCGTTGGATGCCTGCACACCTTAGGGAAGCTTCACAAGAAAATGAGGGAAGAACGTAATGGCAAATTGGGCTGGCTGAGTCAGGAGCATCCTGTGTTTCAGCAAGCCCATGCAGTGCTTCGGCATGAAGCTTCTACCACATCCCTCAGGGGAGTGAGCTGCAGAGACCATTTCTATAACAGCACCCTTTTGCAGGTGGAATTACAACTCATCCTTGGGATGGAAGTATAGGGTTAAAAGCTGACAGAAACTCTGGTTCTGTGGAAAAGGGCCTAAGTCTCTCAGATAGGGTAAGCATCTGGTTGTAGGCTTGCTGTTGGAATCACACCTAGTCTCAGAAATAGGGAAAGCGAGGTATTACCTAGGGCAGGAGGTGGCTGAGGAAAGGAAGCAGTCCAGGCATCATGAGGATCCAAAGCACCATTGCTTGTGCCTTGTGTGGGGAAAAAGAAGGGGACCAGCTGCTCAAAAGGCTGCCCTCCATCTCCCCCTGAGGTCAGATTCAAACCAGGTTGGTTGCTTCTGCAGGCAAGAAAACTGCAGCATATCACTGCTTCTGTGGGCAAACTGCCCTCTGAGCAGAGCAGCCAGCTCCCTGTAAATTACCTTATACTTATCCAGGATAGGGGGAAAGTTTTTCTGGGCACCCATGATCTGGCTGTGTAGGAAATGGCCTGTTGGATCATGTTATGACAACTGTCAGTCCCAAGACAGTTACAGACTGGTCCCTCATCAACAGAGGTTCTGAAATTTAGAAAGAACTTCAAGTGACCTGCCGAAGGCTACTGGCTGCCTTCGTGTCAGCACCGAGATTGGAATACCAGACTAGCTGGCCTCCAGTCAAAGGTTCGGCCCCACCTATCCTATATATAGATTATTGTATCATATGCTCCCCCTTATTGCTATGCAACTGGGTGTCAGAGCAACAACACAATTAAACACTGGACTTGGGCCCCACTGAACCAGATGTTGGGAATGTTTTTCTCCCTTGCACTTGTCTGAAAGGTGGCCATGCACAGTAATCAATGCTCAAGCTGATTTTTCTAAAAAGATTTTTGACCCTGACTTCTTAGGAAGCAGACTTGTTGCAATTTGCTCTTTGAAAAATCTTAAATAGTTTGATTACAGTAGGAGCTGATTAAGCCTTCTTGTATCAAAGCCAAGTGTTGCCTCAAGCTGAGGGAGAGACCCATAAACACGGTTGTTTCATAGTCCTTTGTAACCCTGCTTGAGAAGAGGCGCCAGTTCTTGCCAGCGAAGCTTGGCCTCCCATGCTCCTACTGCCATCACCTAGATGTCAGCAATGATTAAGGAGTGCTCAAAGGCTTTTCTCAAGGCTTGGGATGATGGCACTGCTTTTATACCTGGTCTAATCCTCCCTTATAGTTCCTCAAATTGGTGGTCAAGATCCCAGTCCCACAGACATTACCTTTATATGCGTGAAATTGTTCTGTGTGACAGCATCTTGAAGGCGCGGAGAGACAGTTGTTTATTTCTGACGTGCCCTAAGGCAACATCCTGGCTATAGAAAATCAAGAGAAATTTTCCATTGACTTTGCTCAGGCCAGTTTTCTCATCTTAGGGGTCTCGATCATCCTGATGGCAAATCAGAGGAAAATTTGCTCAAGGTTGGAGACTTGTTTTCCACAGTGTCTCTCCCTTGCCTTATTATCGCCAGTGAGTAAAATAGAGATATAAATTCACTCACTGAAGGGTTCTTCTTTCTCATGTTTTATGCTTTTGATCCATACAAGTACCCAAAGAAATTGGTTTCCAGCTATTGGTTTAGCTCCGCTTCTTCAGAAACACAGTGGGGACTGCCACCACAACCGCCTGTGAGGAAGCAGTGCCTGATGGTGCTATACTGCTTTCCTGTTGATATATTTTCCCCTCTCTAATTTTTATACATACGCCTATTTTAACTGTATGTACACAAATATGGAATTTGTCTGGTTGGGACTTTACGTTACTTTCATTACAAAACTGCATAAAAAAGACAGCAAATCAATTTCATAGTCAGTGCTCACGCAGCAGGAGACAATTCATACTGACATCTGATACCTGCTGGCTGCTGCTTCCAATTATGCCAGATGCCGGAGAGCGGGACTGTCGAAATAACAGTGTCGATGGTGCAATCAAACTAGTTAAGATTCTGGAAGTGTGTTGTGCTTGGTTCAGTGCATTGTCAAATTCCCACCATAAGCAAAATAGTGACACCTACTCCTTTTTTGTTAACTTCTTAACTGGCAAGGAGATACACATTAATTCAATGTAAAGTTGCATCTTTGGATATATAGCTGAATCTGCCCTGAGGCTAAATATCAAAAGATTGGAAGGAATGTGAATGAAAAGTGAAATAAACATGATAAGGATTTATAATAATACATCCTTACTAGATCCTGCTACAAGGCTGCATCACAGCCCTCAAGGCAAGACCATGTGTACTGCCTGCCCAGTGTCTTGCAGTGCACTAGGGAATGTTGCTGTCATCAGATCAAATTTGGTGCATTCCTGAAATTGGCTTGCAGCTTACTGAGCGGGAGTAGTAGGAGGATTATAGGACAGGGTGTTGCTGAGGCATTAACTGATCAGCAGAGCCAAAGAGGGCTACTTTTTGTGCAAGGCAGAAAGCAGAGAACAAGTTTGGCTGGAGCCACAGAGCAGCACAGCCATATAGTCCGCTCTTTTCTTACCTCCCTAAAAGTTAAAAGAAAAGCAGAAGGCTATTGCACTGACAAAGCACATCCTCCTTCACACTAACTGCCATCACACAAAAAAGCCAACCAACTAAAAAAATTGCACATACACACACAGAAGGAAAACGTTATCCCACACCTTCCAATGCCTGTAGCATTCCCTGATCTTCCATGAAAAGGTCTGCTGGAGGAGATGTAGACTTTCCTTTCCTTGCTTCCTTCCTTCCTTCTTGGGTCATAAACCACACTGTCCAAAAACATGAGAACGGGAGCACAGGGCATCAGTTTAGCACAGTCCACAAAAAGATTCCACCGACAGCTCCAGTTGGCCTTGCCTTGTCAATTAGCACAGCCAGAGGCTTTCCCCAGCAGATACTTCACAGAAAATTATGAACTACACAACACTGACAGCTATCCCTAGGATTAATAATGTTGCCTCCCGAGCACAGAGGATGCCACTGAGGCAGGGCAGTGGGATGCCCCAGGCTGACCTATACCATGCTGCAATGAAGCTGTAGCAACTTTCTGCATACGACCACTCCAGCTGAGTAATACAATCACTATGCACGTGCAAATATACAAACACCTCCTAATTGGAGGCTTCTAGCCTCCAGAAGAGACTGAAGTGTCTGTTTTGAAATATCTTTGTTTTGCAAGGAGGCATCACTCTAAGTACATGATCTTCACAGTCAGTGCACAGTTACCAGTTTCCATTCACAAACCAGCAAAGCAACTGCATGTCTGCAGTGGCCGCACCTACAAACAGTGAAAATGCCGTAATTTAAACGCCGTATAAAAAAGCTCAATTGAGATGGCTGGCCACAGTACCAGAAGCATTCTGTTCTTAATTGGACAAAATCTGCTAGATTTATAAGTAGATGGTCACGTTAATGCTGTTAATATATTTACAGTAATCATAAATGCCAACTGATGCTTTAAAATGCTTTCATCAGATTTCTAAATCTACTACATCTGTGTTAATCCTCAATTAATATGTTTTTAATATGCAATGGGGCTTTTATTAGCAGAACAAATAACTGTCATATTAAATCTAAATTAAATGCATAGTTGGGACTCTAATTTAAAATGTTACTCTTAAATCTTTCAGACAACAAGACTTATGGCTAAATTAATCTCAAATACTAAGTGTCATTGGCAATAATTTTATAATGCACCAACGCCTCATTCTTAATTACACACCAGGGTACTTTAACTCAAAAATGGGAGAAGTTCAACAAAACTTTAAAACCTCTTCACCCAGGCATCTCCACCTCCTTCAGAGGAAAATTCAAACACACAGAAAAAACCACCGAATCTTCAAATTCTATCCGGTTCTGCTCATTGACGTGGATGGGATAGTGTGCCAAAACTATTTAATTAATTGTGGATATTAACCACTGTATTAATGACATGAGGTAGAATCCATGTCAGCGGCAGAATGTAACATATACATTCTGTGAACAATTCGTTATGATGAGATAAAGAACAACGTATTCAGTTTAAATACCTTGACTGAAAAAATACTCAAGAATGGTTCAATTAATTACTCAGCTAATTACTCTTGTTCCAATAACAGACATTGACTTGCTCCACAGTACTGTGTATTTGAATTTTAGACTTACTGCTGCTAATAAAATTAGTACTTAGCTTAGATCTAATATAAACAGAATTAATGCACATCCAGGAGACATTCAGCATTTAGCAATATTTTATTTTTATAGCATTAGTCAGTTGTCTGTCTTTTTCATTTCCAAATTATCTATCACACTGCCTGCAAAATCACAAATTATTTTTTCAGGATATTTCCAATCCAAGTGTAAGTTAGACAATAGTAGTTGGGAGTGGGGAGAAGAGGAGGCAATTTCTTTCATGAAAAATGTATATTAAAAACTTTTGCAAGAAACACTCTAAAATGAAGACAGATGATGGCTTATCTTCCGAACTCAAAAACCTAATTACACTTTAAAAAAAAAAAAAAAAGTTTCATTTCTAAAACATACAGATATCAGTGGAAACAAGAATATAAATTTCCATTGTGTTCAGAAGCTCCATATAGGGAAAAAAAAAAACCAACAACAAAAAAAACCAAACATTTTTTTCTATGTGAAAAACTATTTCTAACCAGGTCTCAGTTATGTCAAAGATTTTCTTTTTCTGGTCAAAAATTTTGACCATTTTTAACAGAAGTTAAAAGTGTTAACGGATTTTACAACATGTTTATATCTGGTCCTTACACTGCACTAACTTTTTGCCTAACACTACAGTTCATGTTTCATTGAAAAAAAAAAAACAAAAACAAAAAAACAAACCAAACACAAAGAGACACAAGCATTTACTCCAAGAAGATTATGTTTTGTCTAAAATTAAATTATAAAGAACAAGAGTAACTACCAATATGCGGATGTGTGGAAAAAAGCACAAAGGCTGCAGTAATAAGATCACACAGCTAATTTCAGGCTCCAGTGCCTTACAGCTTCTGAGAGGCAGGACTTTGCCTGCAGAGGGAGTGACGAGGGAAGAAAGATCTAAGATTGGGCTGGAAATTTTTTAAGCACCTTTTCTCACAGTGTGTTTTGTCATTTATGCTCAGCCTCTCCCAGAGTTACACTGTGACTGATGTGATGAGGGAGAGGAAGCAAGATACCTTCAAAAACTTGCTACCTGTTTCTAAACCTTGAAAGAGGCAGAATTGCAGTCGGTTTCTGGGACAGTGTTCATCTCATGGTTCCTTCAGCGTGCTCAGGCATCCCTAGCTCTTATGTACATATTCTCAGACTTCTAAAACACCACTGAACCCTGATTAATTCTGATTAATTGTCCAAAGACTGAATCAATAATAAATGAGCTAATTACAACCAGTTGTCCCTGTGGGACTGTCACAAGGCTGATAAAGATCAGCCAGTTGCAGGAACAAGCTATCACAGATCCTTACTCTTCCCTAAAGAACAATTTACATTTACACTAAACCTCAAATTGCCACTGATGGATAACGTGCTAAATGTACGTACCTCAGCCTCTACAAGAATCATAAAATATTTAGTTCCATAATATTGGCCAAAGGAACAGAGAGACAACCACAGCAGAGCCATGCTCCTGCCCCTTTCTCTACCCCATGAGCCACATGGAGTACACGAAATAGGATAGTAGAGGTGCTGGACCATCTTCAGCCTGCTTCAATCCACAGAAGACAGTGTCTCCTTCTGAAAAAAAAAAAAAAAAAAAAAAAGTATGATAAATGTATAGGGAAAAAACAATTTTGAAATGTCATGTCCCAGTGTTCAGACGGGGGTATGATAGATGTATAGATTTTCATGTCTTGCACATTGTATTGCTAGTATAAATCATGACAGCAGTGAATTAAGACATAAAAGGGAAAGAAAGAGAGAAAGAAAGTAGAAAAAGAAAAGGTGGTCTCATGAGCCAGCAACAGTGGAACAAATTCACTGCTGCAGGAACAAAATCACTGAAGGGAGCGAGTGCTTCTTTCAAAGGAGCTTTACCCACTTGCAGCACGATGCAGCTTCGTCCATTGACTCTTCCCAACTTAAAGCAATTCCTAAAAGCTGAACTGCCAGTTTGTTCTCTGCCTCCAGGAAAAATGAGAAGCATTACTGAGAACGGGTTTCTGAGGTTGTCAGAACATGTCAAGGTCACACATAGGTATATGACTCTTTGCAGTAAGGTATTGTTACTAACCAGCATCTTTTCCTTTACAGAAATGTTCAAGTGCTCCAGAGTTTTTAATGATGTGCTTTGACTGTGCTTCTCCATAGATGAAAAAGAGGAGAAGTAACATGAAAGAACTCCTTCAGCAGTGAGAGCTGGAGAATTAGCTCAGTGGCGGAGCAGGAGCGTTGCCTGGAGAATACATGCAGAGCCCCAGCACGTTGCTAGCCCTGGATATGCACAGAAAGATTTGGAAACCTTTCCTCGCACGTTTTCTGTACACATCTGTTGTCCTTCCAGCTCTTCCAGATGAGGAGCTATCGTCCAGTGATAAGAGTTCAAGTTTGAAGGCTCTTCCAAATTTATTCTGTCACAAAACTGCTGTATGACATTAAATGATAAAAGGAATAACAAGAGAGTGCCATGCTTGGGCCTCAGGTTTCTCAACACACGTTTCCTAACTATTGTTATGCAAATACCTCCAAAATTTCAAAAATGTGCACACTTTCTGTGTTCCCTTTTCATGATTTATCCTAAACTTTAGGGATCCCCATAAGAGTAAATTTTAGACAAGTATTCTTTATTAATGGTTTATAACTAACACGAATTGAAAGATAAAAATGTAAGGTAAATATTTCTGAGCAGTGATTTTTGAAATCAGGCCCCTAGTCATGTCGAGTTACTTATGCATCTGATCGGCATGATCAGTATAAAGATCAAGAATTGCTCAGCAATAATTCTTTACAAGAACCACCAGGGAAGTGGAGGAAGTACTGGACTGGACTCCTCACAAAGAGAAAAAGCTCAAATCTGTAAAAGGAATCATTCATGGTGATCTTACACAAATTGGAAGAAACAGATAGCTGGCAAAATATAGTCAGAGTAAATCTAGTTACTTCGTAAATGCTTCAAGATCCTCCGTTGCCAGGTGCAACCGTGATGCAAAATATTACTGTGATTCATTTGTTCTAATGGCACATGTGCAGTAAGAAGTTAAGCAAGTGTTTTGTAATAAAAGTTTCCAAGTGGCTATATATGCTGTATTTAACTGGCCCATAACCAAATTTATTTTCAGAGTTCATGGTAGCAAATTTGGTATAAAAGTTTAGATAGATCATAAAAAGCAAAAATAGGAATGTTTACCTATATTGTGCCAAAACATAGCAGTTAAGCACATTCTTGGAAAGCAAAGAGCAGCTAGCATCTGACACTGCTGTGCAAAGGGTCAAGCATCAACTATACGGATCCCTCAATTTTTCCCTCGGAAAGGGAAGACACAAGAATTTGGAAGACTCATTCATTTTTGCAGACCAGGCATCCTTCCAGGCTTTTCTGGAAATGTACATTTTCTTTTGCTCAAGCCAATGAAGATTCATCAAGGAGGTGAAAATCCCTCCTCCCGGCCAGTGCAGCCACTGGGCCCTTTTCGCAGTGAGTGCCCTTTCTGCAGGTGGAACAGCCATTGATGTCCCACGTGTGGCTCCTCCAGTGACAAGTGCAGAGCAAGCAGTGAGGAGTTTCCACTGAGGAGTGCAGATCAGATGGAGTGATTTTCTTCAGCTTGTTTAAGGATTTGAAGACTTTTCCCCAGAGCCTAGTTATCGAGAAAAATAGCAAGAAACAAGAGATGCCACAAACACTTTGTCAACTTCAGATCTTTCTGACTTAAAGATGTTAGAGAGAGCTGTTTCCAGCTATGTCAGGCCAGTGCAGTGGTTTTACTGATAGACTGAGGAGGAACAATCTGTTCCAATTCAAATGCATTGTGTTCCATAGAAAGCTGGATTTTGCCCAGTAGAAATCCTACATGAGAATGTTTTAACAGCATTAAATAGCACCTAGTAGGTCAGACTTACCAGCATGTACTGTATTTCCACAGAATTAGAGATGTGCAACAGTTTGGTTTGTTGATGTGACTGGTTATTCAGAACAAACCAAAACCTCTTCCAGATGTGCTTAGAAAGCATAGAAAAATCTGTCTGCAAACACAGCTTTCTAAAAAACACAGCTACTGTGGTGCAGACACGGGGTAAGTATCTGTGTGCCATGGATCAAGGAATCAAGGTGCAGCTTGTGAATTCTCTTTGAGATCACGGACTTTTTGTACATTGAAACCTTCATGAATATTTGCTGTAAGTCCTTGCCCTATTTTTTTTTTTTTGAGTGGTGGCTACATCTCTGTCTCAGAATAGATTGCTCAGTCAGGACTATCAGCACCAGCATCTATCTTGACTAGGAGGAACAAAATTATAAAGAAACATTTTTCTCCAAGGGTTTTGAAGAACAGAGCAGGGCAAGGGAAAGCAAGGAGATGAGATAAATCTCAGGCAGGAGAAGGAGATCAGAAGGCATTTGCTTGTACTGCAGGGCACCCTTTTTCCTGCAGGAAAGCTAACAGAGCTGATCATGGGGAACACTGGGCTGCAGATCTTAGGAAAAGAACAACTCTGTGCTTCTGGGATCTCAGCTCGGAAAGCAGTCCTAGAAAGACTCCATGCCACAAAAATGTTCCTAGAAACCCAGATCAGAGACAATCCCTGGACTCTGCCCAGATTAAAAGAGTTGGAAGACATGTGGCTCCAATTTGGGGGATACACCCAGAGTAGGCTGGTGCGTATCCAAGAGGGAGAGGCTGAGCAGGCTGTGACAGTGCATTGTTGATAGCTGTTGCCTTGCAGCACCTGATAAGTGCTTTGAAGACACTGGAGACTGAACAGTGCAGACAGTTTCCACAGTGAAGATCTGGTCCTTTTCCTTGGCATTTTACTCACAAAATAATCTAGCCTTTCCTAGGTAAACATCCCCCCGTCTTTGTGGTACATGTCAGAAAGCACCCAAGTAAGAAAAAGCAGTACTGTTGGAAAACTCTTATAACAAAATATTCAAGCCACTTGTTTACTTTCTCATGCTTTCACAATGTGAATGAATGCTGGCCATGCACCATACAGAAAATTGTCATAGTTCTGCAGATATTTTCCCCCACGTGTATTTTTTGCCCGTGTAACACAAAGAGCTCATCTCAACATTTCCATTATATGTCTGTTAGGGTGGTTTGTGACATCTTATTTTCAGAGGGTCAACAAACTTCTCATTTCAAGGGAAACAAAACCAAAACCCAACTAACCTTATCTAATGAGAATGGATATGGATGGCTTTATGCCAGAGAACCTCAAATTTTCTGTTTTCTTGCCATTTTTTGGAAAATTATTTGGAAGCAAATTTCTGCTTGCTAGTATCACATTAGAGAGCACTGAAGGGGTGGCTACAATGAAACTGGCTGGAAAGAAACAAAAAACTGTTTCTGATGTAGTATCCAAAGAGACAAAACAGCTAAAAATGGAAACAGGGACAGTTACCAGATTATGGATATATCTTTTCTCACGGGCTTCCCTGGAGTGGAAGCTGCACAGAATCCAGCTGTCCCTACAGCTGGTCAAAAATACCCTCCTCATGTCCAGAATCTTTCACTTGCTGCTGAGTTGGTTAAGAGACTCATTTTAAGATCCTGTTGATTTTTAAAGCAGTGCTCAATTTAGGCTTCCATATAACTAAATGAGGTTTTGGTTCCCTGTTGCCCAGGTCATGTTCTGTACTCGGTAGATATTGGGCTGCAGCTTATACAGAAACACTGTAGTGCTATAAATCATTAAGTGTCAGAGTCTTTTCACATTATGTCCAGCAGCCCTGGAACATACTGCTTGCAGAGATTCAGGAAACATCAATTCTGTAAATACTGTCACATCAAGGTTAAAAGCATATTTCAACAATAATTTCTTTTCTAATCCTCATAGTAGTAATTATTTTGGACTTCAATCATAATATGTCCCATTATTTTCAACTCAGAGAGCACAGTTTTAGATGTGCATGTGTTGCAGTCAAAGCAAAACTGCATGAAATAAAGGGAAAATTTCCCATACAGCCTGTAACATGGACTCCAAGGAGACTTTATTTCTGAACTGAAAAGATTTCCCTGCATTTTCCCAGTCTGGTTTACATGGAATTCACAAGCAGCAATGCTCACAGTGCTGCAAGTGCAGAACCTAATATTCACACAGGCAAAAGCACCCTTTGTCACTGTTCATTGTGAATTCAAATGCATTGCCTGAGACATCACATGAGGTCATAAAAACCCACAGCTATTAACTTATAGACAATAATTACTGAATCTGACCTGAACACAGCATACAAAGTCATAGGACTGCAGATAATCAAATCAGATTTTTCTGTGAATACAGAAGGCAGATATTTCCAAAAACAAACCAAGGGTCAGGCCCAGAGCACATGGGAATGATGTAAAATGAAATTAATGGGAACCAAAGAAAAAGGCAGACCACTCCCGCTCTCCCTTTAACATGCAGATGGCTTTTCCAGACACAGCAGCAGCCTCAGAGAACTACTCCCAGCTACGCCTGCTCGCTCCAGCTTAGGGACCACAGAGGACAAGTTTCAGTCTGAGGGTGCAAGAGGAGCCCACTGTGGGGACTTCCTTCTTGGTTTGGCTGCAGTGCCAACCAGTAGGGCTGGCTCAGGCTTTATGCCCAATCCAGGTACCCTGGCACTCAGAGAAGTGTTGACATTTCCCACACAGGCCTTTGGAAGAAAACTAGACCCCAAATTTTGAAACTCTTCAAGCTGCTGCTAGAACTAAGGTGGTTTCTTTTTCTCATTAATTGCGGAAAATCACAGCATGTTATCTATTGGCCTTGGTCCAGTAATAACATATTGTGGGCTCCTCTTTGCTGGCCCTGGAGAAAACAGATTATCAATGATGTAAACACATTTCCCACTGAAAACATTGAAGATTTTGCCATGACAAAGTTAAAAATAAAATTGTATTGAAAAAAAATTTGTGAAGGAATGTGAATATGTGAACACATATACACAGAAAACTAAGAAAAAAGGTGTAGCATCCCTGCTATACATAGGCCTTTCCAGCTGAGGGGGGGGGGGGACACGACGGGACCCACCTCCCATTTCATACCCACTTCTGAGAAATCATTTCCCTCCAATTCAGTTTGACCTTCTGAATCATACCTGGATGTGATTATCCCCTCAAGGACCCAGAAGAAACAGTATACCATGGGTGTCACACACGGATGACTAGCCTTTACCTGGCCTGTCCCACTCAGCTTTGCCTTTGCTATTGACAAAACATCATTACAAAAAAGGTCAAAATAAAAAATTGCTAGACTATTAGAAGAAGATATTTTCTAGTCAAGAGATTCATTTTCCCTGCAACATAAACACTAACATATGCTACAACATACCCACAACAAGAAAGCTAAATGTTAGCTTCTACATAATAAAAATACAAATTTGCCAAAGGTCTGTGCACACTTACATAAACTAACAACACGTGAGCCGGGGAGTCTCACACAAGTACTAGAGCATATGGTAAATTACAGTGGGAAGCGAGGCAAGCCATTAGACCTTCAGATTAATTGTGATTATTTACATACTTGCCTCCTATTCTTTCTTTCTCTTGTTCTCTAACACTGTCCCAGGCTTCTAGAATTAAAGCAAAACAGTATCAAAAGGCAGCGTTTTCTCAGTGCTGGAGATGGGCTCTGCCAAAAAGGACCCCGAACACCCGGCTCCGTGAATTCGCACACCAAAGCCAAGCGAGGCCCTTTTCGCCTCGGCGGAGGGGACGCATCCACCGCGGCGCGTTTTACAGGCGTCCCTGTTTATCCCCACGAGGGAAGATAAGCTCTGGCAGGCCTCGCTGCCTCCGTTTGGTGTTGGTCTGTAGGCTCCAAGCCGTGCAGACAGCAGGGTCCTGCCAGGCCGCAGCTGGGGAAGAGGAACAAGCGGCAGCAGATGGGAGCAGCCCCGGCGCAGGTGCCCGAGCACCTGGCCCAGCCCCAGCTGTCGCCACTGCAGCTCCCGGCCTCTCCCCTCCCAGGGAAGGTGTTACCGGCATCGCCGTGGGCAGACTAAGAAAAGCAGGCTGAATCGAAGCCCGGTTGACCAAAGGGAATTTTGCTGTTCAAAATACACTGAGAGGATATCTGCAATGCAGCTCTAGCAGGCCAACGCATTTAATGAAGCAGCGGTGCAGCCGTTTCCGTGTCATTTGCGCTTTCTGCTAGCAAAGTCTTCCCCCCCCTCCCCTTTATTTTTGCTTCATTTTAATGCCTCCAGAGGTTTGTGTGCGAGAGAGGAGACCCTGGCGCTTGCAGTTGAGCTCGAGCAGGGGCTCGTCAGCTGGCCACAGCCAGGCAACATCGCACTGTGCCCTGCTGCCCTGCCTTTCGCAGCAAGGGAAAGACTCGCAACGGCTGACGGTCCCAAAGCGGCGTCTGGATCTGAGCAGCCTGGCCTCGACAGATACATTTCACAGCCCCCCCCACTCCCCAGCTGCCCTCCTGCATGAAAAGGGGCAGCTAGGGCCTGCCCGGCAGTGCGCCAGGCAGCTCGGTGGGCAAACTGACGGTCCTGGCACCCTGACAGAGCGGGCCCAGCTGTGCAAACGTGGGCAGCCCCTTTCCGGAATCCTGCCACTCTTCCCCAGCTAGCTCCTCAAGGCCGGCTGCGGCTGCGGCACCTGTCATCTCGTATTAAAGATGGGGACGTTGGAGGGACAGAGTGAAATCGAAGCTGCAACCTGAGTGGGGCTGAGGCATCCCCCACGGGTGCTGTTGAATGGTGCCGCCTCTGCACGGGACAGGCTGGGCAGCTGCGAGCAGGACCTCGCTTTTCCATGTGTGCATGCATCCCACCTCCACAGACCTGATGGCTGGAAAGCACTGGCCTCGCGGCCATCGCCAGCAGGTTTCGGCTCCAGCTCCTTTCACCCAAACGGCCCCTTTGAGAGGGTATTAGCTCCAATTTAACATCAGCCAGCTCACGCTTCCCTAGCTTTCCAACTTATTTCTTCCTCTCTTCCTTCATACATATATACAGAGAGATACAGATCTAGATATATATTTTAAAAGCCCAGTGATTTAGATGAGCGCAGACATAAAATCAATTCCTGAGCCTATGGTCTAACCACACCTTTGTATGGCTTATAATGGAAAAGTCAGTAGTAAAATTAAAAGTGTTGTTAACTTCCAAATGGCACTTTCTGTTGTTTTATGTTTGGCATAACTGACCAAATGGGACATGTTCGCATTTAATGGTGGTTTTATTTATTTTTCCTACAGTATTTCTTTAGTACTTTTTCCTTTTATATGACATATTAATACATAATTCAGTGGGTTTATGTCTCCCTGCACAGTCCGCATGATTTCTTGTGCTATTGAACAGTACTATTTATGACCAAATGGCCAAAATGTCTTTTTTTATTAATCTTTTCTGGTCATGGGTTTGTTTGTTCTTTTGTTTTCTTGCCATTTTCTGAGCCTGCCAGAGTGCTCAACTCCCCCATTTCCCTGTCTGGAACAGCTCACCCCAAAGGGTCAGAATCTGCCTGTTTACCAAGAAAAGTCAGTCAGCTGACAGAGGTTGGAAATACAGCAGAGACATCAACGTTCACAGAGCTGTTATCAGTAAAGGTCTTCTTGTGTTACTGTGGCACATGAGGGGACGCACGTGAGCGTGTGAGCCAGATGCCCCCATTAACTAAGACCAGCAGCTCCATTGCCCATTCCCAAGCCAGCCATCCCCAGGCACCAGTTCCCCCAAGTCTTGCCGTGCCACCTTGCTGGGGCACTGAAACCAATGTAGCACTGTGGGCTACAAGTCCAGCTCGGCGGGCAGGTGGCCAGACTGCATGTAGTATCCTCAGTGCAAAGAAACCAAGCACCTCCTCCTTCGTAAACATTTGTTTCAAGCATGTCCCACTAGGTTATCAGTGTCCAGTGTGCACTTTTTAATTGAGTAATTACTTTATCCATAGGTTAAGCACTCACTGAATCCAATCATTATATCACCATGCAGTCAGTACATGGTGTATATCCTTAAATGCCATTTCTGGGATATTTTCCATCTGTACATCCTCCTCAGGCAATAGCAAAGGACATAGAGACCTTCATTAGCCCTTTGATGGACTACAGACATCCTGCTTGTTAGTCTATTATCTAACTGCTTATCAGTCACATTCTCAAGCTCTCATTATTTTACTTTCACACTGCCGTAATTAGCCTCTGCATTTTCCAGGCACTCAGAGCCTTGCTTCAGCCTACACACACAGATTGTACAGAAAGGAGGTTCAAATACTGATGCCATAAATGCAAACCTTTTAAAGGTGACCTGTAAAGGACTGCTGATAAAAGAAGCTGGGAAGTAGTTTCTTTTGTGTTTGTTTTCATTTCCTTTGGGTATAGGCTGCTTCTCCTCTGTGCCTTCTGAATGTTGCCAGGGAACAAATCCTGCTCACCTACCTGGTGCAAACAATTTCATTGATAGAAGGTAGCTGCTAACAAAAGGTGAGCAGGATTCAGCTAGACTCAGGTAAGGAAGATGCTTCCTTCCTTGTTCTATTCCTTGCAGGTATCTTTTCTCTCTTTTTTTCCATATTTTTAAGGGATGGTCTCAAATGTTGTTTTTCAGAACATACCTTCCAACCTAGAGACAAGGGGAATTATTTGAAAACAGTAGGGGGAAATCTATCCACTGCTTTCTCCGAGGTCTAAGGTTTCCTTCTCATAACCAAGCTTTTATGATAATAAGATATGATGCTGGACAGTCCACTGCACCTTGAAAGGCCTGCAATGGTAACGGCAAGTGTGAAAATACAAGCAGGACTTTAATTATTGTCAATGGAGGAGGAGCTGCTGCCTTGTGATCTGACTCTGTCCACCAGCAATTCCTCTCGGTTTTCTTGTGGAACAGCGGAAAAACTAATAAGCAAAATATGCTGCTGCTAAGGAACAGACTGATCATCAGCACTGTGAACTCACAGTAAACAAGAAACCCAGCAAATTAAGAGCAGCCATTTCTTCACAAGTATTGCTCCTCTAAGGAGGTTGGATTCTTGTGAGGTCCATTCCCAGTGTCTTGTCTCTTTCTTTTGGATCTACTGGCTTCTTTTGAAATAATTTCTGAGTTTTCCCAGGATCTCACCAGATCTCAGCAGTTCCCAGGGATCAATTCTCAATGTAGTTTTCCTCTCTCAGTCCAAACCACCTGCATCTTTCAATGTATCATGCCTCCTGTTCTCCCCACACTGGAGTTCACCCCAGTTTACGCAATTCTATGAGCTGATATCTCAAGTATTTCTCTCCTTGTGAAATTGAAGCAACCTCCAGCTCATTTCATCAGCTATGTTTCATCTTATTCAGCAATAAGCATCTGCCAGCACAGAGAACAAGATGTGGAATACAGATAAAACCATGACATTAATTCAGTTTTACCTCTCCGTATTTCAGGAAAATAAATCATATTTATTATTTCATTTATATAAGGCATCCTCCCTACCATGCTCACCGCTATCTTTCTATTGTTAATACTATCAAAGGTAGTGACCTATGTCTGGGCATTCCAGCTCCATGTTGCTCAAATTCTAAATGCTTTTTATGAAAGCCACTTGCATAGCCACAATTGTGGTTTGCCAGGAAGGTCTCCATTAAAAATATCAAATCCAGGGGTTTCATCACTCTGCCATAAAAATTTGCCCCAGGCTGAATACAGCTGAAAGGTACTCCTTTTCCCACTATGCAGAAGCAGAGTATTGGCCTCAGTTTATCACCCCTTCACCTTCAGTATAATGCTAGAGAGCTTTAGAAGTAGAGCAGCCAGCAGCCCCTGCAGCAGGGTGCCCACTACCTCCCAGTCTAAGATCATGCATTTAGTCTCCCATAACTTTGCCCAATTTTACTGTTGAGGCTTAAGACTTTGGGGAGGTGAATTGCTGCACATTAGAAACTGAAAAGCCATGTTAAAATTTTCACAAAGGTGATTTCAACTGTTGCCACAAATGACATAAAACAGTATTGTTTTGCTAGTAATGACAATGGTCCCCTCCTCTTGCATCCCTCCTGCACAGGGTGCAGGACTGCTCCACTGAGAGACCTTAGCAGCACCCTGTGGTTTACTGCAGGGATCAGTTGGCTTGACAGAGAGAGAAAAGCATCACCCAGGAATGAGAGAGGTGCCTTTTGCTATTACCATGAAAATCCACACACATTTGGCCAAGTTATAAACCACAGGTGGTCACCAACTGTGTGTTCCTCATTTTCTGGATGCCTGACTTGAAACCCTGGGGGCTGATTTGCAAAGTGCTGAGTGCTGGAAGCTGTAATTGAAGTCTCTGGGAGCTGTGCTTTGAACATATATTGAGCTATAAAAACACTAAGTACTCAGAAACATCAAACTGGGGCCCCAAAATCGGTGGGTCCTTTGACCCTAATCTCCCTGTGACTCAGCTCCCCATCTGTAAAATGGGAATACTGTCACCCTCTTGTCTCACAGGGGTGCTGTGAATTCAAATCCACGTGTGTCCATAAAGTGCTCAAATGCTCTGCTGAGAGCACAGCTGAAACACCCAAGAGCAAATCAATAATTTTGTATTCAGTACAGTGTTTGAATGGTGTGAGGTAAATAAGGCCTGGGCCACACTTTGAATGATATGGCCAGATGTCTCTGAGCATCATGCAGCAGGGAAAAAAAGAAAAAAAAAAAAAGCTTATGTAATTAAAGACTGTCTTGTAATGTGTTTACACAGGGGACCAGAGTTGCGGTTATGTGGGCAACTTTAGCTTTGGCATTTCCAGAGCAAGAAAAATAACATTGCTACTGAGGGACGGTGTACAGTGAATTGCTGACACTCAACACTGTGCAGGAGGTAGGTGAAAAGTGCAATGATAAATATACAAAATGTGTAAGTTAAAGATCATTATTCAGGTGGCAAAGCAGAGCTAGGACACGCTGGAATGAAGGATGCCTGCAGAGCCTTTACTCACTGCCTCCGCATTAAGATACCACTCTTAATTACATAATCGTATATTTTGCCTTGGGAACCCTTGCCTCAGCACAGACAGCATTTCTTCAATATTTTGTTTGTATTCTTCTGTGTACTCGCCTAGCTCTTACTCTGCTGCACATTATTCAGTCCCTGCTATGAAGACAGAACTATTAACTTCTGTGTGAGTTCCTTATGGCTCTGGCACTAATTCACAGTTAATTTACTTCCACGGTACATAGAAGCAAGTCACGGGGATATTAAGCCAAAAGGAACCACTAATTTGGGACTCAATTTGATTTTTCAGAGGGGGCGGAAGGCTTTGCCAATCGATGCGGTGGCTATTTGCTGGTAGCAGACAAATCTTGAAACTCAAGGACCTGAGATGCTATTCCAGGTACTCTGGAGCAAGGAGGGAGGCATTTGCTGTGATGGACACAGATAACTCTGTATTTACTGACACAACACATGACCTTCTTGCTCATTTCTGCTCTAATCTGTCCAGCCTCTCCCTCACAGTCCCCCTCTCTTCATCAAGGTGCTTCCTTCCTCCATTCCTCAGGCACTTAAACACAAGCAATTAATTCCTGCCTGGCAAGTCAGGTCCCCAGCTCCGTCCCCTGTGTATTCCTCAAAACCTACCCGATCCCGTATGTGCTGCCCCAGTCTCTTTCCCAACAGCATTTCAGCTCCTTTTTCTGAGCTCCTCTCTCAGCCTCCCTCTCCCCTCCAGCTTTATTTCTCCTCTTCTTAGGACATCTTTCTGTCACCTGAGAAATGTTTACTGAGCTTATATATGCTTCAGATTTTCAAAAACTTAAGAATTTGGCTAAACTTGTCAAATCATCAGAGAGAGATGGAGAAGATATCCCTCTAAAAACAATGCAAGCCCCCACTCAAAATACTGTCTTTCAATCCTGACCAGTGGTGGTAGGACTTTGCAAAGAAAAGTCACAAGAATTTAGCATGTATTTTTCCCTTAACCCTGCTAAAATTTGCTTTTCCTGAGAACAATGAACCTCATTCTGCAGCAGACACCCAGCAGAGAAAATTTCAGCCCAAATCAAGGTTTGGGGAATAAAAATAAATATATTCAAAAAGAAAAAGAAAAAAGAAAGAAAGAAAGAACTTTCTAATAAGGAAAGATAGGCAGATCTTGCAGCCTCACCAGTTATTTATGTGATAGAACCTTCCAAGTGTCAACTATGCTGTAAAAGCAGATTTTGGAAGACACTTTTTGGGGGGGTCACATCATAGGCGTGTTATGCACCTTATGAACAGATCCAGTTTCTTTACTGAGCTTTGGTACTTCATTACTGTACTGTGTGCTTGGAGCATCGTGAATATAATATGTTAGAGGGTGGACGAAGTTGTTGCCTCTTCCAGAAAGTGGCTGGGAGAAGAAAAAAAAAAGGGGGGGACGGGGGAGGAAATAGAGTTTCATCAGTAGCTTTGGAGCTTTTCTGAATGGATCTGTATGCTACAGATGCTGTAAGATACACTGTATCTTTCCTGTTATCTTAAAAAATAAATACGCCCCCCCCATTTATTAACTCAACAACTTGTTCTCCAGAAGACATTGTGATCCATATTCAGCTCTTCTGACAAAGCACAACTATAATAGTGGCAAAGTACTTGAGATTAATTCTAGTAGTGAAAAAAAAAAAAAAGTCCAAGTTGTTTTCTTTTCCACGCAATGGGTAATAAGAGCAGTGTGAAAATCCAGGCTTAGACTTTTCACAAGTGCAAGTAAAATTTCCTGTTCTGCTTGGGTCCATGAGGAAAAGTCGGACATCGTCTCCTACTTGTCTAAATTTCTATTCTAATTTCATGTTTTATGTGGGAAAGATGGCCTTCAGATCTCAAAGGGAAAGCCCATCAAACTGCAGATCCCCAAGGCAGCCAGCCCCACGTGGCCTTCACCCACGGGCTCGGACCCAGTCGGTCTCCAGCCTCAGCCACAAACTGGGCATAGGAAAGTCCGTTTGGCACACCAAAGGGGTAGGAAATTCCTCAGATGGGGTCAGGTCCTAATACTTCCAGCCACATCAGAAATATTTCATATGACATCTGTCTAAAACCCGAGCAATTACCCCAAGTCAGAAACTAGTGGCCAGGCAGCTGGGCCAGATGTCTATTAAGCCCAGCTCTGGCTTTCCCTTACCCAAGTTCTGTGATCACCAGTCGTGGCCAGTTCTGGGTGAAGATTTGGGCTGCTGGCAGTGGCCTTGCTGCCAGTGCATCACCTGCAATGGCTGTTCACAAGCGATAAATGGTTCAGGTGTCCAGAGAGGAAATACAGGTGAGAGACAGGAGGCAGCAGGGAAACAGCTTGGCACTCCTGCATGGTGTGGTGGGATGGCAGAGAAAGAAATAGTTAACTGCACAACAGATCGGTAAGTCAAGTTTTCTGTCTTTCTGCTATCTCCTTGGTCTTTGCTTTTGTTAAGTTGGCTACTTACTCCCATTATTGCTGCTTGCATGTTCCTACGGTTGAACTCAAGTGATGGCTTAACAGCCTTCTGCACTTATTCAAGTTACACACGTCCCACCACTCTGGGGCTTGTTAGATAAGGACAGAAAGGGAAGGAGCCTAAAGACAAGCACAACACAAAACGAGTGGATGCTTTGAGTAATCATTTCCTTGCCTTGTGGAAAATAGTCACCCCTCTACCCTCCAACCCCATGTCAAAATTTAACCTTAGAAATAGAGATTTCACAGAAGGAAAAGCACTTAAATAGCCAACTGTTTTGATGCTTCACTTGTCCAGAAATGAGCTGTTGGTTTTGATATTATACCACATCTGTCTTCTAAATCACAGAGCAATATTAACGTCTAGCTTTTGCCATAAATTATGAACATCTAAGTAATTTTCCTGAATTTTACAAGCGAAACTATCACCATCTCTCAATATCTGTCTCTAGCACGTATAGTGATATATGTATTTTACTTTTTTTTTCCCCCCTCCACAAAAAGAAAAAAAAGAAAGAGCAAGCACTCAAAACTATCGGAACAAAGATGAGCTGCTATTAACATTACTTTCAGACTAAGCAGAAGTTTGTGATATTAGATGCCATTCCCCTTACCCCATCCCCCACTCATATTGTGTAGAGGTGATATTTGTCTTGCAAAAAAAAACAAGAAAAAAAGGGGGGGAGGGAAGAAAACACCACGTCTTTGAGACAAATTTTACAGCACTCTGAATGATATGTGCGCTTTTTATGTTTATGAAACCACCATCTAGCGAAAAATAGCAGCCTAATATTTTGACACGAAGGTCATTTGAAAGTTTTACTGCCTGCAAGCCCGATCCATTTTGTTGACAAAAGGCTCTCTCAGGGCTCTTTAAGGTGCCCCAGCCTGCTCGACTTTCTCTCTGTCTAGCATTTCTATTTCCCCTCCTCACCCCCTCCCACCAGACTAATTACCAGCTCATTAAGGCTGTCCTAATGAATTATGTTACAACATTAAGAAAAGGCTTGGAATAAATGCTCATTTAGGTACGGGAGGAGGGACAGAGAGATTACTACTTTTGTCAACCTTGCCAGTTGAAGCTAACTTGATCTGACCACACTCAACACCCAGACCTCCTGCCCCCCCCCCAAATCATAAATATTTCAGCTGAAATGAATTTTAGATTGATATAAACATGCTCTTGGGAGGAATTGGCTTCCTAATGCCACAGAAAGAGAAATGCTCGGGAAGGTTATACTATGTGCATGTCTGAGCTTGTGCTCTGTGAGGTGTGCTGCCTGCGCCTGCAAAGGGCTGAGGAGTAACGGGAGGTGCGGGATGTTCTCACCTTGGTCGGTGTGGTCAGGCAGCAAGGCAAACGGACTCAGCGCTGGCCAGCATTGATTAATTAAAAGCACTTCTGTCATATTTTGGATGATTTACAAAGCTAGGCAGAATGGCCTCCGTTTAACGTCACTCCACACTGCATAGTGAAATTGTTCCCGTTTCTCATACAGAAGAGCAGCATTGGCTCCACAAAGAATTCTGCAACCCAGCCAAAACCAGGAGCTGCAGAGAGGAGTGAGAGTATCCAGTTCACAGGTCAGGGCTGGAGTCTTAACAGGCTGCTTTCTCAGCCAGAGCTTTATCAAAGACCCCTCACCAGCATCTGCTCTCGGCTTGGAAACCTGAAGCACTAACGTGTTGTCTCATTTTTGAAAGGCAAATCTTGTATCTTATTAAAATCTCGTTATTCTTCTGTTAAACAGCTATAGATTGGTACCTGGACTTTGGCTCTCGCTCTCCAGAGGGATTTTACAGTCTGCAACACCCCTCCTGCATGTTTGCTTTTCTCCTTGTTGGGTCTTTTGATGTAAGTAGGTGTAACTCACTGCCGAAGAAATGCAAGGACAAAGGTGCCAGAAGTCTTTCCCTGAGACAGCGATGATCAAAAAAAATGTGGTGCTTTAAATAGGCCTGAATTTCCTGAAAATACACTACCAAGATTAATTTTCACTACATGCGTGTGAGGTTTTCAATTACGGTCAAGGTAGCAATTTGCACACACTTTAAAATTGGGTCTGTAACTGATAAACATATGCTAAATATACAAATTAACATAAGACAGCTGAACATGAGACAGATAAGAATTTATTCTATGCTCCTGGAATCCATTTATTGAGAGCTCTAATTACTTTCTGATTTTGGTGAAGAATCATTAAGAGCAGATCAGTTTATACAGTGGCCTCTGTATTACTGTGCTTATGTATTACTTTTTTTTTTTTTTCCAAATACTTCTTCAGAAGTCACAGACAGCAAACATTGCTCATTTTTAGGGAAATCTTTCAGCTATGCCATATTGCATTTTTAATGGCTTCATTAGCACCAAGCAAGAGTAAATATACATGCAAGCCTGTGAGCTGACATTTCCATGCAGACCTCAAAACCTTTTTAGCAGCAAAGGTAATAATTTAAGCTGTCTCTTGAAATAAGAGGCCACACCAATCCAGAGCTTTTGTACTTTAAAACCTGTCAATAACTGGCTACTTTTTAGCAAGAATTAAACTGCCTTTAGGCAGCTTGCACACCTAAGAGCAACTACTTTGTGGCTGGAACTGGACTGCAACACACTTTTTTTTTATTAAAAAAGAAAAAAACCAAACCACAAAACACACACCCCCTCCAGGATTTAGGAGATGCTACAAGCTAACCTTTCTTTTATGCCCATTCATCAACTTGTAGTCATAAAAATTAATAGTAATTGCATGCAAACTTGTGCGTACAGCTCCCTGCATTACATAGACACAAGTATGTATTTTGTATAAACAAACAGAAAATATTAGAGAAGCATTTTCCACACTAAGAGACAACCTAGCAGCCAAGCAGTAGATTATTCTTATCACTCTTTTGCAGTAAAGCAGGAGAGAGAAAGCGAGAGCACATAAGGCAATTTCTGCCAGAGCAGCAGATGACAGAGCTGTTGCAGGACAAACAAAAAATAAAGTAAATTTTCCTTTCTTCAACACATCTCTCCCTCATCCCAAGTTTCCTGACTTTGTTGTTGTTGTTGTTGTTTTAATTTGGCCTTTTTTGGTCTATTTTTCCTTCCTTCTCCTTTAAAAAGACAAAGATGTGGCTGATAGGGAAAGGGAGGAGTGGTGGGGGAAAATGTCCTCTCTCTCCCCTTTAGGGGGTAGGTACAAGCATGCCAGCAGTGGAGTGACAGAAGCCGGCCGGCTGGTCCCTGACAGCAAGGCAGGCGGGTGAATTGGGCAGTTGCGGTATCAGCTGGGGCCATCGGCACATCCCGCTGCCTATCAGCCCTGTGCCTGGCAGCTGGGGAGATACATTTAGATAAAGCAGCCAGCAATTGTTGATAACAAGTCCCTCAAATGTCAGGCAGCACAAAGGGCAGCATTGATTGCTGCTGTACAGCCCGCCTTTCCTTTTCTTTGGTGCTCTATTTTCCCCCTCTCTTTAATATAGCAAAGACTCTGGCTGGGATAATCTGCCTGCAGAAAAGGCCATTGTGCTGCTACACGCATTGTGTTATTCACTAAATAGAATTTATCAATGTTTCTCTGAATCCCTTTCCTTTCTCCTCCTCTTCCCCTCCATCCCTCAGATGCTACCCAACCCCTTCTTCATGGAGGTGAGCCCAATCCAGCAGGGGACAGACAGCAAGTCCTACATCAGACATATGGGCTCTTCGAAATCTATGGTATAGATTTCTTCCTCTCTCCCACATCTTTGGATGGATGCCCGAAGCTAACACTCAACTCAGCTTCCATTTATTTCTGACACAGAACAGACATAGCTGACATTTTGGGGCCATTTCATCCCAAAAGTTCAGCTGATCTGAAAATGCAAAGTATTTTGAATCTCAGGCATTCAAGACATTCTCTCATTTGAGCTACCCAGTCTAGCCCTGGCAACCTACGAAGCTCCAAGCCAGCTCCTTGATATACGTAACCACATTTGGTAGAGGCTGCTGCCTGGCCTGGGACACCCCACCTTCTGCTCCAAGACAGAGCCCTGACTTCATGATGAGAAGCAGCTCCAGCACCAGACATACCACGCAAGGGGATGAAATGAAGGTGCATTTGACATTAAAAGGCTCCTGTGCTCCAGTTACTGATGCCTCTAGTGGTTTTCTTTGATTTTTCATCCTCAGTTGCCTTTCCAGAAAATGGGAATAATGTATTCCCCGCTCCCACATCCCAGCAGTGGGCTGCAGCAGCCATCCAGTTGGTGTTTACAAAGCAGCAGAAATCACCAGCAGGCCCCCAGAAAGTCAAGCAGTGACACATTTCCAGCCCATCATCCAGGACCGTCCCTCACCATAGGTCCCTCCTTCTCTATGCCTGATGGAGGAGAAAGAAGATCCAGTGTGCAGCACAAGAAGGGACCTCAGCACTCGGGCGTGCCCGCTACATTCACATCAACATGCTCCCCCTCTCACTGTCTTTTAAACTGATGTGAATTTAAAGCCAAATCTTTGCTTCAATAATGAACAGACTGTTCCCAGCTATAAAAAAAAATTACAATCCCTGACACTTTATAATCATCATTTTAATTATTATAATTTTAGAACTCATACTTCACCAATAATAGGGCTCAAACAAGAAGTGTGGTGTCCCCAGAGAGATAAATGACAATGGGTTTTGTCTCATATGCTTGCTATAATTATAACTATTTGATCTGATGCAGTTTTACGCTTTCATATTTTCAGCATTGGTGTTTTGAATGTAAACTTCTCTGAGGGTCCTCCTGAGGCCTGGAGGATTATATCTGGCTGCCTGTGCAGAAGCATTTCCAGTACTCTGTGCTCTCACGCAGGGACGAGGGGTTTGAAAACGTCCACCTCGAGCGGCTACCGAGGTGGCCACAGCCACAAACGGCATCCCTGGGCAGCAGCTGCTCTGCAGGGAGAGCAGGATGCTCCTAGGGAAGGTGCTCAGCACCAACAGCTTTATCAGCTCCCAAAAGCTAAGTGTGCAAGAGGAGTCCTCAGGGGACAGACAACATGGGCAGGACGGTGACATGGTGGACCTGTCCCTTCCTTGCAGCAGGGAATGACATCTTGTTCCATATTTACCAGGCTAAGGCAACATGATGTCTGGCCCCTGTCAAACCAAAGGTCTGCCTCACCAGTCTCTAACAGCAGCAGCTGCCTGGGACCCAGCGTAGGCATCACCGCGTGGTTGGAAGCGCAGGGGCAGGCACAGAGTTGCGCTTCTGAGCTGTATCCTCCCGGTGTCTATCTGGAGACTGCACTTACAGCTCTCTTTAGAGCTGCTTAGCAGTTCCTGATGGATTTTTCTACCCTGAATTTGTCCTACCCTTTTAGAAGCCAGTTTTGCAGTACAAGCAAAGTTAAGTGTACCCCTTTTTAAAAATAAATACTAGTATTTTGATATAAGAAAGGAAGATTGACAGAAAAAAAAAAAAAAGCATTTTCCCCACAGAAATGGGGGTTGGCAGTTCCTGTAGCACAGTGATCTTTCATACTTTTCCCTTCAAGTCTAGAAGTGAAGGGGATAGGAGAGAGAGTTTGTCTCTTCAGATGCAGCTTCTTTGATCAGCGTCATTCACTCTGGAGAATGGAATATTGAATTCCTTTTGCAGTCAGGCTGTGCTTAAGCGCTTTTGAGTCTGGCTGCAGTTTGTGGACTTTGTGAAACATGAGCATCCCTCCCACCTCCCCTCCACCTTTCTTCCCTGACATAGGGATTTTCAAAGGGCATCATACTGCCTGACCTGAGAAACGGGATGTTCTAAAATGTCCCCGGCCATTGATCACGTACACGTGGGCGTGCAGGGAAATTGGGCAGAAGTACTGCAATTCTTAAATGGGAGGTCTGTGTTCTCACCCCAAGATCATGGGTAGAAGATGCAGAGAAGGAAGTCACAGACACATACAGCCCAGGTATAAATTCAGCAGGAATCTGTGTTGCTAAAGTGAAAGGACCCAAAGCAAAAAAAAAAAAAAAAAAAAAATCTATTCAATTCTCACAATTCAATTTTTGGCAAGGGCCAGTATTTTCAGTTATCCTGAATGCCTGTTAATGCTGATATAACCAAGTCTGCCAGTTTTTCCATTGCAAACCACAAATTTCAGGAGCGTGTAATACTCTGCCATGCAAATGCATGGCCCACAGTGAAACTTGGCAGCTAAAGCCTCAGCTGGAGAAAGGCTTTAGAATAATCTTTGTTTAAAACAAAGTTAATTAAATTTGGGTTTAAGCAGAGTTTCAACCGTTTTTAAGTTACAGAATAATGCCAGAAGTTAATTACACCTTTTATCCAAAGATCTTTAAGTACTAAGGCATTGCGCAAGCCGCAGGGCGCAGTTGGGAGCTTTGTTCCCCCTTACGCTCACCCCAGAGCAGGAACAGGGAGGAGCTGGCGTGGGTCTCCCTCAAAGAGGCCGCCCATAGCTCTTCGTGCTACTCTGCAATATCCAGCTGTTTCAGCGGCCAGCGTGGGCAGACAGTGGGGAGCACAGAGTCAGCACCATGTGGGTCCTGATGGCTACCCCTTCTCCTGCCCCCCCGCCCAACCCAGAGCACCCCCTCCATTCAGGAAGACTTGCTACATATTCACTGTATGCTGAACCCCAGCTCTGCACAGCTCTATTTTGCCCAGGTGGAACAGAGCACATGATAAACCAAGGCCAGGGAGTTTAAATGCCTCAGTTAAATTGCACAGTAAATTAAAGGGGGGGGATCAGGAATATAGTGCTGTTGTGAGTTCCAGTCAACTTCCGTACTAGGGAGGGAGATATCGCTCCAGAGGCTCTCATTTTAAAACATATCTGTTCCCCAAGCTGAAAATCTAATCAATTCATCCATACTGTGGACTAATTACTTCTGCTATTTTGTATTGCAGTAAGGACAGGGAGGGAACAAAATATATTTGATCTGCTCAAGAGTGGCTACTCTACTACACACAACATAGAAAAATGACTATATTTTATCAAGGCATGAAATTGCTTTAAGAAACTAAAAAAAGAAAAAATCATTTAGTGCCAGGAGTGGAAAAAATACTGCCATGACAAGATACTTTCTAACAGTACTTAGCACCAAGTTTTATAAGGACAGATCTGTCTTCTCCCTGTTTTATAGCTGAGAAAACTTGAAAACTTGAAGTGGTTTTGGCTTGCCCCAATTCAGGGACTTAAAAAGTGCAAATTTCAGTTCAAGCTCACCCCAGCCCCATCTCCCTGTGTACACCCAGCCCTTGCTGGTTATCTGACAGTGGGACAAACATTCTGTTGGACCTTTTGCTCTGTACATGAGACTACAGCCATGAGAAAACCACGAGGGTAGAGGAGAGTTTCAAATATCTGTGTTTGCTTATCAACAAGGAAAAGATAAACACAACACAGAATTTCTGCTTCTCAGGCAAGATACCAGTGGCCTCCCCGATAGCACCAGGCTATTCTGAAACCTCTCTGGGGCTGCAAGCCTTTTACACACACACCACCCAACAAAAGCCATGCAAGCACCGCTCAGCAAATATTGGAATATCTTGATTTTGTATGACTCCTTGCCTGTATGCTTCACCCATGATTCAGCTTCCCCCACTGACAAAAGCTGAAACAAGCCATTGTGCCCAAGTTTCTCTCATGAAACAAGCCTGAGCAAATTTAGGTAGGGCTGCCCTTTGAGAGCAGTCATTTTGTCCCTTCAGGAAAGCTGTCTGCTGACATTCGATATGGACAAACAACAGTGCCTCCACAGGGACCCAGCCTGCAAGGAGCTCAGACTACTTCAGAGCGAGCTGTACGAATACTTTAGTTAGCCCTGTGTAATTAGAGTAGGGAAAATTCTTATAAAAATCTTTTTATGTGGATTAAACCAGGGCAGGGCCTATTCCTTCGTGTGTGTGTGTGAGTGATCAGGGAGTGCTGACTCTGGCTTGCACAGTGGTACACTGGTTCCCGACTGGGACCTCCGGGCATTACTGTCATACAGGTAACACAAGTAACAATGTCCCAACCTCAGCAGCCTGTGGTTGGGCACCCAAAGGTGCTGGTGTGATTTGGGAACTTGGGCTCATTCCTGTCTGACACCTCTTGCAGGTATCTCAAAATTCCCATTGTATTTACTAATTAGTTGCATTTTAACCTGTGCCCTTTTTAATTGTTTCCAGATGTTGCCACATAGCACAGAGGAAGGTCTGCTGAAGAGCATGGTCCTGACAAGAAGATACTTGCAGGAGGATGGGACATTGTGAAAGACACCAGCCCCAAAGGCCCCATTGATAATATGCAGCAACAGCTAGAGGAGTTCACGACATTTTCTTGAGTCCCTGGGGAGTTCTACTGTGAAATCCTGCCAAACAGCACCGGCAGTGGGATGGTACAGCCCTGAAATACTGCCATGGCCAGTGCCAGCAGCAGAGCTCCAGGGGTGGTGGCAAGTTACTTTCCCCAAATCCATTTGCCACTCGCTCCTGCTGTAGGGTGCTCCCATCCAAAACCCCCAATGTAAGGAATTGCCCAACCACCTCTGCCTCCCATTGCTCTTGCTCCAGTAAAACCATTCTGGGCATTTCTTACCCCAAGGGGTGAATTTTACCTTTTTTCCTTGTGCCACACAGGGCTGGGCAGGAGTAGCGCAGGAGACACTGAGTGGTGAGAGGAGCCATGCATGGTTTAGTTGAAGCTGTCTTACAAAAGCAGTCTTAAGACAGATCCCATCACATCACCTTGCACAAAACAAACCCTGAACTCATCCAGCACAACTTCTGCAGCTCAAAGACATGAGCTGCAGAAGTTCCTTCTATTTGTGGATATTTGAAAGACATCCATAAGCTGTGGGACAAATTGCAGACTCAAAATGTACTAACATGTTCAAACTGCTAATACAAAAGGACAGGGAGGTACTCAGAAACATCTCATTTTGTCTTTGATGGGCTATATATACCATATGGGGCCATAGAGAATGACCATGAAAAAGGAGGTAGTGAAGCAATCAAGAGTACAGTTCTGAAAAGTTGTATAAAAATATTATTTATGGTCTAAAATTATGTTGGGTCTCAGAAGTAAAAAACTAGAGGAAATCCATACCTGTACAGGTTATTAAAGGGGGCAATTAGACAAGCAGAAATGGGGAATTACTGAAGACTTAACTGGTCAGTGGAAGTAGAGTGTGGAAAACTTGAAAGGAAGCAAATCCTTTTTTCTCCCCTATGAGAGCAAGGAAAGAGGAAGAAGTAGCAAAGGGAAGAAGCAAGGCAGCAAGCTAGCTTACTGAGGAAACCCAGAATCCCAAGGACCCCAGATTAGACTACATTTTCATTTGGATCCACATGCTTATATGGGATTTTTACTCAGGTGGAGGGAATGCATGAATTTTTGACCCATTTTCTAGTCCTTTTTACTGCACTGGTGCATAAGGTTTCTACCATCACAGTGTCTTTGCAATGACAGCCGGCTTGGGTTTTCCCTCACACGTCTGCTTGTTCCCTCACCACCATTTGAGTAGCTGTCACCCTCTTCAAATGCCTCCCCAACCAAGCAGGGATCTGACGTTCTATTTGTGTCTCTCTCTTCTGCAGCGCAAGTGCTAGATATTGGAAACAATGCACTAAGATCAATTGTGTCAAGTCAAAAAAAAAAAAACCCGCACCACAGAAAATAAACATTCAGAAATCAAAAAAAACACAGGCAGGTTTAACAATACACACGAACAAACAAACAGAATGATTTATTTTGACTGATTTATTATAAGTTGGTAAAAATGCTAATGTTTGCAGAGACACAATGCTTTCATAAATATATATTATATAAGAGAAACGAATTTTTCATCTGTAATCAGGGTTGATTTAGAAAGCAGTCAGCATGCTTCTCTGTCTTACAGCCTCCTCTTGAATCTGATACCTAATCCAAGTCTCAAATGCAGAGAGGCAGAATGCAAATGATCCAGGTAAAAATGCAAAAAGCAGCAGCAACTCTTGCCTGTGGCATTGTAGGAGTCGAACCACTGTAGCAGATCCTACCTCCTAATGAGCAGGAAGAAGGGGAGCTCTCACCTCCGAGATACAGGCTTCCTTAAAAAAATTTGGCATCAAGGCTGCAGCTCACAGGCAAGAATTCACTCTCAACCCCCCTCAAGGAACTGGATGAAGCCAAGCTTTGAATGTCAGGCCCTGTCATTGTAGGCACAGCACAAATGCCCTGCAGTAATGCCACCACCAAGGCAGCACTCGGTTGTCAGAGCACCAGCAGCATAATTTGTAAGAAAACCAGCAAATACGACAGCACTTGAATATGAATCTGGAAACAAAGCAGAAACTGCAATCGACTGAGAACACGCAAGTCAAGACTGAGAAAAATAACAGTTTGCAGGGGACTTTTCAGTGCCGTTGCAGTGACTCGTTGTTGGATGCCATGAAAACGAAGGACTCTGCCCAGGCTGCGGCAGGCCAGGCAAGGCTGGGCTTTCAAACAGCAGCTCAACAAGCAGGGGCACGGCCAGCGCTGATCTCTGATCAGTCCTGCCCAGACACCCTCCTAAATACAGACTTCTTGGACACTTTAGGACAAGATTCCTCTCAGCTAAGTCTGGCTATATAAAGGGTAAGCACATAAGAATAAACAAGTCATCTAAAGCTTTCTCTGTAACGAAGAAAGAGCAAATCACCTTCAGATGACAAATCATCCTGCTTATTTTAGAAGTCCTTTTAAAAAGGCCTAAGTTATCCTCAGGAGATACCCCTCTTTTAGCTGTGGATAGTGCCTAGACAGCTGCCTTAGGCCTGAATGGCTGTGTTTTAAATGGCAAAAGTCATTTTAGAGGAATCCAAGCCTAATTATTGAGCCTACGTTCTGACTGGGCCTTTTCATTGAAATCCAAATCACATACCGGTTTCCCTTATGCAAACATCCAATAAAATATAGGAAAAAAACATAATCTTACTCTAAAATTAAATAGAGATTCACCTTTCTGCTTTTTAGTGCTCTTTCGCGCTGCTAAAATGGGAGATAGGCCTCCTACGTTCTATGCAGTTTTTTGTGCTCTATGTGGAGCAAACCAGCTCCGCACATCAGACATCTAACATATGTTGTTTACATAACACCTTCAGCTGTGTTGCTACTCTCTCTGAACTCAATAGTTCCCAAAAATTTGGGATCTTGCAAATTGTTCTATCAGGAGGAAGCATTTGGCAGTGGAGCCTGGTATCTGTTACAGAAACCCCGCTCTCCAACAAGGAACACCAAGTCCTGTTTGCTGGGTGTCACACGACAGGAGATCACTTCTTCATTTGCATCTTCCTGTCAGCATGCAGTCTAAAAACACTCTCTCTCCTGACCTTTTTGGTGTTACACAAGGAAGCTGTGCCCAAAGTTTTCCTTTGTGACTTTCTCCCCTGTCCTTTCCAAGGCTTGGTAGTTCTCCTGTGCCATGGATACCTGAAGGGCCCAGGCTGTTCCTCTGACCTGGGCACCCACATGCATATAGACCACCACCTGAAGAGCATCACAACACCCCAAAGGGTTTAACCACTTCTACTGTTTGAAGAGGGGGACCACAGTTGTCCCTAAAATCAAAATAGAGCTATCACTGGGTCATGCTATAATCTGAGGCTGTGGTGACAGGAACTTTTTTAGTGCACACATGTGTGTGGTCACAGATTGGGCCAAGATAAATTGGGACCTCTGGATCACTGCAATGAATAAAACTAACTAATAATATTAGCAGGACCTTTCCAATTTCTTGTCTATTAATTTTAATGCATATTCCCAAAAGATCTCAGAGTGATGTAGAATTGTTTGGGTCTTATTTAAATCATATACTTTTGGACTCATGTTCTGTTAACTTCTGTATCTAGAATATGTAATGAGAAAACCATTCACAATGTTATCTCCAGCTTCTTGTCACCATTACAGCATACTCACAGGGTTACTCATGTCATTGTTATGAAGTCATTAAAACCACGTGGTACACAGAAGCAGCCTGCTTCTATTTCTGGTACCAGCACAACGTCATGGGGAAAGTGTCATCCTTTCCTAAGTGGAGTCAGGCTCCCACAGAAACTATGCTGTTATCTCAGATTTGTCCTCTCCGAGCAGCAAGTCCCCAGTGGCCACTTGTAGAGGCCTTAAGGGTGCATTTTCTGTCTCTGTAAGAGCCTGGTTCAGTAAAACAGGCCTTTGTTCTTAGGACTGGATCTCTGAAAGCAAAAAAAGGCTGGTGTCCTGGATGGAGCAAGTCCAAAGAGGTGGAGAGAGCTCTGCTGCCCCTGCTTGAACCACTCGCATCCAGCATGTGCTCCTCTGAAAAGTACATCTAGGAGAGACTTTCACCCTGGCCAAAGCAAGAGTGTTTCTTATCTGCAAAGCCTCTGGCTTGAACTGCTAAAACAAGATTGCAAATAAGAGGAGAAAGGGAAATAAAGGGTAAAGCAGCAAGATCCTCTCATTTCAAAACAAAACAGGAATCTTATTAACATTTCAATGAATAGACTATCTGGATTCTGAAATCCTCATGAACTGTTGTACTCTGAACAGAAATTAATCTTGACCCTTATCACCGAAAGCCACCCTGCTTGTGACAGGGTGTTTGTGAAGCTGGAGGAGCAGATGCTCTCCAGACCAACATCTCTTCTCTGGCTGCCTGCTGTCATGAGAGACTAGACTTGGTGACCCAGGTGATTTTTGCTGCTTCTATCTTCCTTAATAAAGAACATTAATATTAATATATTGGCAACAGCAACATAGAAAAATGAACGTGGAGCAAGCCACCGGCACAGCAGTTAGCTGCACAGGTCAGCACCCTGCAGCGAGCAGTAATCTGCCTATTTTGTATATGAGGAGATAAGAAATACTCATCCCAGCTTGAATAGCCACCACATGCCTGCAGAGCTCCCACTGCCAAGAGAAGGCTTGTCACATGCGTGGGGGCAGCCCTGCCAGCAGGAGCACAACTGAGAACTCTTATGATTCTTAATGTCCGCATCCTAGCTCTGCTCCTCACCCCAGTGCAGCAGGACTCAGCCCTGCACTCCAGCCTGGCAACTGCACTGGTGAATAACAGGGCTTGGGGAGAGGGGAAGAAGACACAGCTCCTCCTGACTTACCAGGAGAGCTGCACCAAGCAAGAGAGGCAGTGGGAGCCAGTGCCTTCAGGGAGAGGAAGACAACAAGCCAGTCTTAGGAGAGGTGAGATGTGGGAGATGAGTTACCACCATGGCTTTCCAAAGCTCTTGAAACTCTGGAGAACTTCCTACTCCCTGGTATTTCATTGTCTCCTCCCTCCAGAAGTCCCATTATCCCTCTAGAAACCATCTGTTCAAATGGAAATTATTTCCAGCATGGGCTGCATTATGCAGGAGATGAGCACAGAGATACCACAGCAGACTTCAAATCCTTGGACAGAGATCTACAAGTCTTCAGCTATCTCTTCATAGCACAAGCTGTTGACCCACAGAGACAGCTTCAGAGTCATTCTCTATTAACATAATGACGTGTGATATTCTTGCTGGTACCATCCCCACATTTTCTTCTAATCCCCCAACTAGGCCTGTTGAATGGATGCAGCCATTCTTCTGTGGCATTGCCAGCTCTTAGGGTTATGTCATTAATCTAGTGCTCTAATCACAGCTGCAGCTGAGGACTTGCATAAGCATCTTTCATGTTCATTGTTTCTTTTCTAGTAAGTTTTTAAGCTTTCAGGGAGAAGAGCTGAAAACATGAAAAGAATACACATCAAACCATGAAGCACAGAGGAAAAAAAAACCTGAAAAATGTCATGACTTCTTAGCTCAGCATGTATGCTGAGGGCACAGCTGAGGTTGGCAACCCAAGAGGCCTTGGTTGCTGCAACGCAAGATACATGCCCAAAATTTAAGAACAATTTGTGTGTGCTAGTGACTGCAGGGGAACTGTAATTAGTCACAGGCAATGACAACAAAACTTCTCCTGAGATAGCAACATCAAAACTCACAGGTCAGAATAAAGATTTTTTTTTTTTTTTTAAAAAAGCAGCCATGATGAGAGGTGTGCTTGTTCATCCAAACACAAGCCTGAGTCAAGCTGAACCCTGGTTTTGAAGATGAGTTTCAGGTGTCTCTGCTAATGTGCCTGCCCAGCATGAAGGCAGCCTTGGTCTGTGCCTTTCTAAGCAAGCTCTGCTGAGCAACTTACCAATGACAACTTACATGAGGACTCAGCTGCTATTAAAAAAAAAACCAAACCCAAACCAACAACAACAACATAAAAATCCCTCAGCTTGCGTGTTGTAGCACTTCTAACTTATACAGGCCAGCTCAAACATACAAATGAACCATTTGCATAATCACACTTCAGAGTGGAAGGAAATGAGCATCACTGTAAAGCCACCAGCTCCAATTCCTTCCCTAACCCTCCAGCGGGAGGAGAGAGAAGCCACCACAGAAGAGCTCAGCTCATTAACAACAGTGATAGTGAGAGCCCCAGAAGTCTCAGTCTCATACGTACATGAGCGAGCACAGCACTGACACAGATGCAGCCACCCAAGTGTAATTTCAGTGCATCCTCAATCTCTTGAGCTGTATTGACTTAATGTAAAGATATATTACCTCAGCTTTGCAATAAAGGCATACCTTCAGCATTTATCCTCTGCTTCTTTTCCACAACATTTACTGGTTTCACACAGTGTAAATTCAGAGACTGGAACATAATCTTAACTCAAAGTAATTCACCGAGACATGCCTGTTGATGCCAGTGGACAGAGCTTTTGTTCAAAACCTAAAGTTTCAAAATTTCCCATCATTTTGTGCACAATTAGTGATCAAAACCTCTGATTTCATGATAATTGATTTTAATTAAAAATAGGTTTTCTCCCTAAACTTATCTACAAAAGTCTTATTGTCAGTGTGCCAGCAATTTCATATCTGAATTCCCAACATCATATGCTGTACCTTTGAAGCTGAATAATACTATATATCTTAGATCACCACCTGAATGATCTTTCAGACAAGAAAAAAAAGTACAAAACGTAAAATTACACAGAGTGACAGAATTCATTTTAAGAATTCACTATCCAATAGAAGACAATTCTCCTATAAGAGGCAATAGCCAGAGGATTTTATCCAACCTGAATCTAAAGAAATCAGCTCTGCCTGGTCCTCATGGGATGCTTTCATGCAAGTCCTGATATTACAAAGTCATCCAGCAGGCGATTACAACAATCAAGAAGTTGGAGGACTATAAATGGTGTGACTTTCACAGCCTACCAAAAGCCTGAACTTTCCATTCTGAAGGAAAGGAACAGAACTGAGTGGCCATAACTGCTGGGCATACCCAGCCATTAGAGAGCAAACTTGGGGAATATAAAGTAATACAGGCAACATATTGTAGTTTCAGTAAGGACAAAATGGAGCAATAAAGGATAAGAAACAAACAACCCAGAATTGGATTACCAAATACAGTCTTACTAGATTCATGCTCTATATCCTACTTTATATTGCATTTCACCAGAGGACAGAATTTACTATGAACTGAGGAAGGAGGGCTACATGTGTAGGTGTGTTTGTTGGAGGGTGGGGGACATTAATGAGGAGAAAACAAGTGAGAGTTAATTACAACCATTTCTCAAATTACTATTTCTTATTTTAGTCTCAGAAATATCCTTAACTGTAATAGTTTTGTTTAAAAAGTGTAGAGAAATGGTTTTTTTCTTTCAGCCGTTTTGCAGGGAGCAGGTAATAGGCATAGACTATGACAACAGAATATAATTACCTACTATCTTCAGAGGATTTCAACATTGCTTTGAAGCTGCTGAGACAGATTTGGGCATACCCATTAGGACCTCTTTTGGTAAGAGACGTAAGGCAAGAAGTCTCCTTATTGCAAAGGCTGCCCACACACGAAATCTGTATTTTTGAGTGAAGGAGAAACCATTCTCTCCTTTTACAGGTAGGGAGAGCCTTGGCTTATTGCTGTGTCTTCCTGCCTTTTACCAGTAGCCAGCTCAACTGGGCCAGAAGAATAAAACAAGATCTTCTCACTGCACTCTTTTGCAGCATGATACTACGAGAGCAAGGGACACAATGCCAAGGCTGAGAAGTCTTACCTCAGCCTACTGCTGGGAGAAGTTGTAAAGTCACAGCCCAGTTCAATGATGTCAAGAGATGCATGTCATTTAAATGAAGTGTTTAAAGGACTAGACTAAGGTCCAGATATTTCAGCCAGATATATCCAAGGAGATTCTCACCATCACATGCCACTTCTGCCCCAACCCCAAAAATCTGACTGCAGCATGAGGCCCTGCTAGCCAATCATCAGCTATTCTATTAATGGGGAATTAAAGTGATTAATGGAATTAATCTGTTATGCAGACTGAGCACATGCTGTCTCCATTTGTACATGAAGTGAGAAAGCAAGCAACTTGCCTACCAAGGGAGAGTCTTTCTGACCCTGCACCATCTATTCCCCTTCCCAGAACAGGCAGACAGCAAATTAAGACTAAACTCTGAAGTGCCTTTTTTTTTTTTTAAACTACTTGACTTCTACTGCTCACCTCCACAAGTCCTATCAATTTTGAGCTACAGCCCTCTCCCCTCAAAGGCCCAGAGATGCAATCACATGTTATGTCTAGGTTGGTCCATATTATTTTAGGGATTTTTCTAAGACACATGTTCATCGAGCTAAGCAACTCGTGCAACTAGTTTTCCCTTTGTGTGCTCTGATAATGATTTTTACCTAGCAGCAGCTGGGAACCAATAGATCTGATGTCTTTCTGGAGAAGCTTCTGTTCCTAGGAAGGTCAATCATCAAACAGGATTCATTTTTCACCTGAGACGAGAGATGTTGAGGTCTTATAGATCTGTATGGTGCTAAAGTTTTGCGAATAGCAGAGAACTAGCTTTCAGTAATTACCTCTCCTTTCAGAAGGAACTGCAAAGACATCTTTGATTAGACTGTATTTATTACACCGGTAAAAAGAAAACAGAGTAGAAAACAAGGCGGCAATTAGGAGAAGCTCCCTTTGTTACCTGAAACATAACAGCAGTTTAGATATGTGGCTTCCATTTCTGTGGTTCAGGACATCATAATTATGAGTGGAAGAGACCTTTTTCAATGAAATATTTTCTTGCTGCTGAAAACCAGCAATACCCTGTAAATCAAAACATCTGTAGGAATGCAGAAATTTCAGCTACCTACCAATGGAAGAGTAGGAACCTGCCAGAATCAGTGCCAAATTGCCGACACAGGACCCCTGCAGACCATTTGGTCAAATGCTTACTGAAGCAAGGTGAGATGTCTTCCAGGCTCCCCAAGGTAGAGCCCTGACACTAAGCCCAGACTAAGTCAGCAGTCCTTAATGGGGAGATGAGAGTCCCAGGAGCTTTGGACTCCTGTCCTGCCCATCATAGAGCTGGCAGCTCAGAGACTTTAGCTGAACCAAACCCCAGCCCTGGATTTGGATGCTATGCTAAAATTCTGTTTCCAAGTTTTCAGACCTGGTTTTTCAGATTTTTCATTCCACAAATATTTCAAAAAAAGTCTGCTTCAGTCCAGTACAGATCTTTTTCCTCTCCCAACTATCCCAAAGGATGGGAAAGTGCAGGTTTCATTTCAGCTCTAAACACAATGCAGTCTTTCGCTTTACTAATTTTGCACTATTTCATAAGTCATCCTTAAGCAGCTTGCTCTAGAGGACTGTTGCCAGAGCAGAGTCCTGCATCATATTAGTAGTACTCTTAGGAACTTCATGATAGTGCTGGATAATAGAAAACTAATGGCAAAGGGATATAACATAAAGGCAATATCTCCTTGTTTATGAGTGACTTCTGGCTTGCCTGAGCACCAGCATCCTACTCTTCAGAGGTCCAGCATAATGAAGGCAGCTGTTTGGTAGTTTTTCTCCTCTCTACACCATTCCCTCAGGAAAGGCAGAGCTAGAATAAATTGAATCACAACATTTAGGCCTTGAGCTGTAGCGCATGATTGGAACGGGAAAGTAAAGTAAACCTGATGCTTACCATCAGGTACTGCTGCCAAAAGAAGGAAGCGGGAAGAAAAACTATGCCAGGACTTTTCTGGCTTGCTTACTGCAAGGGAAAGATCAACCAAAGTTACATGGAGGGGCCTAAAAGCCATTCATTGTCTTTACACTTTAGACTTGTCTGGCAGGACAAAAAATGAGAACAGAAGACATGACCACACCATGAAACTGCCAAAGCAATATCCTAAAGCAAGAGAAACACAGTTTTTTCAAGTTTTATTATTAAATGGACCACACTTGCAAAGCTTTCCAAGAACCCAGGCCACATAGTATGTAATCTCAGATCAGAGTTTCTGATGAGTCTGAAGACTAACATAAGATTTTTTGTCAGATCCATGTAGTAATCACTTGGTGCTTAGTCATAGTTTCCCATCCACGACCAGACAAAGGTTAGTATATTACCTAGAATTTCCTTGAAAAACTTATGAATACTCCACACTTCAGCATGGACTGAATGAGAGGAGGAAACAGGCTGCAGTCCCATGCCCACCCACCTTCTAGTTAGCCCTGCTTCTTGGGGCACTCCTGTGGTACTGACATGAGCCTATTCCAGGCCCATAGTCATGCAGTTCCCCGTCTCAGGCTTCAGCTCTGCTATACTCACCATCTGAGATGATGCAACCAGACTAAAATCATCGCATGAATGTCCACCCATATCGTATCCATGATAAAAAAAAGCAAAGTTTATCTAGTCATGTGCATTTTCCAGTTTTATATTAGGCCCACAAACAGCTGAGCTGCCTGAGAGATTTCAAAGGTAAAAGCAGGAGAGAGTAAGTAGAAAACTTTTCAATATAGTTATAGGATATGTATGTATGTCCTGCCACAATGTAATTAAAGCTTAAGTAGTTCATAAACCCTTGTTATTAGAAATTGCATTAGCATGACAATAGTGACTCACTTCTTCCCATGTCATCCAAGCATTAAAAACTGTGGGTGGCGGTATTTATAAAAAAAATATTTTACAAATAACTATTAGGACTATTATTACCCCGAATAACTGTAAAGAGCACAATGGGTTCTTATTATTCAATTGATTAAGAGTCACAAGACAAAGGAATTAACATTGTTAAATGACTTCTCTCTCATTAATAAGAGAATCAAACTGTACAAGATGTAAGAAAGAGACAGTGGAATCTGCTGAATGGAATTTTATTGAATTCAAACCTTGTAAGAAGGTAAGCATAGCAAATGGAAGAGCATTAGAGTACTTCCAGAGGTCAGCAGAAGCACAGGCATACACACAGAAACTGTGTATTTAAAGAGACATTTTTCATTGAATGAACATTGCTGTTTTACACCTGCACTGACATCACTAGTCAGCCCCAGCTCAAGAATCCCCTGGTTCAGCTAGGAAGCAGCCATACCATTGCTCCTCCGTAGGCACCATGAAAACAGAGATGAACAGAGACCACCTAGTAGACAGCCAAAGAGCAACCATTAAAATTAGCAATTCTGTAAGTGTTTCCTATAAGGAGCTAAAATCTCCTTTTTTTGCCAACATTATTTTGAAAGCCTAAAATGGAGACAGTAATCAGTAGATGAATCTCTGGCAGCCACACCTACCAACAGGCAAACCCGTGTTCAGTCTTCCCCCATATAATTGTTCCTTGCTGGAAATGATTTGATCCCATAAAAGTTTACGATTACCATGATAGTGAAAAAAATCCTAATGAGATCTAGCACAGCATAAACAACTTCTTGCTAACTCTTCTCATTGATCCTTCAACTCAGAGGTAAGATCAAGCGCTGGCACCCAGTTGTGCTGCAGCAGAACACTGGTGTGTAGAAACAGGGAAACAGCCCCTTAAAGCTTGAAGAAAGGAAACCCCTGCTTTAGGTTTCATTATGAGTAAAGTTAATGGAAAAAAGATCACATAGGCATTTGTCCATCCAGTCCTGTATGTTATTAAATCTGATGCAATATTCTAGGACAATACATTCAAGGTGTTGTGGATACAGACTCATATTTCAATCCTATCACATTTATCCACACACAAAAGACCAAAATTACTCTTCCTGCTAAGATAACCATGTTAGATGATACAAAAGGAAACTGTGAGAAACCACATGGTTTTACCTCTCCTTTCCTGCCTGTATTGGACCTTATACAAAATGATCTCTTGTCTTTTCAGAAAGGCAGTCGGTAGGCATTTAGAGGTATACAGCAGAGAAAGCAAGGAGCATAATAGTTTCACACAATACTTATTTGGTACCTAGCAGTGGGCATATAAAGGGGATTTGATGGGCAGATTTACAGGCAAAGAAGCAGCAATTCAGAAAGCTTTTTCAAATGCACTGTATATATAACAAACATAATTGAAGTTTTCAGAATTTTTTGTTTCTGTCCCTAGCTCAGTGCCAGAGTTTTTGGCAACCACCTTCATAAACCAATCACAATTATTTTAATTAAAAGTGAGAGCAGCTTACAGTATGCAAACACGTGGTAGGTAGCAAGTACACCTACAAGCTGATTAGTATCTCTTCCTCAGCATTCTACAAAGGAGAAGTCAAAATCCTACTTTTATAAAAAAAAGCCCAGGAGACAGACATAAAATGAAACCATTCAGACATAACACACAAGATTTTGGGGGAAAACCCAATGTTATGTTTCAACTCTGCAAGCTCCACATATACACACAAAGCACATTAAAACACTATATTTCCAGCTAACCACACTTTCTGCCAAAAGTTCCCCCCTCTGTAGGGGTTTGTTGACAGCAACATATGCCCTTGCTTAGCCACAGCTGCTCCCAAACTGTCATTTTTTTGGTTTTGTTGCACCCAGTTTGCACAGGACAAGCTGAGGCAAGGGTAAGTCCTCCCCCTTCACAGGCACGGGAAGAACAGCAAGGGACAGTAGTGTCTGTAGACAATAAAAGCCATCATGCTGGTTCAGACTAAGTATCCAGCTCAAGTACTTCCCTAAACTGCTATAGGAAGATCCACCCATACTTCTCTGAAAATCCTAATCTCCGTGCCATGTTCTGTCCTTACTCACACTCAGTGCCAACCCACAAACAAGTTTATCAGTATTTTTCACTGCTGCTCTCCACTGACATGTTTCTGCAATCCTAGGCTCTTCCTTTGGGAAAGGAGAAAAATCCACCCAGACAGAGGGATCCCAGAAAGTCAACTGGGTATCCAGCTTCACAGTACACATACAGGAAAAAAAAACAGGATGAAATCTGTTGGACTGTCCTCTCAACTCTGCCTCAGATGTATTTGGAATACTAAGGAAACCACATTCACTGCCTCCATTTCCACTCCTGTGGTTCAAGGACGTTACCACTGCCCAACACCATAAGGTTATGTGAGGTTGTTCAGTATACGTATGATACTCCAGATTTTAAAATGGAAAGCTGTATATAAGTGCAACCTATTAGAGTATTACCAAAACTGAACTCAAACATCAAGGGAATGTTTTAGTGGAAAAGAAATGAAAATCATTTCTCTTTGTTCTCTAGATTCCAAGATATGAACAACACTGTCAAATACCTCTAGAAAATAACATTCAGTGAAGAAATAAAGGCTCCCTTTTGTGAAGGCTTTCATTATAAATTCATTTTATTCTGAGTCAGTAAGACTCACAAGTCTTTCCTGGGTTTTGTTTTGCATGCTCTTAGAATTGTTTCCCTTGCTGTCATATTCCCTCTTGCCAACACAGTAAGAATAGAAATCCTAATGCACTGCATTACAAACTACCCAGCTTTATTAGGTTGCATAGACATTACCACAGATTTTATCTATTAAAGCCATTAGTATCTGCAAAGTATGGAGCAATTATCATTTTCTAGAGCTAGAGAACAAACAGAAAACAGTGTTAAGATGTATAAATAAGACAAAGTAGAAATCGGAATACTTCAGGGCTTTCCAGGGTGATTGTATATTAACCAGGTTTCCTGTATCTCTCTTCCATTCCTTTGCACTTCCCCTCTCTTTTTCCAGTCTCATGTAGTCTTTCTTCCCTCACTTGTCCTGTCCCAGAGACAAGATTCAATTACAGAGAATATAAAGAGAATTTTTTTTGAGGCCAGACAACTAACAGGTCTCTCAGGACTGAGGGTACTGTCTTCTCTACCACAAAGGTATTGGGTGGGGAGAGGACATTTGCTTTTTTTTTACTTAAGCTGAGATAAACTTGCAATAGTTATCTTGCTGTAAAATGCAAGGGGCCACAGGTGCTTGCAGGTTTTATTAACAGCTAGGCAAGGTCAGCACTATTCTAGACCCCAATGTTTCAACCTCTGCTAATTCACCTCCCAGTAAAACCAAAATGCCTTGGTGTACCCACTGCCCTTTCATTGTGTGACAGCCATGGTACAAGTTGTCCTATGTTAAAAAAAAAAACTTTTCTTGTCACTGAAGACAAAGTACATTGTTCTGCCTAGTGACAGCTTTAAAGAGCTTCTACCTAACCAAGCTCTGTAAGCACAGGGTTTGCCTACAGCATGCAGATTGCCCTGTGGAGGGTCTCTGGCACCCCCTCAGCTTGAGCCAGCATCAATAAATAGTTAGCTGGATTGGCACTCAAGCTTCCCCAAGGTGCACATCTAATCATGGCAATTCTCTCCCCTTTGGCTTTTCAGCCTTTCTCAGTATTTAAAAAAAAAAGTCTCCACCAAAAAGCAGGATAGATATGCTTCATATTTAGTGACAGAAAAACCTCAACAGGATCAGATAAGGATGTAACAGGTTCAGATAAGCACATGGGCTACCCACCATCCATAAGAAGGGAGCTCCTCAGGTAATGGACTCTCTCAGAAATACTAGCCCTACTGAAATAAATGTCAGAGCTCACAGTGACTTCAATAGAGTGGCAATTTTACCTTCCCTAAATTGCCAGAAATTACAAAATTGCAGTGAATATCCTTGAGAATAGACAGTCCAGAGATTTCAGGTACTTTTGTTTAGTCAAGTTATCTGTACCTCATAAAGAGGCTTGGCCACAGCTTGTAAGTACTTTTGCTTTAGGTAAAAAGGAGCACACAATAAGAGATATAGTCATTAACTTCACTGTAAAAGAGAAATGTTTTAGTCAGAATTTAAACAGTGCTCAAGTGACTTACTTTGTGTGGTCATGGTCATCCTCCCCAGATTTTTAGGTGCTGCCTGTGCTGACAAATACATTTTCTTCATCTGCTTTCTTCTTTTTCTCCCTTCTAGCAAACTTTTGGATAAATTTGAAGTGTGACTTGACTTGGGCTACTGTTAAGAGAACTGGACTTAAAAACTCACTACCATATGACATCGCTTTAAAAGGAATCTTTAAAAGATGTTCTACAGCTACTGCCAATTTTTCAGTACAAAGGGTTATCTCACTTGCCTTATTGCCTGAAGTAGAAAAGGCTTTTTTTGTGAAACCCTAGGAAGAAGTACTGTTGTTATATGCAACACTTAATAACGATAGCCTCAAATGCATCTTCTCTAAAAGCAAGCTGGGAGGCTGCACTAGAAGGCAGGTTTGCTCCAGCTCAGAAGTCCCACTCCCCTTTGGCATAGCCCTCAGGACAGTAGAAATTACTCTTTCTATGAGCTGATTTGATGTAGTGTGTAAAAAATTTTTTACTTCAGTTTAAGAAGGGGGGGAAGAATATCCATGTGCTATAATTTATAGTTCACTAACATTTCTTCAGGTGAGGAAAACTTTCAACTACCAATGACCTTACTAGCAGCTGTTGGCAGTTACTAATGGATGACAGCAGTAAGAAATAAAATAAATTAAAAAAATAATAAATGGGCCTTTATCGTAAGGGGAACTTTTCATTTTAAATGCAGTACCTTTTGGAATTATAAGTGACTTGGCCATGTTTCAGGATTAATGAACACTCACTTGTCAGGTTCAGTATGTCTATATATCATGCAGTTTACTGAGATGATGCAATCAAAGCTTCCCCCCTTGAGTTTGGAATGACCCTTTAAGGGCTTAAGAGAAGTTTTAGAGAGAGAATTAAATTCACAGGTGTGCCTATAAAATTAAACTGCTGCTTCTTGATAGACCCATGACTTTTCTGAGACATTGAGCTTCTGCAGAAAGATTACAGCCTGACCCAAACAAAGGAGTGACTGTAAAAACTGTGAAAGTTACCACAAAACAGAAGAGTGCTCTTGTAAGATTATGCATTTTTTGATAAGAAGCTTGTATCTAATTGTACACACAGCCAGAAAAATGTTAATGGAACATCATACTCAGAAACACACAAGCATGAGAAAATGCAAGCTTTCTTCTCCTGGATATCTAAACACCAAAGCACCTGGTAGACTGTGGTCATAATCTGAATAGTTAAGTTTTTATGGGTTAATATTATTTTCTGAAATATCATTTAAAGAAGGGCAGAAATAGCTACTCAGCTGTTGGGGCCAAGCTCCTTCCCTGCAGGACTACAGTGATGTACTGCGTAGCTGAGGGACCAGCCCTCAGGACAGCAAACCCTGCTGTCCTCCAGCCCTGGTGCTCACCAAGCAACTTTACGAGCTCCTGCATTTTGAGGCTATCCACATCCTCAAGCAGCATGAGCAGATGGCTCAGGTGCCTGCTTTAGCTGGAGCCAAGTAGGGACCTTCCACCAAGCAAGCTGCAGGGATGGTTATTCTGGCTGACGGGCAGTTGGGTGCACTGATAACTTCTGTTGGCTCAAATGGGCTCAGAAGTGGGTATTTCTTTACGCCACTCTCTCTCCTATACTGTTAAGCCAGCTGCCAACTCTGGGTGCACAGCAGGGCTGTGGGCCAGAGAGTGACCCTGATGGCAGCACTAGCTGCTACCTGTGCCAGTCTGCTTCCTCCCTCAGGGGATACCAGTGACACAAGAGCAATGGCTGAACAGGACACGTATCTTTTACCAAGCTGTCCAAGCTTATAGTCTAATCAGCCAGAGTCAACTGAAACTGGTACCAATGTATGTCACCCTTGCCCTGGGCTGAAAACCATGGTGGTACAGAAAGAACAATGCACTGAATCTGCTCCTGAGTATAAGCCAATACATCTAAATATTAAATGACCTGGCTCTACGTACCAGAAAATCAGAAGCAAGGTTAAATAACAACATGGGTGTATTCAGAGAAAACTGAGATAATGTATGGATCAAATTCCTTCCTTTCTTAGCTCACGGTCACTTATTGCAGAAACAGCTATACAAAGTTAAAACATTATTTGCATGCTCACCATCAGTTATTGTGCCCCCGCTGAAGGTCCAAACTGACACAATAGACTGGGCAAAATAGACTATAGAGACATTTCTCAGCTCAGCCCAGCCAGGCTAGCTTCACTCACCACTGAAAAGCAACCAAAGTGCCCCAGGGGCCCAACACAGGCTCACCAAGAGACTTTCCCAGGCTCCTGCACCAGCTCAGCCATAGGCTTGACAGCTACCTGCTGAGGAACAGTAACAAATAGCCTAAGGATGGAAAGACCACAAGTGGGCCCAGCTGTTTCCATCGTTACTAACAGAGTTACCTCAGGTGAGAGACCTATTGCCACCTGTGGCCACTGCTGCCTATGCAGAAGGCAATCGGCTTATCTGTTACAGTTAAAGAGGCACAATGCACCCAGATGGGGCTGCCCCTCCATGAGGGGTGGGTAGTGCCTACGTAGGCATCTTTGCATTAGTATGAGGAAGTCTGTAGAATGGGTTCTGTTGAGTTATAAAGACTGATGAAAAAATACACTGTTGGCAGAAACCGCTAGGCTCTTACAAACGGGGGGGGTGTGTGTGACAGACCTGTGTCTGAAGCCAGCGTGCAGACATGGCTTCATCTTCTTCCTGTCGCTACTGTGAGATTTCCTATGCAGTAGTTTTCAGAGAGGAAAAGTTGGGTAAATGCTATAGACTGAGGCAGACATTTATCCGTCAATAAAAAAACAAGTCCACAGAGAGCAAAACTACAAAAACCAAAGGCGACTGATGTTTTGACATAGCAGTAGTTTGGACGGCTGCAAGGCTGTTTCAGGCTGGCCTGTCTCCGCTGTCATGCAGACTGGTGAACGCCTCCTCTCCTCTTCAGAGCAAAGCGACCTAGCCCCAGCAGTGCTGCCAGCCCATGCCGAGGTCCTCCGGTGCAGCCGCTGGCCCTGGCATCCGTCGGCTTTCCTCCAGGAGACCTCTGCTCGTCCAGCAGGCATCTGTCACCCACGGCCAGACCAGCACCGTGTTTCTGGCAGGGCTCTGCCCAGCTGCCTCCTTCCACCAGAGGAAGGAAGGAGTTTCCCCAGACGCCGCTTACTCCGTGAGATTAATGTCAGTGTGGGATAGATGCTGTGCTTTTTGGCTGGCTGGGCTGTTAACCCTTTGCTGTTGTGTTCACTCGTCTCAGCTGCTTTTCCTCCCACTTTTGGAGATGTCAGTGTTGTCTGGGCTTTCCTGGACAAGGCTGGTGCCTGCTTCAAACAGCTTTGAGCTGTCTTACATAGGTGGAGAGGTGTCCTTCTGGAAAGCGAATGTGCAAGTGTTACTTGTACCGGTGAAAAGCCCGCTGCACTGTTCATTAAGCTGCTCATCCTGCTGCCAGTGCTGCCAGGGGATGCTGTGCTGGGGCTGCAGCCTTCTGCCACCCCCAATAAGCATTAGCGTCGGTAGTTACCCTCCCATTCCAGCCAAGCAAAGTCTAGGCAAACTCTTTTTCCTCTCCACTTATTTCAATGCTTGTTCAGGCCTGTAGAGGTATTTCCCTGAAAGTGCAGGCTTGGAGCTGCCATGTCTTTCTCACGCAGACTTCTCACAAGGTGATTTGGGAAGGGTCTCATGGATCTTTGGGCCGCAGCATCAGCACCTTAGTGAGGTTCCCAGTGTGCTCACACCTCTCACCAGTGCTGTTGTACATCAAAGCATGCATCGTGGTGTCAACTGTGTGTGCTTTTTAAGCAGCAAGGAATGCTTAGGCTTTTGTGTCTGTTGGTTCGTTTCTAATAAAAAAACTGAAATTCTGGAAAAAACGCATGGTGTAGGAGCTCGGATCTGGGACTGAGTCCAGCACTGGCTTTAGAGGACACAAGTCGTGAGGGATGTGTCATATTAGTAGTTTGCAGCTAATGGGCTGGCAGAGGCTGGGAGCTGCGCTGGCTCATTGCCTGGGGCCTGTGGAACTGCTCAGGTAATAGCCTCCAATGTCTCGGCCAGCAGACCTTGACGGTTTCTTCATCCAGAGGTAATTGGCTAAGGTTTCCACAGCGCACCAGCTTCATTCATAGGTACGGTCATCCCCTTTCTTACCTCAGCTGTTTAACGTCTTCCTTGGATCACAAAAATACCTGTGTCGGTGCCCTAGGTTAATGCCTACCGCAAATTTCTAAAGGGTAGTAACTGCGCCTCTGCATCAGGCACAAGCAGAGCAATACGCACTTGAAGAAAACAAACAGAGCAGGCAAGAGAAGAGTGTCTGACTGTCCTTTGGGCAAAAGGATGCCAAAGGAAATCCTTTCCATTCACAAGGAAAACATCATGGGAGTGACAAGTGACAAGTTGTCCCACCAGCTTATGTCAGAACCAAATCCAGCAGAAAGGCTGCAACGCAGTGTAAAACACATATTCATTACAGCCTGACATTAGCAAGCAGGAAGCGCTGATTCGCCACCCAATTCAAGCCAGCAGGGGATAGCGAAAAGGTTACAAATTATAAAGGATGAAGGGAAAATAGCAGAGCAATTGCAGGAGACTCTGCTGGCTTTGCCCTGCATAAAAAGAGTAGCTTACAAAACTAAGGAAAGCAGTATTTAGCTTCATCATGAGAGCCTCCTGCAGCAGACGAGAAAACAGTACCATTTGATGAAGCTGAGGTCAAAGACACGGCCAAGCCAGGCTGTGCTGTACAACAGCTGACGGACAAGGAAGTAGCAGGGCAGACAAGGAGGTACCGTGGCCTCTGGCTTTCTGGAGCCCTAACTCACACGGCCAGGTACCATTTATACCTGACCCAGAAGCTCTGTATCCACAACGTCTAACACCGATATCGAACATCTGGATCCCGCAAGAAACCATAACACCTGTCATTGCAACCCTATGTTATTTCTAGAAAAACAGCACGCTTTAGGCATGGAAAAGAGACAGACGTAAGCATAAATCTCCTTATTCTGAAATATGTTCCTGATCATTAGGTAGTTCCTATTGCCTAGCAGAGACCCAGGTGCCTAGGTGAGACTATTCAAATGAGGGAAAATTTACAAGTCGCAGAACAGAGGTAGCTTGTAGGACAGAAATGCATAGCCTTTCTTTCCCTGCACAGTTTACCTGGTCTGGATGTAACACCATACCTTTTCTTCATTAGCTTACCTTTCACTGCCTCCAGTGCAAACACCTAAGTTGGTTAGAATTCTCTTGAAGATACAGTCCTAAATGTTTATGGCTAATTTCTTCATTAAAGTGCCTGGCATAATATGACAGCCATTCTTGGTACACAGCAAAACATTAAGTTCCTAATTTTCCCATTTTTCTGTTCTCAAAACTGTTTCAGTTCACAGAGTTTGTCTGCATTTTTCCATTCCAAGCTCAATGAAAACAGACTGTTGCCTTCTAGAGAAAATGTTTGTCAGTTCTTCCAGTAGGGAGAACCTGTAATTCACCTGTTAATGGGAGATGATTTGCTGCATTTATCTTCTTAGCTGCAAGAAGCATTTGACAATGATGTGGGAAGCTTTTAAAGTTTAACTAGGGTGAAGAAGGCAAGAAAAAGCAGCATGGGTCACAAGCTGCCTCACAAACTATTGTGCCCACGCTTTTAATGGCTCTACTCGAACAAATACAATACACCAGGAGAAAAACAAAAGTGTTTTTTCCAAGGTGCTCAAAATTGATACAATCACCCAAAAATTCAGCAAGAATTTCCCAAATATTCTCTTTGAGACTTTCTGGCTCCGCTTCTCTCTTCTTTTTCCATTTCTTCCATAGCTTTTGGTTTGCCTGCAAAGGGAAACTGCAACACCTCTGCATCAAAACCATGATCAGCTTCTGCTCTCTCTCTTCTTAAGCTACGGGAGCTGGCTAGGCACCTAAGAGGCAAAAACCACCCAAGAATCCACTGTTTGGACTTGGCTGGCAAAAATAGGGTCCATCCCCCAAGTCCAGACCTGGGCACGGACATCTTAAAACATCCACAGGACAATGAGATCTTCAGACTATGAACTTCTCTCAGGAATCATTTCTAAAGGGTGGAAAACTGCACATTACAAATAACAGAGGTTTGCTGGGTTTTGTATAAATCAGTTTCCTGTCACAGGTTTTCCTATTTTTATTAGTATTTTTAAACTACCAGGCGTGAAAGTGGCAGATCCTAGTTTGCAATTATTTTTTGGAGCTAAGTTTTGCTGTCAGCTGACAGCTGATTTACTGACATCGCCTTCATATATGTCACTGGGGTGAATAAACCAAAACAAATGATTCTTTACTACAGGAATTGAATTTCTTCCTAGTACCAACAGCTTTCCTCTTCCTTGAGATTTTTGGAGATGACTTCTTGTGATTGCAAACCTAATACTGACTTTGTGGCCCCTATGGATTGCATCAAACATCATGCAGTCAGATCAATCAACAATGTTGTTATCTTTTAGTATTTCTTGCTTGTTTAAGCAGATAAATGAGAACAGACACAATTAAGTCAATACATCAGTACTTTGGTTAAACAAACAATTAAAAGATAATCTCAGGTATTTGGGATCCCCAAATAACATATTTGGAAAGAAATGTGAGTCTATATGCCTTAGGAGCTGCAAAGTACATGCCAGGTCAATGGAGTTTATGGATCACATTGTTTGGTGCCTGGGACAATAAATGAGGGAATGCAGGAATAGCTTAAAAAAAGGTGGAGCCATTGCCTCAGACCCAAGATTATGGAAAATGTGAATCATGAAAATGAAGTCTGTTTATCTGTCTGTTTTTAAAGAATACACTCCAAATGAGGAAAAGAAAGCAAGGAAGGTAATGTTGGAAGCTCTCAGCACGCTGGGAGATGTTGCTGTGGGTGGTGTGCTTTCAAGTGTGTTGAATGTTGTACATAAACTGATTGAGACCAGATGTAGTCTGTGCTTTTGATACGGTGTTACTGATTTGTTTTTGTATACTGGGTTTAAATTAAATTCAGTGCTGATTTCCTAGATCCAAAAGTATAAGAAAATAGCAGGCCTTCTACACAAGCAGCTTCTAGCAGTTACAAAGAATAGTGGTTTCACGTTAGCATGAGAAAGACATAGACATACCCTGTGTCCTGGTTTCAGCTGGGATAGAGTCAACTGTCCTCCTAGTAGCTGGTACAGTGCTATGTTTTGAGTTCAGTATGCGAAGAATGTTGATAACACTGATGTTTTCAGTTGTTGCTCAGTAGTGTTTAGACTAAAGTCAAGGATTTTTCAGCTTCTCATGCCCAGCCAGTGAGAAAGCTGGAGGGGCACAAGAAGTTAGGAAGGGACACAGCCAGGGCACCTGACCCAAACTGGCCAACGGTGTATTCCATACCATGTGACGTCCCATCCAGTATAGGAACGGGGAAGTGGGGGGGGAATCGCCGCTCGGGGACTGGCTGGGTGTCGGTCGGCGGGTGGTGAGCAATTGCACTGCGCATCATTTGTACATTCCAATCCTTTCATTATTGCTGTTGTCATTTTATTAGTGTTATCATTATCATTATTAGTTTCTTCTTTTCTGTTCTATTAAACCGTTCTTATCTCAACCCACGGGTTTTGCTTCTTTTTCCTGATTTTCTCCCCCATCCCACTGGGTGGGGGGGGGAGTGAGTGAGCGGCTGCGTGGTGTTTAGTTGCTGGCTGGGGTTAAACCACGACACCCTGTTATTCATGTTGTATTTTTTAAGGGTGAGAGCTTTCCCGGAAAGTAATTTCAAGGCAGCTCCAACATTACTTCTATAAACTCTTACCTTATTTTTAAAAAATTTTTCTCACATTGAAGACTTTTTTCTTTTAATAAAATTGTGATTCTCCCTTAAGTGTTGTTTGAGGTACAAGTCTCAGAACAACTCAGAGAGAGTTCAGCTTCCTGCTAATGAGTTGATGTTGAGCTGACTATGAGCTGGCAATGTATCAACCGCTCATCATTAAATCATTCCCAAAATGAACATTAATGAAATTCACCTACTCCAGCAGTGCAAGGTAGCTCCTACTTCTCCTGATTTCCAATTCACTGCAAAGTAACTTGAATTCAGACTACACTGCTGACTTCATTGAATGCTGCATAACAAGCTGCCATAAAAACAATAAGGTTTTGCATGCACATACTGGATGTTCTCATACATATTAATTTGGTCACACAATGTATTACAGCTACTCCAGTGAACTTCTGAGTGGAAATGAACAGTCCTAATATCCCGCTTTGAACTGCCAGCTCCTTGTTGGAAGAAAGTACTTCTCTTTAAAAATCAAATAAAAACGTGTTTTCAATACTAAAGTTTTGTATTCTGTTAACTTTTTCCACTACAACAGTGAAAAACAAAGAAAAAAAATGTAATTCAAATGACCTTAATTTTGCCATTTGCTCTTTGTTTCTCAGACGTATTTAAATGGGGGGGGTTAAAATATCAAAGCTTCATTACCCACATTTTTCTGGAGGAGTCTGACATAAGGTCACACTTGCAGGATTAGGAACTTTATTTAGAAGAAGCTTCTGTGTGAAGGGCTCACCTTTTTTCACTGAGGAGAGGTCTATGTAGATAAACACAGCTTGCAGAACGATTGTCCAGGAATGGTTATCCAAGTCTCATGTCTGCATGTTGAAATACAGCTCGGAAAAGAGTTACAAAATTGATTTGAGGTCTCAAATGCACATTTTACAGTGAAAGATTCAGAGGTCAGGCTCTTCAAAGAGAAGGTTAGGAAGATATTTGATCATAACTGCATCCATGGAGATAAGGGATACCTCAGTCTAGTACATTAAAATATCGATATGCATGCAGCAGCAGATCAAACTGTATGGCTGCAGCAAGAACCAGTTCAGCCTTTATTTCTTGCAAGTTGCTGCCCAGGATCAGTTTATCATTGTAAAATGTGTCATTTCAGGAGGCATTTAGCCATACCTGCTCTGGTGGGCAGCAACCTCTGGGAAGGGGGTGGGTGAGCAGCTGGGGCAACAGTTGCTCCAGTGATCTCCTCTAAGCCTGATGTTGAATGCATGTTAACATCTTTGGATAATGAGATACAAAACACCAGGGAGCTGAAATCAGAAATGTTCAAACACAACATGAAATGCATGTTTTTGAGAGAGAAGGAATAACTATTTGAATGGCTTCCTGTGGGATACAGTAGATTTCTCGTTATCTGATGTGTTTAGAACAAAACTGGATGTCTACTAAAGCCTATGCTCAAATAGAAGCTAGGGACTTTATGCAGACATCAGTGGACTGAATTCCATTACTTGCTTTATTTAGGACATCACAATAGGCCTTTCTGGCCTCTAAATACAAGAACCTGGGAAGGCTTTGACAGAAGAGCCAGATGGAATTGATACTCAAACTATAAATTCCCCCCGTTAGGACAAGGCAGAGGCTCAAACCATTGCCTTGCTACAGAGGCATTTGGTCAGAAGAAGCATCAGGCTAAAATGTCTTCTATTTGCTGGTGACAAGGAAGTTGTCATAGTCCTTTCCAAAAACGCATTTCAGACTTCAGAAATCATTCCCTGCTTCCCCTCTCAGATTTGGCTAATATTAACTTGAACTAGCTTTTCTCTCCTTCAAGTTGCAAGCACCTTTCTTTCCTCAGGCATCCAATGGGAAAGGAAAAGAATAGGGCTGGGAACACAATACAGCTGAGATTTGTGTCTGCAATGGAAAGATTTTTCTCCGTATTCCAATTCAGAGAAAATTGCTGGGCTTGCTTTTGTTGCTGCAGTTGTTTTGAACTTTTAAAGCATGTCAGATGACCCTTGAGCTTTATGGAAAGGCACTTTTGAAAGTTGTGGGGGGGTTAAGTTTAAAGGAAGAATGTTTCCTTTTAAAAAAAGGCAAATAAAATATATGTGGCTTAACAGAGATTTGACACCCTATACTCTTTGAAGAAGCAACACAGTCAACCAGATGGGTTCTTGAAAGAGCTAAATGTGCACGCATGCCCACGGACACACTCATACACAGAATTTCCTTAATGACTGGGGATGATTAAGCACACTGTAACATTCAAATGCAGAAGCTGGTACACCATTCAAATACCATCTCCATTTACTGTGTTTCCTAATTTTAGGACACATAACTATATTTAAATAGTTTTACACATAACTATAATTAATTATAAAAAGCAACAATACTGCTATCCAGGACCCACATACCTAAAGAAGTTCTCGGACATGTTTGCACTGCCCATCCACCTAACTCAGCCAGTTGTGTGATTAATTTGACAGCCAACTTGTGTATATAAACAAAGGAAATACAGATACCTGTCCTCAAAAGCTTATGGTCTAGTTTTTCATGAAAGGATGGCAGATGCACAGAACATCCTCTGAGATGCCCCTAACTGTCCAGTTTCCAAAACATGTTCCGTACCTCTGTTCTGAAAATTAGACCTCTCTCAAATGTTTTCATTTGAGCACCAAAATTTTCTAGTCACCTTTCACAGCCTTGGATTAAAACCACCACAAAAGAAGCCACCTTACCAGCTCAAACCAGGAGAGATCCTTTTATTTAGTCCCCTCCTGACACTACAAATACACCTAAACAGAAATCAGCACTCCATTTATAAAATGTTCTTCTACAACAAAATTTTATTTTAATTTGCTTCTTACAGAACCTCTTAGCATCAGGGCTCTGCTAATGACATGACTCAACCCATGAAGCAGTGAGGCACTGCTACAGCCTTTTTGCATCTCTGTGCACACTAGGTCTCATAGCCTTTTAGCACTGGGTAAAAACAGAGGTGGCAAACTCCTCGGCCACAGGAGGAACCCAAACATGCATAACAGGGTTCAGCATGCACTACTAAACGTGTCCAACTGCTAACACATGCTGTTATGGCTGGCTGGATGCTGATCTCGGCAGGGGCTGTAGCTGAGGAGGTGGGCAAGCGGCAACATGTTGATCCTCAGACACCGACAGGTCCAGGTGCTATCAGTGCGATAGAAGGCTGAAGCAGAAAACAAAGATGTAAATGGGGACATACACAGCTGTAGTCACAGCTGCATTGCAGGGTACAGTGGTGTTTGTGGCACCCAAGGGCACTAGCAGCAAAGGGAAGGAGGGCTACAGGACTATCAGCTCCCTTCTTCTTTCTTCGCACATTCATTACCGTAGGTAGAAAAATACCATAACTCTTCAAGGGTTTGTGACCAAAGCAGCTGTATTCTTGCATCAACAAAGAGAGGAGTTTGGCTGTATGGCAGCAATTTCTTCCTAAACAGGATTGGTTTTCATTAATAACCCAACTGGTTTGTCTTCCCTCCAAAGAAGAAATGTATGCAAAAATCCTCTCATGAAGAATGTTTGCAGAACACCTTGCAATTTTCAAAAGTCTTGGGAATTTTCCATAAGTTTCCACCTCTGCCAGCAGCTTTAAAAATTAGGTCCTCTCTGTTGGTAGCTGGCTTTAAACATCTGAAGCTGCTCTATTTGTACTTCAGAATGAAATTAGCAGAATTGCTCAGAGCTCTTGGCTGAAAGCCTCAGACAACACACTTTTCCTTCAGACTTGGAGCAATCACAGTTTAGAGGTATGCACTCTCCTGCATGTGACAAGGTCAGGTCCTCACAAAGGTGATCTTCCCCTAAGAGCAGACTGGGCCAGTAGAAACAAGCTGTGGTACTGCCACCAAAGGTCCCTAATCATGGAATAACCTAAAAATTGGAAGGTTTAGAGGTAACTCATTCACACAAGAGGCAACTTCTCTGAGAGAAAAATGTTACTTCTTTCTCACTTTCCGGGGACATAGACTTGGATCAATTTTTATATTTATAGACTAAAGTATTAAGTATATCTTTCTTGTCAGCCTGCAGTGGGTCGTTTAAAATAAATTTAACATTTATGGTACCTCAAATTTTGTCTTTACTGCAGTACTTCTTGTTCTCACTATGGAAGATACTACAAATACCACAGTAAAGCTCAAATATCAGAGGGCACTAAAGTGCTGCTTTTTTAATGGCAGTCACTAAAGACAGAGCTCATAAAACTGCAGTTATCTTAGTACTAGTGGTACTCAGAAGTGAAAGACAATGAGATATTCATGTTCCAGTGGTAAGTCCACTTAAGTCAGTGGGGTAAGAGCTGGAATTAACTTGCCCTTTGGAGAAAAAAGTAAGTGTGAGGGTCCTGGATGGGCGTTCAGGACAGGGATTTCTGATTAAGCAAGAAAACCTGGAGCAGAAGTGGAGGAGCACTGGGTTTCTGGAAATGGTCCCTGAAGATATCATTTGGGATGCTGCAAATGCTGTTCTCAGCAAACGGCTCATTAGCATTGCCTGCGGAACCAGAGGGAGGAGGAGGAGGAGGAGGAGATCTGGCCGGGGTTGCTAAGAGAAGTGGAAGTCATAGCTCAGCTGGCAGAAGTGACACAGAAGAGGGGAAAAACCTTGAGAAAGGGATTTGAATGTCCTTTTTCACTGGCAGCAGAGCCAAAAGCAGGCAAGAAGTTTCTTCAAAAAGTTGTAAGGCTTCAAAGAAAAAAGTCCCAGGGGAACAACTGTAACACAGCAGAGAGTTTGTCAGCATAAACCCCAGCTTACCTGGTGTGTCCTCAGTTTTACTAACATGTAAACCCAAAGAAACTGCTCACAACTGATTAATCTCTACACTGCTGCCCTGGAGAGGCCAAGAAATGAAGAGGGATGGAGTTGAACCACCAGTCTCCTTCCTAGGCCCTGGCCAAGCTGAGCGAAGAACTACATTAAGAATATGTAGAAATCACATTTCAACCAGTGCCAGAGGGAGTTCAGCTCCCATCCTGATGATTTATAAACATGTCTTTCTGAACACCAATCTTCATCAAGCAATGACAGCATCCCAGCTCCACTTCCATATTTATAAATGTTTTCCAGTTTGGGAAAGGGCCTCCATCTTCATCTAACGCTCCCCGTAATAATTTTTGGAATTAGACTGGACAGACTAGCAACTAATAATCATAAGATCCGAGGACAAGTCAGCTTGGGAGGGTCCCCAGAAGGTCCCTGGTCCAACCTCCTGCTCAAAGCAGGGTCAGCTATGCGATCAGACCAGGGTGTTCAGGGTCTTGAAAACCTTCAAGGATGGAGACTGCACAGCCTCTCTGGACAACCTGCTCCACTGCTTGACTATATGCCATCTGAACCTTTCATTTCAACTAAAGCCTATTTTCTTTTACCCACCCTGCATGAAATGCTGTGAGGAACTTGGCTCCATCTTGTCGATAACCTCCCTGTGGTTATTGGAAAATGAAAAGTAGAAAGTATGTTTACATACACAAAGCATTATATGTCAATGTTTAGATAGATTCAAATCAAAGACCATAAAGTCTAAAAGAGCATCAAATTTTAGAAATCATAATCTGGATGTAAATTTCACAAATGTCTTGTGCTGCAACATGTCATCAAGAACCAGGTGCAAAATGCATTCTCACCTGGCTTGTTATGTTAATTAAGAACCTGGTATAAAACTATGGTTTCCACAAGAAATGCCTTTGATTTCATGCACAACACGTCTCATTCACATGGGAATAAACCAGGAGTAGCCCTCTTTAAAACTTACCAAGTCACATGATTTCAGAATAAACTGGCACACCAGTTGATGACAAACTCTCAAAATAGAGCAGTAAAACACATTTCGGGGGGGATTTAAAAAAATCAAACATCTGAAAAAAACTTGCTTCTTCCTGAAGCTTTCATTTGTTTATTTGATCTGGAATCCTCTACTGGCCCCTTGTCCATGGTCCTCTAATCAGTCTATATGGTACCACTTTTCTGCTGGCAAATCAGCAAGGCAGCTGTGATGCCAATATGCCTGAAGCAAGCTTCAGGCATTTCTCTGCCAGTTTAAAACCTTTACCACCTTCCTGAGTTAGACTAGCTCGGCAGAGAAGTAGTGTTCCAAAAATCACAACTTACGGACTTGTGCCCTTGACAGAGATAAATGTTTCAAAAGCCTGAAATCCCCAAGTCTTCCCTTCAAGAGGAAAATATATGTATTATATATAATATATATATGAAGCCTTAAATGAAAATTGCTATATATACTTCAGTCAGGAATTAAGTCTTCCATACAAAATGGTTTCCCCTTGTTATTCTTTTCAAACTAGCTCCCCAACAAATGTTTCAAACAATTTGTCCTTTAAAATCCACTTTTCCTCACTTAGAGAGTCATTCAGTGTCACCAGGAGGTGACAACAAAGGCATGCTAAATCAGACCATAGAGCAGCATTTATAATCAGACCATATTTAATGTTTGCAGGATATATCTGAGTCCAAGAACCACGAAAGGCTTTCAGCCATATAATTTGTGCTGCAGCAGCAGAGAAGCAAAACAAAATCAGATGGGTGCTAGTGGCACGCTAACATCTTGTCAAGGGCATCTTAGGCATGGCTAAGTGAATCCAATGGCATAGGTCACCTTGGTTGATAGGTTGTCCACCAGTGAAAAGATGAGGCACCCCATTAAATGCCTCTCTCATTATTGAAAGGCAGAGTCTGATGGTCCTTATGGCTGTAAGAAAAGAGGGAACAAGGTGACTCCTGACTTGAGAGGCCCAGGAAAAGAATAGTTGCAATCTTCATGTTGAAAGACGGTCATGAACATCTCCTTTCTCACTCCCCTATGGGCAGGTGGTGTCCCACATGGCACTCAAGAGCAAGTGAACAGCATCTACCCTCCCTAGATCTGAGTTAGCAGCCCAGAGGATGCCACAGAAGATGCATTAAACTGGATGAGCTTCCCCTGTATGCAGAGAAACCCCAAGCACACGCCCTGCACTGCTAGGTGGATGTCCCTCAACCTCTGTGAGGGTAACTGCCCAGTGCCTGCCACAATGAGAATCCACCCCTTTTTTTTACTGTTCATTCCAGCAGCTGCCTCTCCATTGGTTTGGGCCTAAGGCTGGAGGCAGCAGGAGGAAGGATTTTAATCCCCATCCCAGTGCCTTCTATTTTTCAAGTTTTCCAGCCTTGAAGTTACAGAGGAGGTCCCAGATGACTGTGAACGTAGCCAAATGCAGTTGTCTCCAGCACTTGCTGAAATAGACAAGGTAGGGGAACTAACTCAAAACTGCCAGATGGTACCTGATTTACAGGGTGCTGGGGAGGGAGTGCCAGTGCCAAACAACTGCAAAAGAGTCTCTTGGAGCCAGGCAGAATTTACTGCACTTTTTATGCAAGACTTAATTATTCTGATGGACATTTTTGTAGAAGGAGCACATTTAAGCCCAATCAATATGGAAAACTCTCAAACAAAAAATAAGACATCTCCCTAGCTCAAACCACTGGTAACACAGAGCCTTTTAGGTGTTGGTAGGCAAGATATTCCTCTAGAAGTTTATTGTATTACCACTCCAATCACCCCATTTCCTACTCTCCTAAAAGTTTTCATGCTGACACCAGAGGCAAGAGGGAAAAATGCATGTCCATAACTAAGCTACTTCAAGGCACTCTTCTTCTTTAAAGTAACTTAAACCAACAGTTTAAATCAAAACTTTGTCTTGTCTCCAAGCATGTTAAGGGTCTCTGGAAGATGTTACAGGGTTTTCATTTCCATTGCAATGTGCTAAATACTACTAGAATTACAGGCACCATTCTCAGCAGCTTCAAATACACTGGCCTTGACTGACTGGACTGCCTTTGAGCTTGCCCTTCTAAACTCTTTCCTCACAGAAAACACGATCTAGGACAAGGAAGCTTGTGCTGGTCTGCACCTGCCCCGAGAGCCAGCCTCGGTGCAGTCAGAGCACAAGTAGCTGCTACGCTTTAGCTTGACCGGTTTGAGCAAAAGCTGAAGTTTGTACCCTGCAACTTCAGTGCTATTGACACCTGAGACACTTTGATGAAAGCCAGCTCAGCTAGACTGCTCCTACTGTGGTCACCCCCGCAACTCTGCCATTGTGCATACCCAAAGGCTGCTGAGCACTTGCACTGGCTTTAAAATTCCTTAAAACTCATTTTGACGGGGAAATACCTCCTGTCCAGAGGGTTCCACTTGACAAACACATGTCCACTCTCCAGACCAATAACCCAAGTCTCTTCCAGAGGCCTGCCCATATGGGCGATTTGTTTTCTGTCTTCCCCTTCCTCCTCCTCTGCCCCATGAAAGAGCAGGGTCTCCTCAGTGCACAGCCAGGGGGTCCTTGCCAGGGTGGAAACAGAATTAAAAGAACTAGAGAAATTTTGCTACAAAAATCAGCACAGCATCACACTGTGCCCTTTGTGTGATACTTTTCCATGGGTGGCTATGGCCTCCTCATTCTCCACAGGATGACGGTGAGCACACCCTGTAAATATATAGCACCCGAAGAATAAAGTCATGCTTGGTTCAGCAGCAGCCTGTCCCCACTCTGCCAGCCTTTTCTGGTCCTTTTTGTATCGCTTCATGATCCTCAATATTTATCCGCTTCCTCTTTTCATCATTAATAAAATTGTTTTATTTGCACTTCTCATCATCTACAAGCAGTTTAAGAACCATTCAGTGTTCCCGGCACCCAGAATAAGAGAAAAGCCAGTAGCCTTGGCATATAAGAATAGATATATAGTGTCTGAAGGGAATAAAACACAGATCCACATACAAGCCTAGGAAATAAATTTCCTATCAGGGAGAATTTATTCCCACTTTTAGTTGGACTATACTAAATTATACCAGCTCAGAGTGCCCAGCAAGTGATACAAGTGATAAAGTGATTAGTCCATCCTCTGCTACACCTCCGCATTTAGTCCCCGTGGAACATAATTAATGTGCAGTTTACACTTCTCTTGCAAAACATTAATAAACGCCGTAAACAAAATCTAACATCACACTGCCCAGCACCACCTTACTTGGGCACCTCCCAGGATTCAATATTTTGCTGCAAATCACCACCATTTATTTAGACTCTTTCCATGCATGAGACAATACTTATACCCAAGTTGCTAAGAAAAAATTGTTCAGGGTTGGAGGTATTGTATCAAATTCTTTAATAATATTGAGAAATAGCTGTATTTCAGTCATGCCATCACTACCATTGGCTAAAAATTCAGCAATTTAAAAAAAATATGTATCAATTCGGTATGTCAGAGATTATTTTATGTATGTATAAAGGTGTGATTGCTCATCAGCTGTCACCCCTTAACATTTGCTTCATTACTTTATTAATGAAAAATGGACTTAGCAGGTGCAGCCCCCATTACAGCTCCCCAGGCTCTCCCATTTATACTTTTCATAATTTTCAAAAATTACAAAATATCACATCTTCTTTTCAGTCTCCACCTCAGATTTCTACAGTCACAGCAGTTATTTTCAGCTATTTGAAAGGAGTTTACAAATTCATGGGCTAATTTCAGGAACATCACAGAAAATCTATTAGGGCAACTTACCATGTACTGCAGTTTCAAACACTAATGATTCAGCATTGAACTCATAGCCAAAACCTTAAGGATCAAATCTAGGAAGTGTTTTATATATAATATAGCATCTAGTTAGTTTCAATGTGAAATCCAATTTGTATTAAAAGAACTATTAGTTATAAAAAAATTGAATAATGATGAAAAGAAATGATGTCTTAAAGTATAGCCCTGAAAGGGTAAACCTAAGTTTAATCTTTGAAGTTCAGCCTTCTATTTCATTACTGTTTCATTTTGATTTCTCAGTCTTAGAATTGTATTAAGACTTAAAAGTCAGGTACGCAGGCAGTCTGTTTGGATTTATTTGGGGTTCATTTCTTTTGAGCAGTATGGTGTTGTGGCTGGTTTTTTTTCTTTTTAACCTGAAATTAAGGACACTTACAGTGTGAAGTGAGCTTTTCTTTCAACACAGAAAAATGTGGATGCTGGAATTATTTGTGTTTGAATCTGTCCACAAGAATCTAGTCTTCCTGAGAAAATATATGTTTTTAAATACATTGGTAACTTCTGAAAATAAAAAAAAAAAGGGGGGTTGCTCATTTATTAGTCTATCAATCAACTTTGCTAGTGTACCCTTTAGGACCTTTTTGGATGGTTCATATTTGTCAGCTTTTAGGTGACCCACATCTCTATTAATCTTTAATAATTGCCATTCTTTACTCCTAGCAAAAACCAGTCCTACCATATATGATTGTTAAAGATCCTTTTTCTCTCAAGTTTCCCCCTCTATTTGTCAGTGTGCTTACATTGTGCCTTCTGTCCTGAAAAGCACTTACAAAATAATACTGTGGGGTCCTATGCTTGCAGTTTTTCAGTCTCAAATGCACTAAGTTTACAATGAAAAAACTTCTAATTCCTGATCCTTCAAGTTCTACCTGGACTTTGACAATGAAACTATGTCCTTTCCATTTCAAATATCACCAGAAATAAAACTACAATCTGTCAGATAAATTAAGCCTTTGCCTATACCTGTCCATGTCCCCTGTTTTCATTGGGCTTGTATAGACGTAATTGATTGGAAATTACTATCCCCTTGTTGTAAGGAGCAATCAATAACCTGCTGAAGTCTCAGCTACTTAGGCTTCAACGCTCACCACTGAAAAACCTAGCTCATTAGCTCTTAGCTATAGCTGATGCTTAGCTATGTAGTCTCTGCAGGGCTAACAAGAGTAAAAAGCAGTCAAGACTTATTTCTGTCATAAAGTCAAAGATCTGACTGAATGCACACAAGTAGCAGTCATGCTGAGGAAGAAGACACCATCGTTACCCAGCCACTTTTCTGAGTAGAGCCAGACTATAAAATACATCTATCCATCTATCAACCTTCACGTTTTAGAGTTTAGTGAAATGGCTGAGCTTGGTTTTGCTTGTCTTTTGTTAAGAAAGTAAACAGCAAATATTTAACGTTTAATGTTTGTAAATGAAACAGAAAAAAAACACCAACTCCCCCCCTAAAATCTGTGACACTTATTCCAGTTTTCCCAAACACAAACCCGCATAACTTCCCATGAAACTTAGCTTAAATATCAAGCAGCTTGAAACAAATCAACCACAGCTATTTCTTTGACCATTTTAACAACTATGTTTGCAAGTACTCATAGCACCTGAGAAGGCCATGTAGAGGAACCAGATCGAAAAGTGACCATGACCACCTTTTAATCACAGAGGTACTTGATTTGTCACAATCATGAAAATTGTTTCATGACCCATTGCTACAGTGAGGAGAAGGCAATTGTTTCCTTTGAGGAGGCTGACGGGCACAGAGCAACTCCCTCTCATTGCTCTGCCCCGGTGCCTCTTCCAGTCTTCCCTTCCGCTGAGGGAAAGCCAGGGAGGGAAGATCACAGGAGACAGCTTTCAATATGAACTGGTTGAAAGCTCCAGCAGTTTAGCACAGTAAATATTTTTTCTCCCACTTTCCTTAGTGGCAGAAATCAATACAGTTGACTAATAGCAAGTCTCTCTTTCCTCCAAATGTTCTAATGTAGGAATTTCAGGGAATTAAAACAACCTTCAGAATGCCTCTTCTTTGCATTTCTTGTGTTTTATTTATCTTTACAAGAAATGAACACAGTTCATGTCACTGTTCTTGTTTTTGTAAGGGATTGGCAACCTCCCCTTTTCTGCCTGCAGGCCTTGGAAAAAATGTAATCTGTAGTCGTTGTAAGAGCATTAGTAAATGTTTGTGTATTAGAAGAGCAAGTCCCAAAAGAAATGCAGATGTGCAAGTACAAAAATAAGAGGTTTGAAAGGCCACAAGCTTCCACAAAGCTGTTCAAAGTAACTTAAAGTGGGCAACCCTCAAAACATACAGGTTTTGGTTTTTGACTCTTCTTCCTCATAAAAGTTGCCGACGAAATACAAAGTTCTGTTTTTCTTAGAAAAAAGGGTGTTTTTTTCAAAACAGGCAGAGAGCCCAGCTTTAGCTGCTTGCTTTCTGAAGTTCCTGTCAACTTATAAAATGTAGGTGGTATACATTATCGTTTTTGCTAAAATGAAAAGAAAAACTTCCCTGATTGGTGGCCAAAGTTAATGGGAATTGATAAATTACTTTCCATCCCAGTGGACATGAAAACTCCAAAGTTTTAGATTTCAATTGAACAAGAAATTACTTCTGCAACTCAGTCAGCAGGATCGAATATAACTGTGTTTTTTTAATCTTATCAGACTGTGACAAAAATCAGAAAATTCATAGCTTTACGACCGCAATATGTGAATGCACAAGTCACAAGCATCCCGTTTAGAGAATTGTAATTTATGAATTCTGCCTTCGCATTCTAAACGCTCGTTTAAAATTTAGGAATCCTTGGGATGCTGGGAGGCAGCTCCCCAAGTCCTGCCAGTGGCATCATCTGGAGGGCCTGGAGGAAGGGACAATGCCGAAAGGGTTACTCCTTCAGCCAGACAAGCCCTGTTTTCACACTTCCTCGGGCACACCTTGCTCTCAAAGGCACTCTGAGCGCTCAGACTCAACAGTTAGTTAAAATACCGTGCTAGGCACGAATCCGCTGGCTAGAGCTGGGACTTTTTTCCTTTTTATGTCTCTCTATTTGGCAACTTCAGCAATAAACACTTCCAAACAGTCCTTTAGAGGCACTCATTGCTGATGTGTTTGCTCTACCCCGGGAGGCGGGGTGGAGGACCACTGGGGCTGGCGTTTGCTCCTGCAGCGCTGCGCTCTGGCACAAGCCCCAGTTTTAGCAGACCGACATGAACGAGCTCTCGTTAGAAAAGGCGGTTTCCGAGTGGCACCTAAAAAAGCCGAGAGAGAAACTGCCCTCTCCACCAGAGGCATTTGCCCTTCAAACAGTTAGGGTGAGTGGCGTGGAGGCTGTGTGCGCCGTCACACTCCGTCTGCCCCAGATATAAATAGCAGCCGCAGCGAGATGTGCCCTCAGCCGGCCAAGAGATTGCGCCCATCCCTCCCATGCTCTAGGCTTTTCTCACCTCCAGGCTTTTCTCACCTCCAGCACTGTCAGGGCGACGTGACACACGGCAAATCCCAACAAACACGGCGAATCGCACGCCTTACACAAGTGCTCTGCCCCTCGCCCTCTCCCCCCACCTCTCCCCTCTACCCCCTCCCCTGCTGCGAGGTCCTGGTGCTCCCCAAGCAACCCGCTTTGCCCCATGGACCAAATTCTTTGCCCCATGGACAAATTCTTTGCCCCACGAGAGCCTCCCCCCCAGCACAGCCCAGCAGCGTGGCCTGGCGGGGTTTCTCCTGGAGGGAGGCTCACGCTGGGAATGACCTAATTTAGGAATGTGGCACAGAGTTCAGATGCTTATCCAGAGTTTAAGGAGCAGATGAACTTTTTATTCTGCAAAATTTGGCTAGATCTTGTGGTCCTTATTCAGGCAAAAATACAGCTGGCTTTAATGAGAGCTTTCTGAGGAGGGGAGGGAAAAAAAAAGCAACAACAAAACACCTTAACCCTAAGCAAAATTAAACTTTTCCCTGAAATTCTCATGAGATATCTGGGCAGTTTTGTTCAGTCTACAAGAACAATTTCAACACGCATTTACCCTTCTGCTTCCAGTCACAGCTTGGCGCCTCAAATGTTGAACTAAGTGTCAATGAAAAATATCTGAGAAAAACTGAAGAGTTAAAGAAAACAGAAAAAGATCTCAAGCACTGGACAAACACAACAAAACCTCATTTTTATTCCTGGATTTGTAAGGAACAACAAAAGCATGCTCTCTCATCCTTCAGTAAGAGATCTGTATTTTAAATATGTGTTCTGTAAACATCAAAAGCATGTGCAATACCACATACACAAAAGGTTCTCCCTTTTGACTGTGTTAAGATCCTGTTTGGTCTGAAATATGTACAACCAGCAAAGGCTGCCAGTGATGTACATCTACCTATGCACAACAGAGAGAGAGTGCTGCTGCAACGCACATGTACTTTGTTATTTGTGGAGGCTCTGTATGAGAAAGCCGGTCATTTCCTCTCTGACAATAACAAGCTCGATAGCCATCTAATCGTGTATGGTAGGAGTGTAACTGCCTACTTCCCACTACAGCCACAAGATACCATTTTATTTCTGGCTCATCTAGCTGTTCAGTCTGTTGTGTCCCTGAGGATAATTAGTCCTGAACACAGGGAAACTCTTTATCTTACACTGGGGATATTCTATCAAATACCTCTTCACACAAAAACTCATTTAAAAGGATAAAAAACACTCCCTGAGGAATTGAATACATTTTTGGTCTTCTAGTCATTTCCAGCAGGTGACATATCTGAAATCACAGAGCCTCCCTTTGGTAACTAGGTGGAAGCCAATTAGCATCATTTTGAACTGGGGAAGCTGCATCACGACAGCCTCTGAGGAGCAAGTCCTATTTGTTGTAAACAAATCTGATTTGCTCAGTTTTGCCTCCCCACAAACATTACACAACAGTCATAGAGAAAGTTGTTTTACAGGGCAAGCCCCCATTGTCACTGAAAACAGGCATTGGTTTTTTCTCCCCGGGAGAGGAAAAACAAACATGACAGTTTGCAGCTACCACAGGTAGTGGCTGCAAACTAAACTCTCTCACCAGAAGTTCCCCCCAAGGCTCCTTTAAATATTCCATGACTAGCTACGTCCAAATGCATCTCCCAAAGGATCAAAGTACATTTTTCTTTCACTTGACGGGAGGCACTGAGTGGTTGCTATCGGTTTGCTCTTACAGTCCTCTTGCATCGCTTTCTCACAGAAAGAAACATTCTTTGAGGTTTTTCCTGATGCAGTAACTGTCCATGCCACCAGGGCTTTATTTTGGCCAGACATACCCACAGTGTTTTTCTGGGAGGACAAGCATCTTGTTCAGACCCCACTAAAAGCGGGAGCTCAGCTGTTGCAGCAGCTTGGCAAGTCTCTGAGTCTGCAACTAGAGGTTTGCTGGTCTGGTAAAAAGAAAGAAACCCCAATTAATAGGACTAGGGATGCAAAGCTGATGAACCACCTAGAGGTAAGTCCTGGATATGTACTACAGCTTACCTAGCAATACAGGCATGCCCAGATTTCCATACTTGGAGAAATAAAGTACCTCTAACACATTTTAAAAGTAAAGGAGTTAAAGGAGTAGTGCAGCTATACCTGCCTGGGACTTCTTCATGCAGATACAACCCTTGTGCACTGAAGTCTGCTGGATGAGAAATTCAAGCAAAGCCCTTCATGGATCTTGGTGGAAGACTGTCTCCTCTGGAGCATGCTCAAGAAGCACTTGCTCCTTATGAGCAACATGAGGTAAATCTGAAAGGCTTGCGTGGTGTCAGAGTTCAACTCTTACTAAGGAAAAATTCCCTAATTAAGGACTGAATAATGGTATGGAGCTGAGACATGTTCTTATCAATCCATCAGGCTAACTGGCCATGATACGCTGTCTGGATAATAAATGCCATTCAGTCCTCATTAACGTCCCTTATTAAAACCTATATGGAGAGGGCAGAAATAAAAATTACAAGAAACAGTGCATAAAGCTGACATTGCACATGGACCCCATGGTGTAGGCAGTGTGACATGCTGGCTCCATGGGAGTTTGCCCTTGCCTTCCTGGAGGAACTGGGATTTCCAAGCTTAAGCAGCAGGTCAAGTGCAAGACCCATATCCCAGCCTGCTAAGTTGTTAAGCAGAGAGCTGTGACCAGCTAGAGGACAAAGTGATTTTAGTATTCATGTTGACCTAATATGGACAGATCAGCACACACATTGCCTAGGTTGAGAGCCCTCTAGTTTTCCTATACTAAACTCCTATTAATCTCCACAGAAATTATTCCAAAATATGAATTCTTTATTGGCAAAGCTGGTTAATAAAGTTCTTGCCCTCCCTCCGATCTCAGGCACTAATTCTTACTCCTCCCTGTCCCCTGTTTGCGAAGTCATGGCTTAAGGAGGTCACTGAACAAATGCAGATTTAAAAAAAAAAACCCTAAAGAAAACACACAGAAATTTGGAAAGGGCTGTTTGTATTGTTTTACCCTCACAAAACATTCCTTCACATTAGGCAGGGTGAAAGGTTGTCTCCTTCTGTGCATGTACAGCAAGGAGCACATGCTTCTTTTGAAAGGGACCGTCATGCTGTCATCATGAGCAAAATCTGAAGTCCTGGTTTGGTTTTGCTTCTGTCTTTAACAGGCAAAAACTCCCATTGGTATCAGCCCTCATTAAGGGCTGGATAAGATGGGGCCAGAATATACTCTTTGCTACACATTGCTACCAATCTGCTTTCCAGAAGGTCCCACAAACAACAGAACTGTTGTGGCTGAGGGGAAGGACAAACTGCAGGCAGAGCTGTGGGAGGGGACAGGAAAAATTTTAAATGGCTTTGCCACTGGAGAGACCGTAACACAAAACCAGGCTCCTAGGTACCTGAGCATCTTGGGAGATCTAAGCTTAACATCTCTGTCATAGAATCATAGAATCATAGAATCATTTTGGTTGGAAAAGACCTTCAAGATCATCAAGTCCAACCATTAACCATGCCCCCTAAACCATGCCCTGGAGAACCCTGTCCACTCGCTTTTTGAATACCTCCAGGGATGGTGACTCAACCACTTCCCTGGGCAGCCCATTCCAATGTTTGACAACCTGCAATGTCACCATTTTTCCTGCATTGTAAAAGGCCTTTCCCACCTAAAACCACATTGACAGGGTTTCATTAACTGAGGTCTGTGAAATACTTTAATGAAGACAAATGTTGCATATAAGTTGCCAAGTATTATACTTACATGCATATTAAGCTATTAACAACAAAGACAGGGAACTAGGAAGATCTGGCAGAAGCATGCTGAACTTATCACGCTGTGGTAGACGAAAGTGAAGTAGACACACTCTACAAGGCATGTCTCCATAGCACCAAGAATAGGATTGCATTAAATGTCATATTTATCTAGACTTCACCATGAACTTAATCATAGTGAGGGAGAAACAGACCCACAAGGAAACAGCAAAGTCTTGAACAATTATGATATACTAAACCCCTTAACAATATTGAAACCTCTGATGCTAAAGTTTTTCTACATTTTATTTAATTCTCTTTAACCTCCTGGGGATCTGAGATCAGGAAAACAAAAGGATAAAGCATCTGCCTTCTGCAGCCTTCTGCAGCATGCATGTGAATACAAGGACAAATACTGTCAGATGCGCTTGACATCTGTAAAAGCAACAGATTCTCTTCAGTCAGTTCCTAGATAATGAAAAGGAGTCATCTGTCCCTGAGTCATAGGCAAGTAAGAAGTGATGCTTCCAGAAATTCCCCCAAAATGAATTTTGGCAAATATCTCCTTCATAACTGAGGTGATTTTTTCCATTTTCCAATGGAAATTGAGGACATGACAAAGCAAATGAATAGGACTTCTTAAAACAAAACTTGTGGGCACAGGCATTAGCATTCTGCTGGTGAAAGAGGACAGATGAGGAATGGGGCCGGATGAGGTCTGGGATTGGGTTTTGCAGAAATGAGGTGTGTGTTTGGAGCCTGTCAGAGGTAGGAGACATCGTCTCAGATAGGGGTGTAGGAGTGGAGACTGGAAAATCTTATATATTTTGTTTAAAACTACTCTAGAATGCTTGTCTGAGGCCCTGCATCATCTAAGGCCATCCCTTTCTGGGACACAGGTCATATATAGTTACATAAAAAAATTACATAGCACACTAAATACCTAAGGACTTGCTTTTAAACATGTGTATTATAGTCATCCCACTGCTAAAATCTTTACACTGACCTATCCTGACCCATGTACACACATTTTTTGAAATGCGTGTCACTCTCTTTAGATCACAGCAATTTTAAAATTTCTTACCGCAATTCCTCCAGGCTCACATATCATTACCAGCAATGAAGACTTTGCAAAGATGAACAAGGTGAAAGCTCTGCTGATTGCACACAGGGATAAAGAATTTGTAACATGTTTAATAATAGTTTTAAAAAGCAAATAAATGCACTACTGTATCCTTGAGTGTGTGTGCCTAAAGGAAAGTACATTCAAGGAAAAGCTGTTGAATAAGAAAATTATGCTTTACAGGTTTTTTTCTGACTTAATTAAAGCTTAAATTTCCCCTTCAGTTTTCATGAGGAGCATATATTTTTAACTACTGTATGTGACCTTTTTATATTTTAGCCTGAGTATCAAACATCCTAAGTATGAAATATCTGGATCAATGAAAAGTAATTTAAAGCAACCGGAATAAATACGTGCTTATCTGAAGGAGGAAGAACATGAAGCTTGCACTCAAATTTCAGCAGCTCTTGATCCCACCGTCTCATGTGGATGGTCCAGAGCGTTCAAGAGACCTTGAGTGAGGAGCAGAGCTCTGCCTTTTAACTGGTAGTACAGAGGGTCACACACATGCATTTTCCCGAAGGTTTTTTTCCCTTCTGTAGTCCCTCTTCCCTTTTCTTAAATTAAATTAGTGCTTTTCATGGTTCTGGGGAGCCAAAGCCCAGCGCATGTGGGAATTCAAAGATTTGTGCACCACAGGACCTTTTCTGCTACAGGAATTTCTGCCGGCTTTTGTGGGAGTTTTTCTTCTCCCTGTCCTAATCTGTACTCACTGTAATAAAAAATTAAAAAAATAATAAATAAATAAATAAATAAATAAGCCTATTCATCCACTTAGTAAGGAGTGGTGTGGACTCTGAGAGCTGCTGCTGAGATAAATAAGGTTACGTTTAACAAAAGCTAGAAAACAGACATTTGACAATCTTCAAATATCTTGGTTCAAGCAAAGACACAAAGATAGAGTAGGTTATCAGGAGTGTACCTCGCCCCCCAGCCACAGCACACCCTTTCCCCTCCTTTCATTCTGCACTGAAGTGTAACCACCTGGTTAGGATTAATTGACCTCAGGTAATGAAAGTTTAACATGAAAGTTTAACATAAATGTTTAACATAAAAATGAAAAGCATGTCTTACATTAGTATTGTGAAAACATATTCTTTTACTGGAGAACAGCACATTTTTATTACAAATAATAGTAAATCAGAGTTGGGTGAACATTTCCCACCAAGAGTAGAAAATACAAAATACCTGAATGACAACTGCATAAACAGCATATAACTATCCAGGGCAATATGCAATCAAAAATCTACTGTTTTAAAGAATGAGTTCTTAAAAAAAAAATCATTTAGCATCATTATAAAGAATAATGCAGTTTTAATGACATGATGGAGCAGAGGGTGGGGAACGACATGATTACACCACACCATGCAACCTTCATTTGTTAGGCATTGTAGAATTCTTCAGAATTGACTCATTAGACAAATTAACTCTTTGTAATCAATATTGCACTGTGAATTTATGCCTTCTTTGCAGATTTAAAATTTAGTTAGAATTTCATTTAAAAAAGAAAAGAGTGCTTCTGTCTGCCACGCTCAACTTGTTAGTCTTATCTAGGACTTTAATTGTGACTTTGTAATCTATAAATGATAAAGCCTGAGTCATGCAAGCCATATGGAAGCATAAAGGTTACTTAAAACACAAAGAAAAAAGAAAAAATACTATTTCCCAGATCTTGCCAGAGGAATCTCATTAAACAGAGGAAAAAAATAGGTAATTCTAGATCAGAAACTATTTAATTAGATATGAACGTGTCTGCAGTTTTCTGTTGAATTGTGAAGTATTGTTGAAGGCGGAAGACATACTGCTTTTTTAAGAAGTGGCATATATATATACATTTATGTGTGCATTTATATCAGACAATATTAAGGTATTCTTTAATAAGTATTTAAATTAAAAAAATGCTGACACATGCTATGTTAGCTTACACAGCTGAGGTGCCATGGCACTCTCTCAGGCTACACTGCCTATGGTGACTAATACCACCCATGGTCTCCAGTGACTGCATCACTTAAATATTGAAACAAAACAGGAGGCAACTGCTCTAATGTGTGTGTTCACAAGGCACCAAAATGGGGAATCTTTAACTGTTCTAAGTGTGGACATCCTTTTCCCCATGACCATCCCTCTCTGTCACCCCTCACACTTCCTCCTGGTCCTCGCCACCCCTGCGGTCCCTGACACAGTGTTGCTTGCCCAGCTGGTTTTGTGAGGCCATGTGCCAATCCAACAAAAATCATTGTCATTGCATGCTAGATTAACAGCAGTACACAAGCAAACTGATTTTTAGCCTGAGTAGTCCCTGCATTGCACTGGCTGGCACCCTTACAAAGGTGGGGGAGAGAGATGCTTAACATAATACTGCCATTAAAATAAATGCTTATGAAACCATGCTGTTAAACAAACAAGAACAGGTCTTCTAAGACTCTAGTAACCCATGGCTGCACATACAGGTGTGAGCAACTTTTGTACCATGGTAGCTAGACACATGAGGCCACAGTGCTCACTGATAACTTCTCACCATTATCAATAAAAAGATTAAAGATAAAATCCCTAGGTTGCTATCAGAAATTCTCAAACCATTCATAGTAGACAAATGCCTTGACTATCTATAACAAGATCTACTGGACTGACATGGGTTTAGCATGTAAAACCCATCTGCCAGAGAAACTGAACCCAGTCAAAAATAATGTTCCCTAAAATATCCTTAATCTCCAGATAACCTACCCGTGGGGAAAGGCTTCTACTGCACTCTGTACCTAGGACAGAAAAGATCGTGACTCTGGCTCTGAAGAATCTCCCTCTTGACTCTGCAGGAAAGGTCGGTGCCTGGTAATACAACTCTTTGCCACCCCCACAAACTAGCTGCAGTTCTGCTGAATTAAATTTTTTTTGACAATTAACACACAGCCCTTGCATGTGGAAATACGGTAACTGAGGTGTGGGGGGTGGGGTATAATTAGAGTGGAGTATTTAGAATGATATGTCAATATTCCCAATTAAACTGAATCTGAAAATCCAACGTGATGGGTTTAGAGAAGATGGGATTATTTATTTTTAGTGAATAAATCTCGGTATTGGGATTCAGTTGATTGATCCTAATCCTAGCTCTGTCACTGCTTCGGAATGGGAGTTTGAGCAAGTCACTTTTTACTCATTTTATTTTGCATCAGAAATGACAAACACTACTCCTTCCAGCAGAACACTTAATGATGTCCCTGAGGAAACACACCAATGTTTTTACTTATCAGTCTTATTTATGTGATGTAGACTGTGGTACAATGGAAGACCAAAGGGATTTGCCAAAGTTGCCTTTATGGATCAGAGGTAGCTCGGTGGAAGAGGACAAATGATTTCAGAGGAAGTCTATTCTAGGTGGCCTCACAAGGGTATTAGTCACACCTATGACTCAGAAAAGATAACTCTGATTAAGCTATTGGCAACCAAACAAAATATGAGTAAGGCCGGTTTCTGAGCACTTTAGCACATAGCATTGCTAATGGCTTTTATTTTATATTAAAAGCTACTACTCAGCAGGAAGTGAAGCACTGGAAGCAGCATCAGAAAGCCTGCTAGCGATTGGCAACCCAACAACAATGTTATGTTACATACAAATCATTTGATGTCGTTTTAACTACCTTTTCTAATGGTTGAGATAACTCTCCAGATATCAAGCTAATAAAAATGACATGGTGTAATTTGACAAGCCTGAGCAATTGACAGGCCTGCAGAATACAACTGTCAATGAGATGTTGTTAGTTCAAGGTAATACAGCTGCTGTCTCAGCCAGCTCAGTCTCATTCTCTGCAGAAAATCGTGAAACTTGTAACCTGTATACTCCAGGCAGTCTTATCTAAAACCAAATATCTCCTCCACCCTCCACTCTCCCTCTGTTTTGGCCTGTCACCCGTGCACCAGGTCTATGCTTTTCCGGGCAATAAACAAAACAAACAAACAAAAAATCATAAAGAGCAGCACAGCCAACATTGATGGAACTCATTAATGCTCCTTTCATGAAGGACAAGTTTATCTGCTTAAGTGAATAAAGTTTATCAGGTGCCTTGCAAAAAGCCATTTCAATCACTTTGTCAGATCTTTCTCATCTCTGGCATTCCCCTTTGGCAAAGGAGTGGGAGGGGGCTGAGAAGAGAGGGCTGGAAGGAGTAACAAGAAGGAAATCGCAAGACAGCACTAGTGCGCAAATTTTCCAGGATTTTCTTTAATCCTTGACATTAGGTTGCAGGCTCTGTGCTTGTGTACGAATGAGATCATGTCAGTTTGATGATGCCCTGGCAATGGACAGTAATAACAGATCCACACTTAATTTTTTCAGATTTGTCAGAAATGCCAAATATCATTCTAATAGGAAGCTCTGCTGACAACTGGGAGCTCTGGCAGCGGGGAGAAGTACTACCAAAGTGACTTGTTGACTGCCCAGAGAGATCTGGACTGTACAGTAGCAAGGAGTACTGAGTACGGCATATGCTCCACAGTGCAAGACCAGCATGGAGCAGTTACTTATGAATCCCTGGTCAGACAGAGGTAAAAACCACTGACTGCCAGAACCAGCTTATCTCATTTAAAGGAGTTGTGGATAAGTCTTTTTAATGCCTTACTTTCATAAGCTGCAAAGTGTGTCAGACGTCAGTGGGTTGGGCAGATCTAACAAGTGCAGGAAAGAAGGAAGTAGAGGTTCATGATATTGCCAACACCATCATTAAGATAATTTAAATGCTGTTTCAATGTATTTTTAAAGCCACTGTGTATGAAGTGAAAAATTGACAAGCATATTGAAGTTATTGTGAAGAGTGAAATATGTTGGTACCGTCAATGAACTCCAGCTTTTATGGTATATTGAAGACATGTCTAGGATGTGTGAGAACCATAATTATAGTGCACTCCAGACGAGCTGGCCCAGAAAAAATGCCTGAGCACATTGGAGGATTATCCCTAAAATGTGGCAGGACAGCAGTCCAGAGACATCAAGTACGGTGCTCTTAACCACCAGCTGAGTCCCCATAAAGAGGTGGAACAAGCTTGGCTGAAATGGGAGCTGTAACCTTGCGGCTGAATGCATTGCCAAAGAGACACAAGCCCCAAGTACAGCTAAGAAAAGCAAGTCACTGGCCATTACTTGGAAGCATGACTTGTAGGAGAGACATGAGAAATTTTATCCTGTAGCACTGCCCAGGTGCAAGAGAGATAAGGTACAGGGAGAGGTCAGGGCCTCCAGTATTTTTCAAGTGCTTTTAGTAATAAAGTGATTGTGGTCAGGCAGATCTCTGCTACACCTATGTACGGCATTCTGTTGTCCCCAAGAGGTCAAGCTGAAGCCTGAAGGTCTCCCAGCCAAGGCGTGAGACAGCTGTGCACCCAGATGTGGGGCCCCGATCCACACGAAGGTGTAATTCAGTAGGGGTGATTGCAAAATGTTGCCCTTAGGTAGGAGTAGGTGGTGGTGGCTGGCTGGCAGGGCAGCATCTCTGCATGAAGGGCTGGGCACAGATGTAAACCTGCTCTCAGGCATGGCTCGGGCACACAGCATGGTGTTGCTGTGGGTAAAAGTAAAATGCCATTGTGGGATTAGCAGAGAGGCTGTGTTAGTAGGAAGTGAGAAATGGTCCATCTCCTCCCCGCAGCACCACCCCAGGCATGATGTCCTCTCCAAAGAAACAGTGGGTCCACTTTTGTGCCTCAATAAAGACACGTGCCAAGCCAAGGGAGTTAAAAGGAGGGTAGGACGAACAGTCAGAGGTCTAGAAATGATGGCCTGTGAGAAGAGAGAGGAGGATGGTGGTGGTTTAGAGTGAGGAAGAGAGGACCGAGGAAGGACATGATAACACTTTTCTAAAAGGCTGCTGCAAAGAACAAGCAAATAAACATTCCTCATCTCTAGGGAAGGTAGGATAAGAAATAGTGAGCTTAGGCTCAGCAAGAGAGACTTAGTTTAGACATTAGGAAAACTTTCTAGCGATAAGGATAGTTAAGCACTGGAGTAGGTTATCTAGCAAGGCTGCAGACTCTCTCTCACAGGAGGAAATTTAAGGCCACGTTGGACAAACAAACAACACAGGAATCCTGTCTCAGAAAGGGGGATGAGCTAGATGATATTAACAGGCCCTTTCTAAACCTACTTTTTGCTGATTCTCTGTACTAAACATAAAATCCATCCGTGACACTCTGGAGCAGCCTATGTTAAGTAAAGCATGGTTTAGATGCTTCCTGAATAAGTTTTCTGAAAGCAAAACAACTACAACAACAAAAAAATCCTAGTGTTGCAAGCTCTTATGGCTTTGTCTTCAGTCTCACTGTACTTGACCCATTTCTTAAATCTCTGGCTCCTGGAGTCAAGCAGATTCATGAAAGCTAAGCTTAAATAAGCAAAAATCTGTCTAAATTTATGATGCAGGAAAAAATAAAATAAAACAGATTAAAAGCATGACAGATAAGTACTTCCAGCAGTTATAAATCCACAAGAGAAGTAAAATACATCATTTAGCTTAAAAATCAAAAAGCAGTTGATTAAAAAAAAATCTTATGATTGGGACTGACTCCATTTTTTAGTGTTCATTAATGTTTAATGCTTTTAATGGTCATCTTCTAAGTCAAGTCTAGGCCTGAAGTCAGCAAAAAAGAAGATTGTGTTCCTGAAGGAAAGGTTCAGAAACCAAATGTCCCTCCCAGTGGGTGGCATAGAGAAATCAGTATCCTCTTTCCAGTCCAAAACTGGGGAGCATCCAGTGAAACCAGCAGGTGGCAAGACAAAAACCAAATAAACAAAAAAACCCTAAATGTCAAAATGTTTTGTTGTCACAAAAAAATGCAATTAAGAAAGTGTAATGTCTTGCCACAGGATGCTGTGGGTCCTGTGTGTGTACGTGATGATGTTGTGAGCGTGCCTACGTGTGTGAGCCTCCGGCGTGGGAATTCTCTGAGTCACAAATGTTGGTGACTAGGGGAATATTCGGGAGAAAGTATCACCCTGCGTTTCCTCTTCTTTCATGGTCACCCCCCCAGGCAGCTCTTATGGGTCACTGTTGAAGACAGGATACCAGGCCAGACTTTTAATGTGACCACAGAAAGATGCTCTCATGTTCTTTTACTCTTTTGTTGTGGTCCTGATGAGCTGAGGCATACTGGCAGGGCTGCATGAGGAAATTTTATATCCGTTCTCTGAATAGCAGACTTCTTTTTCCAAGGCTGTCAATCACACCCTGCCAATAAATTCCCTAAATAAAAACTTTTAAAATAAATAAAACCCACAAATAAAACTGATAGTGAAGAATTAGTTGAGTGCATGAATATAATGATACTTATCATAAAAATCGGTGCAGTGTGAGTTTTCATCATCTGACCCGTCATCACTCTGCAATCTTTTTCATTATCATAAATCAAAAAGCATTGTTTGGTTTAAATCACTTGCTGCTTAAAGATGAATCACCTTTGATTTCCTGAGTTTTGCTTACGGCAAAAAGAAAAAAAAAGCTTTCAAAACTGTACAACAGTGAAAATTTCTGGTCTCACTTTGCATAAAAAAAAAAACTCAGAGAGCTCTAAAATTTAATCTAGCAAGCAACATAAAATGAAACAGAACTGTGATTTAGGAAAAAAAATATTTCTCCATCTCCGAAGCTATTAATCTACAGTTTGGTCCAGAGAGTGCATATACAGCAGTCTGTGAAGAGGGACCCCAAGCTCTAATGGCTTGAAGAAGATAGGCCCTCGAATGTTTAATCTAACTACAGGTGCATATCTAAGCTTCTCTGTAACATCTGTCCCTGCGGATAAGAAACCACTAAGCGTCCTGCGCTGAATTGTGCAGACCGCAGCTATGTGGCTTAAAAGCATATCCTGTATACTGATGACTGATGTGCAAATCACCCAAGCCACCCCAATAGGTTTGCCCACTGAGCTCTTCCCCTTCTGAGAAGCAGAGTCCTCCGCTCCCCTCCCTTCATCCCGCCGCCCTAACATTACACCCCGTGCCCAGAAGTGCAATTAGATTCTTGCCACTTTTTCCAAAGTCAGGAAAAATAGGGTCATTTAAAAAGTCAGTTGAATAAACTGATGAGCCCAATGGGCTGGAACAGGAAAACAGATCACAACTTGGTGTAAGTCATCCCCAGGGGGGAGATGCAGAAGAAATACGCTGCATGCAGTTGTATCTAGGTTTGTTCTGTGAAGAAAATGCTCATAAGAAAAGAAACAAGCAAAAATAAAACAGGCTTCATTCTTTATGTCTCCCATTAGTTAGAACCCTCATGGCAATTCCCATCAATTTAACTTTTGAATGTCTGGCTAGTATCCAGAGAGCACTCAGCTTCCATATGCTTGGCAACGAGAGCAACAGCAACGATGCACTGCTGTTGTCAGGCGAGGCAGGTAAATCACTGCATATTTCTTCACAAGCCCAATTTTCTGAAACTTGCCACCCAACTTTAGAAAACTGAAATTAGCAGAGTTTGGTAATGAGCCCTGGATGTCCCACAAGCAACCCTAAATTTCAGAACAAGCCTGATGGAGCTGGCTGTGTTTGTCCACTCAGCCATATTTTTTGACCCTCCTTTATGCCCATGAGGAGAAGTAGAAATTCTTTCCTGCACAGTGACTAGTTATTTGTTGTCCTTGGGAGGCACTATAATCTGAAGGGGGGGGGGGCACTGGAGTTGGATGGATGTGTGTTTGAATCTCAGTTCTGCTGCTGTCTTTGGGGAAGTCAGTTCATCTCAGCCTCACTTTCTTTTCTCCCTGTAAAACAGAGACCTTACACACAATTGTGGGGAAAGTGTGCAATTTGTTAAACATATGAAGCAGTAAAAGAGCAATTCATCTTGCTAATTTTAGCTGTCTGTAAGTTAGTATCTGGTCTAACTCGGTTCCCTCTACAGCCCAGGGACAGAGAGAGGTTGGATAAATCACCTCCTTTTCCTCCACTGATTGTGGAAGGAGGCCAGACACCTGGCCACATTTAGGAAAAATTAATACCATCTTCAATGGCCAGAGTCATAGTAAAGGCCAGGAATCTTCTGTTGTTGGCACATCCCAGCCTCCTCTATTAGAAAGCTGAAGGATGTGTTGTTCAGGGTGAGCCGGCTTCTGAATTTTTCTTTCCAGACATTGTGCAAATTCAGAAGCTCTCTTTTCCTTTATTTAGCTGTTGAGTATTTATTTGAGACATTAGGAAAGCAACACTCTCTGGCTTTGGTCTATCACTGCTAGTAGGTTGCCATCTTGCTCCATTCTGGCAGCACATCAGCCCCTATGAA